>NC_090238.1:20138091-20501841 GCF_024489055.1 Chanodichthys erythropterus | reverse complement strand
AGAAAGGAACACAGGTGAACCAGCGACAGGGTCATGGGCGGCCAAGGCTCATTGATGCACGTGGGGAGCGAAGGTTGGCCCGTGTGGTCCGATCCAACAGATGAACTACTGTAGCTCAAATTACTCAAGAATTAGTGCTGGTTCTGATAGAAAGGTGTCAGAATACACAGTGCATCACAGTTTGTTGTGTATGGGGCTGCATAGCCGCAGACCAGTCAGGGTGCCCATGCTGACCCCGTGCACTGCCAAAAGCACCAACAATGGGCTTATGAGCATCAGAACTGGACGCGGAGCAATGGAAGAAGATGGCCTGGTCTGATGAATCACGTTTTCTTTTACATCATGTGGATGGCTGGGTGCGTATGCGTCGCTTACCTGTGGAACACATGGCACCAGGATGCATTATGGGTAGACGTCAAGCCGGCGGAGACAGTATGATGCTTTGGGCAATGTTCTGCTGGGTCCTGCCATCCATGTGGATGTTACTTTGACATGTATCAACTACCTAAGCATTGTTGCAGACCATGTACACCCTTTCACGAAAGCGGTATTCCCTGGTGGCTGTAGCCTCTTTCAGCAGAATAAAATAAAGGTGACTTGACTTGACACGTGTTGTTTTCCCGTTCGAAAATGACCGGCCTACAAAAAATTGCTTGTAAATCACTTGTTATTGTATATTATCAGCCAATATTGGATGTCAACTTGTTTTCTTTCAATTAGGACAGGCTTTGTATTTATTTCTGATTGTAGGCCTCATTGATCTGAGCTTATATTGGTCAAAAATGAACATCCATTGAAAATGAATGGCAGAGATTGAAAATAAAAGAAACATTTAGTGTTCAGGAGCATGTTCATGTTCACATATGTCCATGTGTGCTTGCAAAGATAAAGGCCTCTGACCTGTGCACGTGTTGATATATGCACATTCACGCTACCAAGCACACACACTCACACACGTTCATGTATTCAAACTACTTAGAGTATTACAAGCTTTCTTTTTCACAGAGATGAACTTTAGCTCCCTGGATCAATTAGGCTCACATCACTGAGGCCTACGATCAAAAAAACAAAACTGTTCTTATTGAAAGAAAACAAGTTGACAAAAAGATTGAATCCAATATTAGGTTATAATATAGCATAACAAGAGATTTATTTATTTTTTTGTTTGTTTGTAGGTCGGTCATGTTTGAGCGGAAACACCACAAGTGTGACTTTGTTCCATTTTGTACAAAATAAAAGCATTTCAAAACAAACTTCTGGGTTAAAAAAATTAAAGCACACTAGTATAATAAACAGTGGACATTTCTTTCAGTTGTTGTTGAATATTGACATATTTATCCACAAATAATGCTTTTTTCATACTGAGGTCCATAAGCTCAGATCAATGAGGCCTACAATCATTCAGATCCAAAAAGAAATACAAAACCTGTCTTAATTGTAAGAAAACAAGCTGGCAAAAAGATTGAATCCAATATTTGGTGATAATATAGCATAACCAGATATTTACAAGCAATTTTTAAAAGGCCTGTCATTTTATACCAGGAACACAAAAGATGTTGCAGGGTTTTCAACACAGCACAAGGGTTGAGACTAACCAGTTTAGATGGAAAGGACCTTGTGACTATAGCTGAAGACCTTACAGTAGCTAAACGCATTAATAGACACAGTACTTCCTTGAAAATAAATTCCAGCACAGCGCTACTTATAATGGAATGACCTTTCACAATAGATAATGCTTTACAATGAACTCTGTTAGAAAGCTACATATCGCAATTTAACTGTTCAATAAAATACTTTACTCACTTGTTGCATAAAAAAATTGCCATCTCCACGTTATTTTACAACATTTAAAATCCCTGAGTTCTTCTCGCCATCTCCAAAAAGCCAAGCCAATATAGATTCTCCTTTTATTACAAGCTCTATCACTTTGTCTTTTTGGCAGCAGACTCTCCTTTTGAGTTTGAGCTCCATGTCAACCTTTCTCAGTCATTGTGACAACAATCTTATGCCACTCCCACACCACACACGCGTCAATGTAGCCAGAACTTTTCTCTATTTATAGATATGTCAAGACATGCACAGGTGAGGAGAAAACCATCATGCTAGGTCTAAAATATAAAAAATTATAACAAGCTTAGTATAGTGAATCAGGGTAAGAAAAAAAAACACACACATTCCAAACATTTTGAAAGAAGCATTGATGAGGTATTGACTCATTTCAATTTTGTTAATTCTGAACAAAAAAGGTTACATAGTGTACCTTTAAATGCATTTTAACAATTTAAAAAAGTACAATTTAATTTAAATAAAAAATTTATGTAATTTTAAGTCTGGGGGGTTATGATTAGTCTAATAATTATTATTATCGCATTTTAAGAATGGAAATGGCACATTGTTACATAGAAAGCTATCTATTTAAATATATAAAATTTTTTTTTTAGAAATACAGAGAAGAGAAGAACATTGATCAGATTAATCCTATATTTACTGAAGTAAATAAATCAATTAGCAGATTAGCAGACTCCAACCATTGAGCGAAATCTTGTAAACAAACATGCGTACGTGACATTAGTCTGGTAGGGTCATGACTGGAAAGTAGACAAAAACAGAAGCCTGTGTGTTTCTCTCTAATATGCTCACCATGCACATGCACAACCCCATAACATACGATCACAGGTTCCTCTTTGATCTGCATATGTACATCACTGAAAGAAAGACCACGGCCTTCTTATTAAATATGTACTCGCAGATGGTAGTTTGGTAAAGTTGCATCAAAGTTTTTCACTAAAATTGCTGATATTGGGGGTGTTTTGTACTGAATGTGCCATTGCAGTGTTCTGCCAAAGTATGATTCCCTTTGAAATCTGTCACATGTTGGCCAACAAGTCTCAATCAATAGTCTGTAATTCATATGCTTTTGGCTGTGTGTATGTGTGTTTTGAGTAGGCGGAAATGTTTTCTTTTGTACCTGGACTGAGAGTGATCATTTCTAGCATGTGTGGGACATGTGTATTGTGTTGTACATGCATAAAAAAAGCTGTTGTTGAGTGAGTTACACATTGGCATGCCATGTACAATTCCAAAGTGTAACTGACAACAATGACAGATTTTATTTTATTTATTTATTTGTAGAACAAACCTGGAATAATTCATATCTGTGCATTTACAATGAATCCACATTTTTGGAATGTATGTTGCCAAATCAAAAAGGAATTCAACAAAAATATGGTATAAAGAAAATTTTATTTGATCAACTTGGACAATACTGACTTATTGCAAAAAAAGAAAGAAAGAAGAAAAAAAGAAATAAAATAGCTTTTAGTATATGAATAATTGTACAAGCTACACAAAGAACAATGAAAGCTCTAGCTTAAGTTCTGCCAGGAAGACTCAATGTTATGTCACCAATTAGTTTAGAGCTAACCAATCATTATCTTGCACTTGGAGTATAAAAGATTGCTGACACATGTTTGAGTCCGCAGATGCTGACGCAAACCTTCACCTCCATCCTCCCAACCACTATCAGGATGGTCCCTGTCCATACCTCCCAGGGGGTCGGCTACGCCCCTGCCTTCATCTTCAGGCAGGAAATGCAGAGTCCGCAACCCTTTAGGATCTGAGCTATGGACGGGGCCTACGCCAAAGAACTTTCTTACAACATTTTGCTTGCTGATTGTTAATAAATAGGTTGTCACGTTATCTTACCTCCCTGAGTCTTTCTGGTAGAACTTATAGCTCTCTGTACAGAGAACGCTACATAATACTCACAGATATACAGACAGAAAGCCTGAGATTATATAAACACAGCTTTTCATTTTAGGTTTTGGCAAAAGTTCATGATTGAGTTGGTGTCTTATCCAGTAGCCCCTCACTGCAGAACACTCAAGATCCAGGGGGCAGAGTCGGGTAGGTTAAGGGATATGTAAAGTGGGAGGAGTTGGATCTATCCCTGGATCTTGTGTTCTGCCGTGAGGACCATCTCTTCTTATCAGCTGTCAATGTGTGCAATTACAGCACATTCCGTTCTCCACCTAGGGCCATGTTCACACAGAAGCAGAATATGGTTGTCAGACCTGTATTTGAGTCCTTAATACAGTTATGTTCACACACAGTATGGTTATTTACGGGTGTGGTAACCGCATTCTATAACCGAACTCACACCCGTAAATTTTCAGGACTCACAACCGCATTCTAGGAATTTTCGCACTTTGTGGAACCATACTGAACAACTAGTTGTCTGTCACGTCATACAGTGCGAGAGAGCCGCTCTTCTAAGGTGTTTTGTGTGTGGTTTCACTTTTGGTAACTTACAGCACCAGAGATATGAACAGTGTGTCATCTTAAAGGGTTAGTTCACCCAAAAATGAAAATTCTGTCATTTATTACTCACCCTCATGCCGTTCCACACCCGTAAGACCTTCATTAATCTTCAGAACACAAATTAATATATTTTAGTTGAAATCCGATGGCTCCGTGAGGCCTCCATAGGGAGCAATGGACACTTCCTCTCTCAAGATCCATAAAGAGCATAGATGAATTAGTGTGTCGAATCTGCTGTTCGGAGCACCAAAGTCATGTGATTTCAACCGTTGGCAGTTTGACATGCGATCTGAATCATGATTCGACACACTGATTCATTTGTGCTCCGATGCTTTCTGAAGCACCTTTAAGGTGTTAGATCCAGTCACTGTTCTCCACCGGAGCTGCTCCCGTCAGTTTTGTATTTCTTTGCCAAATTCAAATGCTGTTTCATGTAATATTATGTTGGTCACTGTATGTTGGTTACTAAGAGAATACGGGCTTGACTCTTGTTGCACATTCATACAGACAGTGTTCAGGATGCTACTGTTACTGCTAAGTTGCTGTGTGAACGAGACATTTACATTTAGTAAATGCAGTTGTCAATCCCAAAAACTGACAGTGTGAACGTGGCCTAGTCATCCCGTTCTGACACAGAACATAACTTATCTACAAATCTACTTAGTTATCTACTGTAAGGAATCCCCCGTCAGCCCAAAAATGGATTCCGATGGCCTGGGCGAAGGTATAATGCGTCTATGTCTTTTCAGCGCCCCTGTGAAATTCACTTAATTTTTAGAATTAAGTTTCAATTTTACTTCAGGTGTGCACTTAATCTGACTCCAATTTCAAATGATTACTCTTAGATCGTGTTTCTAATTAGGAATTCGGATATCCCGTACTTTCAATTATTCGTTCATTACGGACCTGATGCCGCACAGTTCACAATATTGTGAAATATTATTACAATTTAAAATAACTGTGTACTATTTAAATATATTTGACAAAGTAATTTATTCCTGTAATTCAAAGCTGAATTTTCAGCACCGTTACTCCAGTCTTCAGTGTCACATGATCCTTCAGAAATCATTCTAATATGCTGATTTGCTGCTCAATAAACATATATGATTATTTTCAATGTTGAAAACAGTTGTGTACTTTTTTTTTCAGGATTCCTTGATGAATAGAAAGTTCAAAAGAACAGCATTTATCTGAAATACAAAGCTTCTGTAGCATTATACACTACTGTTCAAAAGTTTGGGGTCAGTAAGAATTTTTATTTTTATTTTTTTGAAAAGAAATTAGAGAAATGAATACTTTTATTCAGCAAGGATGCATTAAATCAATCAAAAGTGGCAGTAAAGACATTTATAATGTTACAGAAGATTAGATTTCAGTTAAACACTGTTCTTTTGAACTTTCTATTCATCAAATAATCCTGAAAAAAAATATTGTACACAAATATTTTGTACAATTGTACACATTAAATGTTTCTTGAGCAGCAGATCAGCATATTAGAATGATTTCTGAAGGATCATGTGACACTGAAGACTGGAGTAATGATGCTGAAAATTCAGCTTTGCCATCACAGGAATAAATTAGTTTGGGCAAGGCGGTGTCCCATTCTTTGATGGGGATCTTCTCCTCGGATGAGTTTTATTGTTTTATTGCAGTGTGCTTGATTCCAGCTTTTTGTCTTAGCAGGGAAATCAAGTTACACTACTTTTATGAAATCCAATTCAATATTATAAAAAATTGAGAAATAGTGTCTTCTGAAGGAAGCAAGTTTTAGGTAAGCTTAGTTTTTATGCTTGAAAGACCTTGTTTTCTGTTGACTGTGCATGAGAATCTACACATAAAGTCATGGAAAGGTGACAATACATATTTAAATGGCTGTATGGAAGAAAAGACAAATCTCTGCAACGTATGTAAATAAAAGTCCAATAAGAAATTGCATTTAAAAAAAGACAGCACACTTAATGCTGACATTTTCAGTTTGAATGTAATTTGGCTGACATTTTCATGTAATTTTCACCATTTCAGACAAGAAGTTGTGAATCTTTAAACAGATAGTTGAACCCAAAAATGAAATTATCATCATTTACTCACTCTCATGTTGTTCCAAACCTGTCTTTCATCAAGTAATTAGTTAGTCCTAAGTATGTTTGCAATGGTAGCCTAATAATTAGTGATCATACTTTAGCAATCAGCTCAAACAACACTGCTAAATAAATAATAGCTTTTTACTAACTGAGGAACTAGTTTTAATTACTGACCCTTACCACCATGAATTAGGCCCATGGCTGCTAAAGGCCTCAAGCAGATATAACTGCAGTGGCCTGACACCTGAAAACATGCCACTGTTTCACTATAACTTAATATAGATAGACTTTACAGTGCTTGAATGTGAGCAAATAAGATATATTTTTATCTGTCACATTTACAAAATATAAAGTTGGAATAAACGGAGCAATTCCAATAGGGTCCTCACACCACCGGTGCTTGGGCCCTAATTACAAGAAGTTAAAGTTGCAATTCTTAGTTTTCAGGTGTAATTATACATAAAGTTATGAAAAATAAAATCACATTTTTGGTGAAGTAGCAATACCACATACCACAAGATATTATTTTCATATTTGCTTTTTTGTTTCCGAGGCTGGTGCCCCGGGACCTTGCAGTACCTAATCTTTCTTTGCACTCATACACAACACAAGTTCTGCCAATCCCTGCACCTCTAGCTGTACTTTATCCCTGAAAAACATTGTGAACCAAAGTCCTCTGCTACTATGAATAACGGTCAAGAGAACACCATCTGCTCTATCAGTAGCCATGTGGATTTTGTCCAGTTTCATAGGTTAGTCCAGAGTTGCTGCGGAACAATCATTCTCTTTACACTGGCTCCCTAGTCAGATGTGTCTCTTTCATTGTCATTATATAGCTATTTGTATACTTACATGTGTGAACATGAATGAATGGTGTCTGTTATATGATATTTCATGTATGTCATGATATGTGCAGTTCTCTGCCAGATTTTAAAGGTGATACAGCTTAGAGTCAGGAATAGAAGAAGCTCAGGCATTCATATCCAGTATCACAGGCACATTGCTAGTGTGAAATGCCCTTCCTTGGTGCTGAAAACACACTCTTAAAGCCACATGCTCATAAAGAAAAGAAATAGTACTTTTGAGAAATGTTGTACACATGGAGATCACATGACCAAACAAACTTTTCAGTATCCATGTGGACCCTGCTGAAAAATCCAACATTGCTGGTCATTAGCATAAGGTATGTTTTGTACGCTGGAACACCATTTGATGGTGGTTGCTGGGACCAGCTTGGGATGCTGGTGGACTGCATATGTTGTCTTTTGGGTGCAAACAGCAAGACCACAACAAAACAAATGTGTTACATATCACATTTTTTAGTGTGTGTTCATAGTTAAAGACCAAGACAATTTTCCTAATTAATTTGAATAAATTAATAAAGAAATGTGCAAGTTGCTGGTTACATGTCATCTCCAGTCTTAAACAAACACTGCTCAGTTTTCATATGGTACCAATCTAGAGTAAAAGTAACATTGAAGCAATGTTGCAGTTAATGAAATAAAGTAGATTCTCACTACAAGTGATGATTGAGCATTAGTGATGCCACCTGCGGTTAACAAGCAGAATCATTGAAGATAAGAAAACAAGAACAAAAAAAAAGAGAAGAGATAAGTAGAAACACAAAAACTACAACTGACTTACAGCCACACAGCCTTAGATGAAAACAAATGCAGTATCTCACCAGAGGATGATTAAACAATTCCAAAAACACCATTACCATATTCACTTATTACAAACTAGTTTGGCTTTATTTCTTTCATATGGTACATGTACAAAGGTTGTTGAAGTCTGTTTGAAGTCACCATTATGGTGATTAGTGCCCATGTTTGATATAATTAAATCTTGCAATAATTGTTGAAAGTGCATGCTATCACTATTTTCAACAATATTTCATGACATTCCTTTTACTATGTGCACTTTTTGGAATCGGTGACTGACAGTTGGACATGTGTTCCCAAATAAGTCTTTAGAAAGAGCATCTTTCAGTTTTGAACATTATCAAGCTGTTATTAACTGTTCCATTGAAAGAGTTTTTTTATAACAAGTTATTGAACAAACTGCTTATTTGATTTGTTTGTACTTTTATTAGGCGTTTTCTTGGTTTTTATAACTCTAAATGTTTTTATTACGCAATGTTCACAAGCTCTGTTTAACTGGTTAACTGATTTGTGTATAGATCTTTTGATTAATAATGTTATCATAACTAAAACAATTAAAATCTTCAGTTCTACTTTCAGCAAAGAGAGCAAAAGAAATTACAAAGTTATAATCAATAAATCCTTTATTTTAAAGGTGCCCTAGAATATTTTATTAAAAGATGTAATATAAGTCTAAGGTGTCCCCTGAATGTGTCTGTGAAGTTTCAGTTCAAAATACCCCATAGATTTTTTTTTTTTTTATTCATTTTTTTAACTGCCTATTTTGGGGCATCATTAGAAATGAGCCAATTCAGGGTGTGTGGCCCTTTAAATCTCGTGCTCCACGCCCCAAGAGCTTGCGCTTGCCTTAAACAACATAAAAAAAAGTTCAAACAGCTAATATAACCCTCAAAATGGATCTTACAAAGTGTTCATCATTGCAACATGTCTAATAGCGTAAGTACAGTGTTTATTTTGATGTTTACATTGATTCTGAATGAATTTGAGGCTGTGCTCTGTGGCTAACGGCTAATGCTACACTGTTGGAGAGATTTATAAAGAATGAAGTTGTGTTTATGCATTATACAGACTGCAAGTGTTTAAAAATGAAAATAGCGACGGCTCTTGTCTCCGTGAATACAGTAAGAAACGATGGTAACTTTAACCACATTTAACAGTACATTAGCAACATGCTAACGAAACATTTAGAAAGACAATTCACAAACACCGCTAAAAATATCATGATATCATGGATCATGTCAGTTATTATCACTCCATCTGCCATTTTTCACTATTGTTTTTGCTTGCTTACCTAGTCTGATGATTCGGCTGTGCAGATCCAGACGTTAATACTGGCTGCCCTTGTCTAATGCCTTTCATAATGTAGGGGAAAATGGGCTGGCATATGCAAATATTGGGGGCGTACACCCCGACTGTTACGTAACAGTCGGTATTATGTTGAGATCCGCCTGTTCTTCGGAGGTCTTTTAAACAAATGAGATTTATATAAGAAGGAGGAAACAATGGAGTTTGAGACTCACTGTATGTCATTTCCATGTACTGAACTCTTGTTATTTAACTATGCCGAGGTAAATTCAATTTTTGAATCTAGGGCACCTTTAACCTTACGTTGTTTTTTTTCTTTACGTCATTAATGTGTCAAATATAGAAATATGCAAGCAACAACAATGCTTGTCCCCAAAACACTGCTTGCATACAGACAGCTGGCCTACTCACACTCAACCTTGAAAGACCATGTTGAACCAGCTTCACCAGCTCCGTTTTTTTCTTGAGAATATCATGAATATGCTCATTTTCCACCCTCTAGACCGGCACTATACTAGCACTAACCAGCCTGAACCAGCATGGAATCTATACTGGTTTAGGCTGGATTTTTCAGCAGAGGACTTCTGCAACACCCCATTATTAGGTGCTTGTGGAATTAATGAATCATGACTGACTGTGAACAGAGCATTTCTAGAGTAGCATGGTTAAAGAAAACATTTGTTTTTGCATCATGCTATTCATGCTGTTATAAATTCAAGATGAGCCAATACATGTAATGATATCAAATATCTTATTCAGGCATCTCATAAGGAGTGCAGACACACAGCCAACACATATCTATGTTACAACACTACAGTTATTTCTGTCTCCATGTGAGTTTTCCTGAAGGCAATGCAATATTTGGTCACATGACCATTGCAGCCAGTGAACTTCTATGGGATCACGGTGCTTAGTCGTGACTCGTGAAGGCAGAGTGGACAGAGACATGTCCTGGTCATGTGAGTGACACTGAGAGGATGATTTGTCAGCTTGTTTACTTCGCAACCAACTTTACAAAAGTAAATTTAAAAGTCATCATAGTGCTATATACATACATATAATGCAGAGTCACTGATTTGCTATAGAATAATTTCTTCATTTTCCTAATAAATTTAGAATAAATATAAATAATTAAAAAATGTTTGACTCCCTATTATAATAATATAGACTCATGACCCTTCCATAAAAATGAAGTACTGATTATTATAATCAATTAATATTAAATTATTATTATAAAATAAAAAATAATAATTATAAAAAAATTTATATTTCACAAATATATGTTTATATCCATATAAATCAGTGCTGTCAGAACAATTAATCGGGATTAATGGAATCTAACATAAAAGTTTGTGTCTACATAATATATGTATATAAATATTATTAGATTTATATATTATGTATAAATATATATTATATATTTACGTATATTATGTATATATACTGTATGTGCGTGTATGTGTGTGTGTGACATATATATAATATAAATGTAACTATATAGGTGTACTATATTTGGTAGTCAACCGAAAAAAAAAAAAAAGAACTGGTGTTGAGATTTATCATGTGATTTAAATACCTGTAAATAGCATGCAAGTCTGGGGCTCATTGCATCATGATGCTTTGCAATCTCTGCTTATCTTTTGAAAGAGTGAGATTGTGTGTGTGTGTAAGTGTGGGCGGGCAGGTTTCAAAAACTGGAAATGCCCTCAGAGGAAAAGCACACACTGGGTCAAAGCAGCCTGCAGGTTGGTTAAATATATCATCTGTATGTCAAGTTCACTGGGTTCATGTATATGGCTGTTGCAGTGAAGGATTGTATAGGACCATGAAAGACATGTTAGAGTGGAAAGAAACTCATTACCCCTACATGTGAATATGACTGTAACTCTGAGATTGCACAGCTCTGAGGTGCCTGAAGATGAGATTTGTTTTTATTTGTATTGGTTTGACTTCAGTCCCCAGAACAAAAAAAATGTTCTTTACTGCTGAATCAGAAAAACTCTTAAACTCAAGTATAATATTTTTCTTTTTATGTCCATCATTTGTCTCTGGAAATATGCTTATATAGTGAATTATAAATAAAACCACTGGAAATAGATTTAATGCTTTTGAAAACACAAAAGTTAACTTTAATAAAAAAAAATAAATAAAAAAAAATGTTAAATTATATATATACAGTGTCCTCCACAAATATTGGCACCCTTAGTAAATATGAGCAAAGGCGGCTATGAAAATAAATCTGCATTGTTTATCTTTTTGATCTTTCATTCAAAAAATTCACAAAATTCTAATCTTTCATTTAAGGAAAACAGTTGAAAATGGGTGGAAAAGCTCATTATGAAATACATGTTTTTCTCTAGTTCATGTTGGCCACAATTATTGGTACCCAATTATTGCAATGTTCTTTTCCCAAGATAACAGCTCTGAGTCTTCTTCTATAATGCCTGATGACACCTGAGGAGAGATCAGAGACCATTCCTTCATACATAATCTCTATAGATCCTTCAGATTCCCAGCTGCATGTTGGTGCTTCTTCTCTTCAGTTCACTCCACTCATTTTCTTTAGGTTTCAGGTCAGGGAACTGGGATGGCCATGGCAGAAACTTCATTTCGTGCTCAGTGAAACATTTTTGTGTTGGTTTTGATGTTTGTTTTGGATCATTGTCCTGATGGACGATCCAACCACTGCCCATTATTGGATTTCTAGCAGAAGTGGTCAGGTTGTGATTTTTTATCTGCTGGTATTTGCTAGAATCCATGATACCATGTATCTGAACAAGATGTCCAGGACCTCCAGCAGAAAAATAGGCTCATAGCATTAAAGATCCAGCAGCATATTTAACCGTGGGCATGGGGTACTTTTTATCCATGTGTGCACCAAACCCATCTGGTGGGTTTGCTGCCAAAAAGCTATTTTTTTTAGTTTCATCTTACCACAGAAGCCGGTCCCATTTGAAGTTCCAGTCTTGTCTGACAACTGAATATGCTGGAGTTTGTTTTTGGATGAGCAAAGAAGGATTTTTCTTGAAACCCTCCCGAACAACTTGTGGGGATGTAGGTGTTGTTTGGTAATCTTTCTGAGACTCAAGACTCAACTAATTTCTGCAATTCTCCAGCTGTGATCCTTGAAGAGTCTTTGGCCACTCAAACTTGTGAAAAAAATCTCCTCACCGCGCATTAGGATGATTTAGACACACGTCCTCTTCCAGGCAGATTTGTAACATCTTTAGTTGATTGAAAGTTCCTAATTATTTCCTTGATGGTGGAAATGGGGATTTTCAATGCGTTAGCTTTTTTCTTATACCCATTTTCTATTTTGTGAAGCTCGGTGATCTTTTGCTGTACATCAGAACTATATTATTTGTTTTTTCTCATTGTGATGAATGATTAAGGGGATTTGGCCTTTGTGTTTCCTCATATTTGTACTCCTGTGGAACAGGAAGTCATTAGCCGCTTTTTTTTTCACTGTCGGGCCAATGCGAGCCAGGGCTAACAGACCTTAGGCACCGAGTTGCGTTTCCACTGTCGGTCCGTTAGCTCCGCAGCGCTGATCTAAAAACCGCCCTTAAACACACCTCCCTTGATCAAACGTCACACAACCCAACCCATTTCAGCGTGTAGACCATCACCTGACTACGATTAGCTCCGCCTTTCACCTCGACCACGCCTCAAGCCCCAGCTGGCCCGCTTTGGACAAAGGTTTTCGGTGGGCCAAAAAACTTGTGCCTTTGGCACCGAGGGAGCACCGAAGAGGCACGATCAAGCCCCGTAAGTGACAGTGGAAACACGACCGGCCCTGGCACGCACTAGCACGCCCGCCTTTGGCCCGGCAGTGTAAACGTGGTTATTGGTGCACAATTTCATTCTCCTAGTCACACTGGTGTGCTAAAAAATGTAAATGTGAATGGGAATATACTTCAGAGATATTTTACTCAGAAGAATTTCTAGGGATGCCAATAATTGTGGCAAACATGCATTGGAGAAAAAAACATTTATTTCATAATGAGCTTTTCCCCCCATTTTCAATTCTTTTCTTTCAATGAAAGGTTAGAATTTTGTGAATTTTTGGAATGAAAGATCAAAAAGATAAACAATGCAGATTTTTTTTCACAGCAACCTTTGCTCATATTTACTAAGGGTACCAATATTTGTGGAGGGCACTGTATATATATATCAAATTTTATTACAAGCTTTTACAACTTAGCTGTGATATGTCTTAACGCCTGTTTAATAGTAACTAATAATGATAGCTATGTTAGGTCCACACCAACAACCAATAACCGCTTATTTTAAGCACATTCCACTTATCATCTGCTGTCTTAATTGCTCTACCTCTTTAAAGCAGGATAGATTCTGGTTGACTGTCAGTGTTTTTAAAGGTCATAAATTTTATAGGAGAAAAAAAAGTGATTCCAACAATATCGTTCCTCTGTGTCATTATCGTTGTAGTCGTGGAGTGTACTGTGCTATTCTCTATAAAAATGTATGGTTATTTAGTATTTACTTTTTCCTAAGTAAATATCTAATATACGGTCAAATGTAATTTATGAAACATCAAATCAAATATATTTTTAATACTATAGTTCAAACTACATAATTTTTTTTCAAGATTTTTCAACACTTAGTCACCATAAAATCTAAATATTTTTTTTTATTTTCTATTTCATGTGTAATTCAATGTGTCACTTGCTATTTTCTTTGTAATTGTTTGTGAAATTCACTAGCAACTTCTGAGTGAAAATTGTTTATACCCCATTTTTATTTTCAGTGCAGTGACATCTCCTCTGATGACATGTTTACTGGCGCAAGGGCGGGGCAACCTGTCATTCACATGAGATCAAATGCAAATGCTAACGATCCAGTCAATTCCCGATGGACAAAATCCCACCCTACATTTTTTCTTGTTCGAGAAGCTGTTATCACAACTTCCATTTCTGTCATGACAACTCTCAGAGTGTTTGGCATGGTAATGGGTATGACAATGTTGTATGTTTGGTCTTGGCTGAATACTGTAGATCTGCTACGCTGCTGCTTTTATTGCTGCTGCTGTAGGTTACTGATGCTGCTGCAGAGCAAGTACGGGACTTTCTACTGCCAATACATAGGCCTACATGACACGCTGCTGTGAGCAAGTAAGACATGCTGCTGCTGTACAATAGCGTACATGAATTACCCGTAGCAGATCTATACAGGTGGAGCTGGGGAAGGTGGAGGGTTTCTGAAAGCGCGCTGCACTGCTAAGGCAAATGCTACCAAAGTATTTTGAAGGTTGAGCATGCAAGCTCATTGGCTACTGATACAGCAGGAACCAATCAGCTGTGCCCTATAAATAATGATGTGATTACAAGCAGGTTGCGTTAAAGGACCTATTAGCCTGAGCCATCTAGAGTTTCATGACAGAACTTTGTATTTCATGCCGACTTTAAACAAAACACTGTTTTCTTTCTTGTTCTACAGTACTGAGGCTTACATGTACAAAAACACAAGAAGGTTGCAAGTTAGGATGAGATGTGTGACTGTTGCTGTAATACCTGATTCACCACTAAGATTGTGACTCATGCTTATTTTCTTCATAAAAGCAAAGCTCTGAGGAGTTACATAAACATGTACACACTGTGATTGGGAGTTTCAGCAAAAATTACTTCTTTCAGTGAAATGGAACCAAATAAATAATATTTTCCAGTAGCGACAGCTTATAAAATGAGATGTAAATTGCAGAGATCAAAATCACAGTCTTCAAACCATTCCTGCAGCTAGATGACTTCATACCAGACTCAAACAATGGCTCATTGACCAAGTACTGGCAAAAGCAAACTGTAAACAGGGTGGTGTCCACCACTGAACTAGAATTAATGAAATGCAGATCCAGAATCAGTTTTTGAAGGAGAGTTGTCTAAGATCTGTGCCATAGACTGCTGTAGAATATGCCTCTTTAAAAGTAGCAGACAAATGATGCTGTACAATATCAGATATCATTATGTAAACTGCTATGTCAGAATAGCAGGATAAAGTAACAATGTAAGACAAGAATTTATGTTTGCATAGAATTTGGATCCAGCAAAACTGTGTGCATGTATCCTCAACCACATGTTTGCAATTTGTGCACAGGAAATGAAAAAGCAAATGAAATCTTTGAGTTTGTAAAGCCAATACCTGGGGAAAAACACATTTTCTGTGCCCTGTATAGTTGCAGAGTGCTTTGCAGAGCAGGAAATCACAGCTGTATGAACAAATCCAATCCATGCTTTGCTCCAGTTCCCCCCTCACTCAGTAAGAGAGCCCTTGTTCTTGACTGATTGTGAATGCTGCACTGTTCTCCTGCCATCTTTTAGGCCTGTTTATGGCTCCTGCCCCAGACTAGCTCTCTCTCTCTCGGCCCTCTAATGTTTGCATAACTTCAATTTTAGAATCGTTTAAAAAAAACTGGAGACCAAGGCAAACGTCCTGCTTTGGCGTAAGGTTTGGAGACTAAAAAAGGATTGCTGAGACAGTATAAGTCGTTAGACATCGGAGGATACTTATATAGCTCACAATTAAGTTGAAATAGAAAACTCTAAATGAGTTTTTACAAAAGTGATGCACATATCACTTAGAATGTATTTTACAGATACGGTTTCAGAAATCAAATAAGTTTTTGCTATGACATATAAACATTTTTGCTACAAGAAACTATTATCTTTGTAAGCAACTGCAGTTAAGGTGCATTGCAAGCCTGCTATAGGAAAGAACACAGTCATTCTCCCAAAAGTATTTCATATTTGAAATATCATCAGTCTGAACCAATAAAGCATATTTCAAAAGTCAAGCTGTCCCCTTGACAGACAAACACATAAGAAATGATTTTGGCTTATCCCTATTTGTTTTTCCACCTAATTGGCACACAAGAACTGGGGAAGAGGTGCAAAATACTCGGCAGCAACTTGATATGCAGTTTGAGTGGATGTATGTGTGATTGCACCTATGTGACCATTTTCCCATTGCTTTTTAATATCATTAAAATTCAATTGCATTGCCCTACAATGGTATGTCATGTTTTCCATATCTTTCTTAACTCATACAGTGCTTTTTTTAGGTTTGTTATTTGGCTATTTAAAGTTATTACGGTCTGTATACTGAAATTGATAATGGAACAACCTGAACGAACCTCTGCTGTCAACATGATGTTCCTCTTTTCACTGGTTTAATAAATAATGACCAGCTGAAATAAGACTGGCTGAGGGTATAGGTATTTTTGAACTGTGTGTTCAGTACATGATCTGGCAGAGGGTGTTGATATCCAGGGTTATCAGAGGTCTTCAGTCTAAGTCAGCTATCCTTTCTTTGTGTTAAAGAGTTGTTTCATAAATGTATGAGTGCTTTTAAAAATGTCAGAAAAGTAGGAAAGTGGAAATGGAGCTCTCTACATTCTCTGCATTCCTCATTGAGCAGAGAATGATGCTTCAAGATGCTTCAAGTGGAACTACTTTATGATTTTAAAGAGAGCTTTATATGTAAAGAAAAGCAATTTATAAGGCCTTGATTCACATCTGTGTATTCATAAAACCCAGGTGTCAGGCTCCATCAATCTATCTTCTCTCTAAGTCCTCAGAAATCTGTATTATTATTCACATTTTTGCTGGTGCTTGAAGGTTTAACTTGAATACTTCACAATATTGCACTCAACTTGCTAACAGCTCTTCATGAGTAAAGGTAATCAGGTCTCACTGTCACCTGTGTTTTGTCCTTTTTTTTTTTTTTTTTAATGAGACATTACCTGCTAAACCAAACCAATACGATATTTTTAAGTCTATACACAGTGAGAATACTTCTGATCTGCACAGACGCCAAAGTTAGAGGAACAGAATCTGACAATGTGAATTTTTATTAATTTTATTTTAGAAAAATCACATTAAATACACTCATTTACCAAGGCATCCATTCTTTCTTTAATAAAATACAGCCATTCTTATCTTCACATCTGATTCACATGATATCACAACCAATTCCACTCATATTCATTGAATTGCACTTAAAGCATAAAAAAAAAAAAAAAAAATACCAACAAACCAACACTTCCTGACATTTTCTCAGATACTAAGGCACAGAAACCATTATCAGGCGATTTGTTTAGCTTATTGCATTCATTTGCATTATATTCAGCACATTGCATTTCTAACACATCCCAAACATGAATAAAAGAGACACCTAAACGTGCACATCTTGCAAATATAAAGCTTGATAAACAAAATGATCCAAACCAAATTGATTTTTAAGGCAGATTTAGTCAAGAAGTTCATATTAAATATGATAAATATTAATATTTCTTTCTTTTCCTCCAAACAATTAACCAGTTAAAGTTTACCCCTTCAATATGAAGGATAATCTCACTGGTTGCACACCAACAGTTCATTTCTTCCATAATAAACTCTTCAACTGGAAATCAGCTAAAATTATGGAGCCCCTAAAGGGACAAGATGATGGGAAAAAAATATGAAATGGGAGGAAAAATTATATGTCAATGCTTTTGGGTTCTCTCCCAAATGTTTGGGAACGGAAAGGTTTTGCTAGCAAAAGCAAAAACGTTGAAATATTATTTTTCCTCCCATCTCACATTTTCATCACCATGTCACTTTAGGAGCTCCGTAGAAAATTGGCAATCGTTTAGAAATATTGTTTCTAAAAGCTTTCAACACTTTTGGATAGTTAATCATGTCAGCTCAAGTCACCAGTAGGGGCTGCTGATTGCAATGTTCCCCCAACTCTGCCACTTTGGAAAAATGCCATTGGATTGTAGAGGACTTTTACATTTATAAACTTCATTGTCTTGTGTTTTCCTGCCTAACTTCCTGGATTCATTTGGTTTCTTCCTCTGCGTTGAGGAATTCCATTTATTGTTTTGTTGCCAAGATGTTGAAACAAGTCCATAGTTTTTGCCATCGTTGTTGTCCCAGTAGGTCTGCTCTCCAGTTCTGTAGCTAATGCAGAATTCTACCTTATTCTGAGGTGCCACGTACCCTGGTAATTCAATGGCAAACGAGAATGTGTCTGTATCCTGGCAGCCATAGACATCATTCATAAACGTGCATTCCAGATCCTGGAAGCTCTTCCAGGTGTCGAAAGTGATCCGCACATGGACAGACTTCTCGTAGGCCAGGTTACGCACTTTGATCGTGCCGGTGAGGGTCCGCTCCTGTAGAGTACAGTTCTCCAAGCAAACCAAATTCTTCAGCAACCTACTACGGAAATCCAGATAGTCTGCCGCTGGCTGCGGAAAGTCTAGAATTCTGCTCTGGACTGAATTTATATGGAGAGTGGATGAGACGTCCCCTAGGTCTTCCAGATCAAACTGCAGTTCGGATGTAACGGGTTCTCTATTATCAAAAGTAGAGAAGACATGCACCGCTGTTAATGACATACCCTTTGAATCGGCAAACACAACCTTCTTCTTGGATTTTGGATTCTGCCAGCCCCGACAGTGGGGCTCCAGGTGGGCTCTGGAGCTCAAGCAGGGCCGCAGGGGTTTGTAGCAGGTTTTGACCAGGTTGCGTGTCCTGTAATCTTCATAAGAGCTCAGCAAGCTGCGCAGTGGGGGAGAATGAGTAATATACAGCTGCATAGCCACCTCCGCGGGCATAACTGGACCCGGCATTGGGGGACTGAGGATATGAAGAACCCTAAACAAAGACACACAAAAGACAACCCAGATGTGTGAGTAGAAAGTATGTATCGTAAGATATTACGCTTTTAATTTTTTTCCAAAATATTCAAAAAGAAACTGAGCTTTTATGAAAAATTAGACGAGTGGAAATGATTAAAACTATTATGACAGTGGCCCTTGAACCTCCCAAAGGAAGTCAAAGCAAAAGGTTGTAGGGCTTTTAAAAGTAAATACTGATTTACATGTAAATGTGTGCTTCACTTAGGGTTTCAAACATTACAGTAACCACAAAAGTTGTTGACAAAAGTTAAAAAAAACATGTTTGTTACTCATCACTTATCTAGATTTACATCAAAGAAGATTAAAAATATAGATCACAAAAAAAAAAGTTTTTGTTGAACTGCAATAGAGTCACCAGAAGACAAAAAAAAGTTCTTACCTTGTGGAACTCATGGAGAAATTGCTTCAGTTTAAAGTGGTCTCATGAGCGAAGCACATTACAGGAGACAAGCAATTTGTAAGCAATTCCAGAGCGCAGCTTTTCATGTAAGATTCGTTATTTCAAGATTTCACCTCCTGGTATGCAGCCTTTCTGCTGTGCTCTGCTAACACACCCACTCCACGCGGCAGTGCGAGTCCTTAAATAAAACCTCGTCCCGCTTATTTGCATATTTCACACCCCGGCCAGTAACTGAGCCGCAGATTTTTGTCTTGACCAATCATCAATGGAATAGGTTTAGTAGCTGTGGACCATGCTGTGGACCCCTGTCGGTGCAAATCGTATCGCACTCGCGTGTGAATATAGGATACTGCCAGCTGCTGTGGTTTTGTGAAAAAACGACACCCTCTCGAGTGCAGTAATGGCTGTAGTTCATTTTATCTTTTATTTCAAGACTTGTAAATACTAATTGTTATCTAGGCTGCATTCAGATGGAGCGGAGGTGACGCAGCGCGCTAATCTTTAATCTATTGACCGTGGTCGTTTGCTCTGTGGATGTAGGTCATTGGTAAAGTTAATCTTTATTTTCTGAAGGTTGTAATGAACCATGAATCTAAACTTAGCACTGAAACTAACAACATTTGCATATAAAACCACCATAAAGACACAACAGTGTGTTTACCATGTTCCAAAGGTCCAGATGGCTCTACTTTGGCCCCATCCAGGGTGCGAATTACAGGGTGTTTTGGGGGGGTCTGACCCCTTAATGAGGGGGTCAAATAAAGTAGTCTACCCGTAATATGAAACATTACCTATAAATATGAAAATTACGGCATTGCGTTTACAGTAAATTTGTCCGTTACATAATATTTATTGTCATTTTCTTTTACCCGTGTAGTTTGCAGTGTTGAGAATTATAACCAATCACACACGGTTTTGTTGAGTTTAGGAATGCAATGTCCAATCGGAGGCGTTGTGATTTGCCACCGCGCAAATGCCGGTGACTAATGAGGGTTGACTGAATTAACAATCTCACTCGCGCGAATTATCGTTTATCTTAAACAACAAAATGCATAAATATGCAAGTAAGATATTAATTTAATGTAGAAAAGATGCAAGTTATAGATTCATTTCGCAGTATAGACAGTTTCATAGGTTATATAGGGAGTTTTTGTGAAAGTGCATAACTCACATTAGACTGAAGTCATGGACTGCTTCGGTTTTCTCGCTTTCTTAATGTAATGTCTCTAGTTTGAAAAAACTTTTGTCTTTTATACTACTGAAATAAGCAATGTTAAGTCTTCTTTTACTAATCCGTAAAAAAGCAACAAACAAATTAATTACGGTTCTTGGCTCGTATTGTCTGTAGCCAGACCAGAATAGGATGCTTTTTCCCCACCAAACATTTTTGTCGACTTAATAATCATCATTACATGACATTGCAGCTTCACCTCTAGGCTAATTAATTCATGTTTCTAGGCTTTTTACCTTATGCAATGTAATGGGCAGCATTAAAAGGGGGAAAAACCATTGGTAACAGAATTGTGATTGATTAAAGTAACAAGATTCAAGTAGATTTTAATAAGGTAATTATAAAAAACTAGTCCCAACAAAGGTATATATAAAAAAATTTATATGAAAAGGCCTATTATATATATACACACACACACACATACAAAAAAAAAAAAAAAAACCCTGAAGGCCATTGTGTAATTCGCACCCTGGCCCCATCTCATAGGCTACATGACTGAAACATCAGGTCATCCAATACATGCAAAAGTTCTTCACACAAGCTATATGAGTGCACGTTTGTAAATATTGACTAAAATCAGTATCAGTCTTTCCTTATTTCTTTAAGATTTGCAAAGCTGGCATGCTGATGGTTCTGTGTGATTTTATCACCATTTTAACTAATCACTATTTGATTAACGATTAAGTGATGAAACACTGATTGACTGACTGATGTGCGTGGCTAAATGTATCTCAGTAATCAATACCATAGCACCTTTCTTATTGATGTGCAAATGTTGACGCAGTTTCAAAGGTATGTTTTTGCTGATTGTATTAGAGGTTATCAGTCCATTGGTGCACCACAACCTAACAGGTCCAAACGTGCAAATATAACACAAGACCTCTCTTTCTCTCTCAAAAGGTAGAACACAGCTCTTGCAAAAAACAAAAATAAAACAATACAGTTGTTGATCCCATAGGTAGGTTATTAATTTCATATAGGCTACATCTCAAATTTTCTCTGTGATTAAAATAAGAAATGAGAAGGAAGAATTACATTACAACAAAAAATGCATTTATAGACATTTTTTGAGTCATTTGTGGTAGAAGAACATTTGCCAAGATTTAGACTGACCTCATCCAAAAACATTGTTGCCTCTGTGTCAGAAGGATATGATAAGCAGACTTTCAATTGCATAATAAGCCCCGTGTCACGCTGCCAAACCTCATACAAGCCTGGAATAAAAAGAGTGTTTGGCTATGACACAAAACTTCAGTGTCTCATTCAGTGCAAGTTACCGATTGAAATAGCAATGGTGGAGAGGGACATCTAGTGGACATACATTGTAAAAAAATGATTCATTTTAAATTTATAATCTTATACCTTATGTTTGCTGGGCTGCCATGCAGGGCCTGGTCTAAGGGGGGTTGAGAGGGGGAGGGGGGAGGGGGTGTTTTTTGGCTCTGCAACAAAAATGTCTTATTATGAGATGTTTACATAGCCCACAATATATAATATCTGCCTTTACACAAATTAAGCAGTTCAAAAGTTTACATACACTTAATTTATTCTCAGTACTGTGCATCATTAATTTACAACTATTTTTATGATTTTCTTTATGATAAGACTCTTCTCATACCCAACTGTTACAAATGGTGAAAACATTTACTGATACTCCAGAAGGAAACAGTGCATTAAAATTCAGGGGGTATAAACATTTGGACAGGATGGTTGGGGGGTAAATTGTTTTTATTTGTCTTCTGGGAAGTGTTTTATGAAGCTTTTGTAGGTCAGAACTAAAAAAAAAAAGTAGATCTTTAAATAAAATAAGAACTTACAGTATTATTATAGTCATAATTAGCAGTCATCCTGTTCATAGGTTTACAACCCACTGGCTCATAGTGACAACAACACACACTATTAAGAATCAAGCATATACAATTCTGAACTGGATCTTTTGTGTAAATTCAATTATTATTATGTCTTGTGAACGTGAATTGAACGTGTACATCTTTCATTATTATACCAAAAGTTATGTAATATTTAGAAAATGAAGTAATCAAATTAATTGTAATTTTAAGCAATTCGTATGTTAGTCTCTAAACAGTCTAATTAAACAGTTGTACTAGCTAAACAGTCAAAAACCAAATGTACTGTTGTTTCAATTTCAGAATCACAGAAAGTACTTTTGTGATTTAATATTAAATTTTAAGCTGCATGTTATTAATCAGAAAAAACTGTTTAGTAGTTAAAAGGGGGTAGGGGGGATCATATGAATTATAAATCATATTATGCTGCCCCACCAAGTTTTCAAAATGCCCCACCAGTAACGCAATCCTAGAACCGGGCCTGCTGCCATGTCTCATAGAATACTATTAAAAGGCACACTTTTAGATAGATAGATAAAACAGTGGGACACAAGTCACAATGCAGTTTCATGTGTAGCCTATTTCAACACTCCTCAAGCATAGACAGACTATTTCACGGGACCATCACATGACCTAATTCAGCCAATCAGGGAGCCAGAAGCTGTCCTGACTATACCTAGGGTTAGGTCAAAGCACCATGCCAACCAGCTGTCTAAAAAAAGCCTGGCATACAGGGTTATTTGGCAACTTCACAAATTTAAAGAGACAAATGCAAAGGATGTTTCATGAGTAGCTGTATAATCACCATTTATCATAAGTTCAGCTGTGATTATATTGTATAGAAAACATTTTTGGTTTTGAGTCAAATAATTTTACAGAACTGAACCATTTGATCTGAACCTGTTCAAACAGCTGTGAAGAGGGATGACCTCTGGGACCACAAAATAGCTGAGGACTTACGTTGAGTCACTGACCCATCAAAACCAACAGCCGATAATGCCAGTTATCTTTATCACAAATTAATTTGATACAAACACTAAATTACCTTATCTAATTAATATGGGTTTTCACTCTAGAATAACCTTCTTAAATGGCAAAAACAATGCAATAAATGACACTATGAGTAAATAATTATTAATATTATTTAAAAAAAATTATAATGTAATATTTAAGTATTTAATAATTAATACAATATTAGGTAGGCCTACACTCTAAAGGTTCCAAAAAGGAACATTTTTGGTTCCCCAAAGAACCTTTCTTAAAAGAACCTTTTAATTATCCAAAGAACCTTTTTCATCCATGAAAAACCTTTTGTGCAATGGAAAAGATGGATACTAAAGGTTCTTTATGGAACCTTTGATACCAGTAAAAAAAAAAAAAAAAAAAAAAAAGAGTAGAGATTTAAAGAGTGTAGAGATTTAAGTAGGCTAGTTAAGAAAACTCACACAATGATTTGCTTTCAGATCCCAGATAAATATACTTTGTTTTTCAATAAACATTTTTTTCCTTTCATTTTTTTTCCCGTTAAAATGTTGGTTGCAACAGCTAGCTCACAGGTCTATACGTCCCACCAGGAAAAGCATGCTTTTAGAGGTCTCAAGTTTGGAGATCTTCATTAATATCTCTCATCCAGCAGGGGGTAGTGTTGTTCTAATTACAGTTTTCAGGCATTGAATTAGACTACATGACTAGCCCTTCTGTACAAATGTGTGTTGCAGTTGTTAGTGTGCACAGATTTTCAATATTTTACTGTAAGGGTTGGCTGCTTAATCAGTTTCCA
Source organism: Chanodichthys erythropterus (assembly GCF_024489055.1). Taxonomy (NCBI): domain Eukaryota; kingdom Metazoa; phylum Chordata; class Actinopteri; order Cypriniformes; family Xenocyprididae; genus Chanodichthys; species Chanodichthys erythropterus. Next base: position 20,477,519 of record NC_090238.1, on the reverse strand, counting down.
TAAATCATCTTTACAAAACAAGCTTGCTGCTTCCACTAACAAAGCAATTTGGTGCCTAGATGCTGGCTGACACGAGATGCCGAGCATGCAAAAAAAAAAAATTTTAATCTTTGTAAAGTTTTTTTTTCACTGCGTTGTTAAAGCTGAAGTCCATGAGGAAGCAGAAATTCTGATACAGTGAACAAATAAATGCTTCGTAAACAGTCACTGGTGTCTTACTATTATTTTCTTTTTGAGCAAATTACCCATGAGTCCTGTGTTTCCACATGGCACAACTTTCAACATTTACTATGTCAGAACTAATTCTGTGTCTTGTGTCATTCTTTGCAGTTTTTCATTGGATCGGTATAAGGCTTAAGAGGGTAAATGTGGCGTAAGGCCAGGTTGGAGAATAAAACATTGCAAGGGTGTCTGAATGGGTCACTTCTCTACTTTGTACAAAACTGTTCTGATGTGGGAAGCGCCTTGAGCCCCTTTGCGTGATTCTCAGGAGTCCCGATTGGGTTTTGTGGAGGCTGGTAGTGTTTTTTCCCTTTAGATCAGGATGGGAAAGGGGGCCTTAAAAGGGGCATCTGGCTAAATGCCTGTTTTAAACACTTGATTTATGTGCACTGACTAAGAGTCTGTTAGTGCCAGTCTGTTTAGTAAGTGATGTGTCTGTGTAAGAGAGTGTGTGTTTGAGTGTGTATTTGTTTGATAGACTGGGCTGAAGCAACTCATTGAGATTCTGTCTTCAAACACAGTGTGTAATGAACAACAGTTCACTGTCTATAAAATACACATACAACCACTTGAGTATCTGATAAGATAAAAAAAAAAAAAAAAAAAACATTATCATTGCCACACCTCTGAAATTTGAGTGAAATGAACAAAGTGCTGACAGCATCATTTATGTAAATTGCTTATTAATATAAAGTAACTCAAATAACAAAAAGTCAGAGCCTAATGGTTCAACATTAGGCAAGCATTTCATTTATTTTCTCATTATTTTCTCATTTTAAGTAAATTGTCTTGTTTCTGAGGTGCAGGCTAAATAATATATCTAAATATATTTTATATAATATATGTTATATTATCAGTACTATCCCAGCAAACATTGGTCCGACGGCGACGTCGTGTCCCCGGCCAAAAATAGTGGCGGTAGGACGGCATAAATCGGTAAAAATATGTAACACAGAACATTTCCTAAAAATGCATTCAGATATATTTGTACATGTCTATAGTTCAATGGGGTTGCATGTATAATTGTTACTTTGACTTTTAGCTGCGTGTAGTTTAATATATAACTGTCCTTGTTTCACTGCTTTTACTGTTTTTTGTTTGTAAATGAAAAATAGTTTGAAACTTAATGTCTTTCCTAATGTCTTTCGCATGTCTTTTTCGCGTGCGCAAGTTCGTAATGTAGGCGTTATAGAATAGAATTCTATATAATAGAATACAAATAATAGAAACGACGCGGTCGCGACGCGCATGCAGTTTTTCCAGGCGCGCCTATGCTGCGGCGAGATGAAAACATCTCAACTTTTCAGAATGCCGCAAGCTCACCGCAGGTCATGTGACAAGAACCGACAGATCAGCTTCGGCCTTTCAGTAACAACATAGAAATCTCAGCCGAACAGCTGATCATAGCTGTACAGGGTGGGTTTTTTTATTTCTCATCTGCATAAATATATCTAGTAGCTAGTAAACTAATGCAAGGGCTAGAAATCAGTTAATCCTTTGCTGATACTTCCTCGTCACCGTGGAGAGCGAAGTTCATGGTTGTATAGCAACAACAGACGCCACGGGCAAGCACTTTGGAAAGGAGGAGAAAGCGGCGTGACTGCGCTTTCCACGTGTTTTTAGACGCGACATGTGAACGACCCTTTAAAGAGTTGGAATTCTCATGCTAAACATGGCCAAAGTTTCGAAAAACGAGTTTGACTTATGACGGAGTATTTCTGTGCCAAATACACTACTCCAGGATTCGTAGCTATAAGATATAAGTTTCATAAAGATTTTTTTCGAATATGGCCCTGTATGACGTCACAAACTTTCCCGGAAGAACATGCACACATCAACCAGAGCAAGAGCACACCCATCAACGTGCTTTGTACGTTTATGGAAGTCGTCAGCAGCGCTGCACAGGACTTGCTCAAGAAAGATTTGTTATTTTGTTTTAGACCAAAATCAATGTCACCAAAGAAGTGTGTTTTTGGTTGTGAGGGAAAGACAATAAAAAGATCCCGGTCAGAACCACAGGCAGGCTGTAAGTAAAACTATATCAAATGTCTGTTTTGTTGGCAATCGCGCATAAGTGCATATAATATAGTAAACAACACGAACATATAGTGAATCAAAAGTTATCTAGGGATAATGTGATGATGTGTTGTGTGTTGTATTGTGTGTTTAAATTCTGTGTAGACTGTGTAGTCTAAGGCAGTGATTTTCAACCTGTGGGCCGCGGCCCACTAGGGGTCCTCAGTAATCCTCCAGGGTGGCCCCGAGATAACTAAAAATTAATTTAAATATATTAATACAATTAATTAATTTAATTAGTAATATGTTACTTTAAAAAAGATAAATTAATTAAAAAAAAAAAAAAACATTTAAAACAAGGCACCACCTCTCTTGTATGTATTCTGTGATTGTTTCGGATAGGATACGCCAACTACATGCCTGTTTCATACTGGACGCTGGAGGGCTCCCTTGAGCAGATACTCCAAACATGTCTCTTAGAAGTACTGCAATATAACCATAGCCTGCGTCTCAAACTGTTGAGTACTGAGTACCTACTGTTGTAGGTACTGCATTTGAATTTAAATTTACTTCACAACCTAGCCGTAGTTCACTGACAAGCCACGCAATATCGCGTACATTATCACTGATGAATCGCCTTCGATAATGAACGTGATATTGCGTAGCTTGTCAGTGATCTACGGCTCTGTCTATTAAATGCTGCTCCATTTGAAAGCAGGTGATGGCGATTTAGCAGTAATCAGGGAACCGGCTTTACTGACGAAATGCGCGTGACAATCGCATGCGATATATCGCCCAGCCCTAATTTATAGCACCAAAATGTAAAAATATAACAGGTATTAACAGCAATAAAACGTAAATCATTTACGTATCCAAGTGTGAATGTGTATTCATTCGAATTGATACAGTAAAATCTTTTCTGTCCATACATTGTATACAGTTGGAGTAATGATCAAGGATGGAGCACGACTTTTGTTCACAAAGTGTAATGCATTATCAGCTATTCACGTTTGTGCTCTACTTCAGACGTTTCATTGTCGGACTCGGGCTCGAATTGATACAGTAAAATTGATGCTATCTTTTTGTTCCATACACTGTATACAGTGTCTTGCAAATTGATAGCTGTCATTCACTTATGGCGATGGTCGCGCGGTGCACGCAGTTGACCAATCACAAAGGATTGGGCCATCTGACCAGTCAGAGCAGTGTAGGCTCATGGAAAGGAGGGGATTAGAGAGACTGATTCTTTGAACTGCTTTTAACTAATCGTTTACCAATCTGGTGAACTAAGGTAAAATTAAATGTATATTATGAGAAAACTAAAGTGTTTTTTGACCTTGCATGCATGTAAACCTGTAGGAGGAGACTCCCAAAACAATATTAGGAACCTTAAAAAAGGCATAATAGGGGCACTTTAACTATTTTGTAATATTTAGTTTGTTTGGCATTTTCTCCTTTAGAGCGTCTGACAATACAGCCATAAGATACACCAAAGCACAACATAAATTCACAAATCACATCAATTTTATTTGTTCGCTGCACTCCAAATCTTTAGAATCCATATGTTTGTAAGGAACAGATCCAAATTCAGCCCTTTATCCATTTATCTTAATCTTCATTCTCAGCAACGACCATCACAGTCAAAGCCCGAGCTCGTTATGATTCAGATTTGAAAGTTGCGCCCTCGAGAACCTTTATGACATGGTTTACGGCACTGATAACTGCTTCATCACGGATTGCGACATGCTGTGTTTCAGTGGATTGACATTTGAAATGAGTGCATGCCTTCACGGAGAAGAAGCCGGATTCATATTTTCATGGATTAATAAATTAAATTCTGCTCTGTACCCTATAAAAAACTATTACCGCCAGAGAGGACTGTGACCGCAACTCATTATCATTTGAACTACTTTCGGTACCACTTTTCAGATTTTCGCAATAAATAAATTGTGATTACGCTTGTTTGTCTTTTATTCTTTTATTTATAACAGTATAGTTTTGGATAGGTTATGGATTGGTTTAGGGGTAGGTGTAGGATTAGTGGCTTAAAATATTGTTTTAATGTTATATTTTTAATCAAATTGTCATTTTCCCACACATTTCTGACCATTATGTTTTATTCTTTTAACATACTGTATAAAATGGGTATGTTTAGGTTGGGAAGGGGGTTTAGGGATCTTACTTGCTATAAATATGTCAATATTGTACGTTTCAGCACCTTTCTAAACATACAAAAATGTAAGTTTTGTGTCATTTAAAGTTACGTATTAATACCTACGTATTAACAATGAGACCAGGGTGGTGAGGAAGGACTGTTCGTGAGCGTGTTTGGTTTATCCCTCTGCTCGGACATTAAAATTCTGTTTGGTGTAGCAGCACCACTATATTTGAAAATGTAACTTGTTACTGGAAAAAGCATATTATGAAAACAGTTGAAATACTGCAGCACACTAAACTGATAAATTAAGTGCATTCGGCTTTACGCCTCATATAATCACCTTTTTACTGGGCCATGGAAAAGCGCTATGCAGATGATGTAGGTTAGTTGTGTGTGTTTGTACAAATTAGTGGGAGATGGATGATCATTGGTAAACAACCATGCAACACGCATATCAGTTTGTTTAATATAATGTGTGAATACCGTTAAATTCCTCATTAATAATCAGCTCTGCGTTCTCAATAAACATTTGAGAGGGAGGCAGGGCCTCGTAGCACCATGATCTTTTTTTCTTTTTTGCTGGTTTAGTGTTTGAGATATTTTTTGTTTGTTTGTATTTTTCGTAGCACCATGATCATTTTATTTCAATGAGAGATGATGACATAGTCACTGGCAGTGTGAAAAGGAATAGGCTAATAGAGCTGTTCCTGGCTATCCCAGCACTGTTTTCCTCCCCTCTCCCTGAAGAGAATCTGATGGCCACTTTTAACCCAAAGTGTTATGTATTCTCTGCATGCAGCAAATTAACAAAACAAATACAGCCTAATACAGGGTTTAATCCAAAGTCAAAGCTCTATGAATCTAAAAAGAGGATTATATAAAAGATTAAAGCTCTTGCCTCAGGCCTTGTTTTCATAATGTGTGTTGAGAATGCAGAGCTGATTATTTAAAGGTATTTGCACATATCAAACAATTTATATGTGGGTTGCATGGCTCTTTATCTCCCACTAATTTGTCCAAACCCCTGCAAACACACACATCTAAATCATCTAAATATTTAGTGCTTTTTCATGACTGAGTAAAAAAGGGATTAGTTCCTTTAAATAAGGATTACTTTATTTCTCGCTTGGTGAGATAGCAGTTTGGATATGGTGAGAACAGAATAGCTGAAAACTCTTTGTCTGATCATGTTTGTGTTGGCCTTGACAGTAAACACACATTATTGAAAGGTTTTAGTACAACATGATATTCATACTCATATTTTATATTACTTTAATATTTGGATATGGTGAGAACAGAATAGCTGAAAACTTTTTGTCTCATCATGTTTGTGTTGGCCTTGACAGTAAACACACATTATTGACAGTTTTTAGTACAACATGATATTCGTACTCATATTTTATATTACTTTAATATTTGGATATAGTGAGAACAGAATAGCTGAAAACTCTTTGTCTGATCATGTTTGTGTTGGCCTTGACAGTAAACACACATTATTGAAAGTTTATAGAACAACATGATATTCGTACTCATATTTTATATTACTTAGTTCTCGTAATCAGTGTATTGAATGCAGGAGAAATAGATCTGAGTGACTTTGACAAGGTCCAAATTGTTATGGCAAGGCAATTGGGTCAGAGCATCTCTGAAACGGCACGGCTTGTGTGTTGCTCCCAGTCAGCAGTGGTGAGAATTTACAAACAGTAGTTTGAGGAGGGACAAACCACAAACCAAGGACAGGGTGTTGGATGGCCAAGGCTCATTGATGCACGATGGCAATGAAGACTATCCTGTCGGGTCCAAGCCAACAGAAGGTCTACTGTGGCACAAGTCACAAAATTTTAATGATGGTTATGGGAGAAATGTGTCACAACACACAGAGCATCTCACTCTGCTGCATATGGGACTGCAGACCAATCAAAGTGCCTATGATGACCCCTGTCCACCATCAAAATCGTCTAATGGGCATGCGAGTGTCAGAACTGGACCTTGGAGCAGTGGAAGAAGGTCTCCTGGTTGGATGAGTGCCATTTTCTTTTACATCTGTCATGATCGCCAGTTGGAGTGCCCTAGTTAGCCACTAGAGGGCATTCCAACACGGACTATTGTCTCACCTTTTGAACTTAATTTCCCATAACCCACTTCCCGGACTCATTATCACTCATTGCACCCAGCTGTCTTGTATTATGTTATTAGTGTTCTGTCTATTTATACTGAGTTTGTTTCTGCTTTTGTTATGGAAGTTTCGTTTATTGTCACTGGAGTCTCTGTTTGTTTTATGGCCTGTATGGACTGCTTCTGTGGATTTTGACCCTTGCATGTATGGACTACATTTCTGGATTACCCCATTAAAGCTGCACATGGATCTAACCTTCTTGTCTCCATGCCAATCTGTGACAGAAACTTCCATCAACAAATAGATCCAGCAGCATGAGTTTCCGGACTCTTCCTCCAGCCACCATGAGGGAGCGAACTTCGGGCATTGATGGCTCTACGACAAGGGGGATGGGAGGTAGGATGTTTCGCCCAGACCTTTTGGACGATGGCGGTGGGGCTAAATTATAATGAGGCTGCTCTAAAGGAGATTTTTAATGTGTCTGAAGGACCCTCTTCCTCAATGGGAGTTGGAGGGGCTTCAAATCCTGGATTTTTGGGGCTTTGTCAATTATCTCTCCCATAGAAGCCGTTGGGCAACACCTGCTCAGCCAGAGCCCGCACCAGCCCGAGAGTCCGCTCCAGAGCTCGTTCCAGCCAGTGAGTCCGCTGCAGAGCCCACAGAGGAGGTGGGCACTGAGTCTCCGCCTCACACACATAAAAGGAGGAAGTGGAGTAAGAGGGCCTCCTTCATCCTTCAAGGCTCGGAGGCCTCCCCAGAGCCCGTTGTTGGTCTGGAGACCACCCCAGAGGTCGTTCTTGCGCTTCCCAAGCGCCGTGCCCTGCCGGCGCCACTCCAGACCTGCTGGAACCCGCCTGGTCAGTTCCTCTAGCGCCACCCTGGCAATCAGATAGAGCCTCCATGGTCTGTTCCTCCGGCTCTCCCCTGGCCTTCAGTCGGGGACTCTGGATCTGGCCCACCATCCCTCCCCCTGGTCCTCCTCCTGTCCACCTCCCTCCTGAGAGTTTTTCTTGGTTTGTTTTTTGGTTTTGTTTTTTGTGGAGCGTCTGGTATCCGCTCCGTAGGGAGGGTGTACTGTCATGATCACCAGCTGGAGTGCCCTAGTTAGCCACTAGAGGGCACTCCAACATGGACTATTGTCTCACCTTTTGAACTTTATTTCCCATAACCCACTTCCAGGACTCATTATCACTCATTGCACCCAGCTGTCTTGTATTATGTTATTAGTGTTCTGTCTATTTATACTGAGTTTGTTTCTGCTTTTGTTATGGAAGTTTCGTTTATTGTCACTGGAGTCTCTCTTTGTTTTATGGCCTGTATGGACTGCTTCTGTGGATTTTGACCCTTGCATGTATGGACTATGTTTCTGGATTACCCCATTAAAGCTGCACATGGATCTAACCTTCTTGTCTCCATGCCAATCCGTGAGAACATCACGTGGATCGGCCGTATACATGTGCACCGCTTCCTGGGGAAGTGATGGCAGCAGGATGTCCTGTGGGACAATGATGAGCCGGTGGAGGAAGTGTGATGCTCTGGGCAATGTTCTGCTGGGAAACCCTGGGTCCGGCTATTCATGGACATAAATTTGACATGTGCCACCTACCTACTCAAACATTGTTGCAGACCAGGTATGACAGTGGGTGCCCTCTTTCAGCAGGATAATGCATACTGCACACATCGTTCAGGAATGGTTTGAGGAACATGATAAAGCATTCAAGGCTTGCCCTGGCCTCAAAATTCCCCCAGATCTCAATCCAATTGAGCATCTGTGGGATGTGCTGGACCCACAAGTTTGATCCATGAAGGCTCCACCTCACAACCTACAGGACTTGAAGGATCTCCTCCTAACATATTGGTGCCAGAGACCACAGGATACCTTCAGGGCTCTTGTAGAGTCCATGCCTCAGCGGGTTGGCGCTGTTTTGGCAGCACATGGAGGACCAACAGCATATTAGGCAGGTGGTCATAATGTTTTGGCTCAAATCCAATTAGTGTTGTTAAGCTGTCCAATGTGAATAGTCACATGATATTTGGTATGATATTGATATTTTGTACTTTTTGGGGATCAGATATTACATACCTTCTTTATGCCTGATACACGTTAAAGTCATTTACAGGTGAGTTGATAGACAGCAGAGCATACACAGGGAATCCACTCAGGAGTCTTTAGATATCTATGTAATCTACTTAGATGAATCTGCCATATTAACCCTGACACTAAGTCTATTGGCAAAATCCATTTGTGACAAAGAGCATAACATTGTTTTAGGCAATGAGTGAAGCCTTCAACAGATGTCTCTGAACTAACCTCTTTGTCTAACAATTTATCTGCACAGCTTGCTTATTAAATGTATCGCTGTAGGCAGTTTTGATACTATAGAAAATGCCTGAACAAAAGAGCTATTTACTGCATTTTGGCTCATCAGGGGAAGGTGAATGCCACTTAAATGGCACATTTTATCGATTTGGACAGCTGTTCTATTTTCTGTGGCTGTCATTTTAGACCACTGACATGACATGCTGACTACTGATGCACAGCAGAGAAAGCTACTGCTGTCTGAATACAACATACTGGCAAACACCTACACACACAGAAACAAATACACTATATAGTGTATATATATAGTTGACGAGAATGTAAGGTTTTATTCATCTTGTGTGAGGTCTGAAGGACTTCAATCTTGTCATCCAGCTGTGTTGAGAATGAATGATAAACTTATTATATCTATACAATTTTGGTTTAAAAAAAATATATGCATATGTAATTAAATTTGGTTTTATTTGATTTGAGTATTATTTGCAAAAATCATATACACCAATTTTCATAATGAATAAAAAGTCAAAGGTCATGTGTGGAATACAAATTACAATTAAAAAAGTAAATCAGTTAAATCAGGTTTAGTAACAATATACACAATTAATACATTTTGTTTAAGACGATAAGCAATGTGATTAGTGTGTTTGTTAAATATTACACATTAATTACTTTTTCTATTTGTCTTCCTCTTCACAACAGGACTCTGTTTATCCATGATGTTTTCAGGCTGAAGACTAGCTGGTAAGTCATTTTTTTTTTTTTGTCTTTCCATCTTTTTCTCATGCAACAACATTCTTATCCTCCACTGGGTCCTAAAAAAGCATTGTTAGCAGATGTTTCTCTTTTTTAACCATCAAAAAACTTGACAAAAAAGCTGCATACAGAATGCCATCCCTCTCCGCAGTAGCTCACAGCAGGCTCCATGTCTGAGACTCCATCATTCAGTAGTTCTTCGAACCCCTCATCCTCTTCTTTCTTCACCTCCTCTTCCTTCTCTTTCTGTACTTCTTTTTCTTTCCTCACAGGCGCCTCTGTTTTGAGCTTGCTCTCTTCTTGCTTTCCATCGCTAATGTGTGTGGTCGTCTCTTCTCCGCTTCTCTCTGTGAGTTTCATGTGAGATGCGCTGGGCGCTTTCTTACACAGGCGTGTTTTCAAGACTTTCTCCCCCTCACAAGCGTTCTTTCGCTTCTTCAGTTTGCTCACCACTTGTTTCCAGTACTGGGAGGACTGGGTGCTGTACACGGAGCATTCCTGAGGTTTTCCAGCAAACTGGCATGTGTAGGGAGGTCTGAGCCCCTCCTCCGCAGGAGCAGAGCAGCTCACCTGGAGCAGGATGTTAGCTCCTCTCTCTAGCGTCTCCCAGGTGCAGCGGTGCCCATCCTTAGTGCTTAGTTGACCTGACCCCAGCAAGGGATTTATGACCGTACTTTCTGATCCAGCCACTGCATCTGATGGTTGCTTGGATTTCTTTTTTGCCTCAGAAAATGTTAGGAGGAGGAAGAGGAGGGAAAAGGTGAACAGAAGACTCTGCCCTCGCATGGCTGTGTGGATAAGGGTTATAGAAAAGAAAAAATCTCTGGTTCAGGGCACAAACAGCACCCTCAGAACAGAGAGAAATCACAGCACCTGCAAAATTAGAGAGATAAAAAATTAATGTATGATAAAGGGTTATTATATTTAAGTGAAACTAAAACCATAAAATAAAACCATAAATAAACGTTAACTGAAAAAAAAAAAAAAAAAAAAAAACGTATTTGATTTCCGACAGTTGCCAAGACAACATTTCTCAGTTTCACTTGGTTTAAATGTACTAAAATAACTAAAATAAAAATGAGAACAATCTATATAGACATAAAAATGACAATAAAAAAGGACAAAACGCACAGCAAAATAGCTAAAATTTTAATTAAAATTAAAATTAAAAATGAATAACATAAAAACAAATTCAAAATATTAACAACTAAAATAACATCTCAATGATACTAAAATAACACTGACGTGATGCAGACTACATACTTGAGTCTTAAAATGTTTTGTATGATTTTTTTTAATAATAATTGTATGTAATTTTAAAGTTTAAAAATTGAAATGATTAAATTTCATCTTTATAATTAGTTATTTATATAAATAAAATTGTATTCATTAAATTGGAATAGAACTATGAGTCTGTATATATCAATTTAATGCATCAAATCACATCCTATCCTCATCATCTTAATAAACCAAACTAGCACAGATATGATGCATTTCCCCTCCTTATATGCCACTCAAGCACCTGTATTCTAGAAAACAGCGCTGTAAAATGTCATATTTAGCGTTTCTCTCAGAGCTTTTTACTTACCGAGCTGAGTTCTCCTTCAGGACTGTGAGTGAGACAAGCTTGTGGAAGGATAAGAAAGGAGGGGGGAGAAATAAAGGATGGAATCAAGGGATAAAGAAAAAAGTGGGGGAAAGGGGGACTGGATGGTGGATGCTTTTTGGGGGCATCAATAGGGTATCCAAACCTCCCAGAATCTGGCACCTCCCTCCTCGTCTCAAGACAAATGGACACCCCTCACCCCATCCCTTCTCTTCACTCCTTTGTCTCCTTTCACCCAATCTTTCAGTTTCTCTCTTGTCTATCCTTCTTTCCTAAGCATTTGGTGTTGTGTACATTTTTGCCATTAAATAAATAAATAAAAAATAATTGAAGCTATTTCAAAAGGGAGACTGCTAATTACTTGAATGTTAAAGAACATCAAACAACATTTCTTGTTGTTTGTGTTTGTTTCTTTTTAAATGTACTTGTCCTTGGATCAGTTTCCCTAAGGGGCCTTTTTTCATTTCGTTCTTTTATCCAGTTAAAAATAGTGCTGTAGACTTGGAGACAACCTTATGTGTGTGTGTGTGTGTGTGTGTGTGTAATGTTGTGTTTAGTCTGTTAGAGTATTTGTGTGTGCATTTGTTATTTGCATTTGCGTCTATGCTTACGTATATGGCAACACTTTCTAAAACCTAAACCGTCCCCGTGGCCAGGTCATGCTCTGCTCTTTTTACGTTCATTTGATGCAAATTCTTGATAGTCAGTTGTGTCTCCATACCAACTAAACCCGAGCTGCTGTCCCACAGCAGACACTGGTAAAATCATACATGACTGTTGTCTTGCTCGGGGCCTCACAAGCAGTTTGGATTCATTCCAAACCCTGAGTGTGCTTGTTGTTATTACATGTTGATCTCGGACTCGGAGGCAAATTCTCATGGCAGTGCAGGCTTTGCTTTATTTGTAATTTATTTTTACATTTTTTCAGTTTTCATTTAAAAAAAAATTAAATGACTAATATATTGGCGCTTTTGCTGTTTGCATCTGCTTTATCTTTATCTAGTGACTCATGTACTGACTAATGAGTGCAACTGAGCAAAAGCAGTTTGGGTATTAAATACGGCCCTGAGATGCTCCACATATTTCTTCATTTTGAAGATTAATGGATTGGTTTTAAATTGAACATGAGAAGAATGTGTGGCATGTGTGTGGGTTTTTTCAGTATCTTGTAAAGATTCAGAATGAATTCCAGGTAAATTCTCAGCAGTTTTTTGGGATCACAGAAGCAACATCTCCCTCTGCTGGTAGTGGTGATGTGCTTGGGGGTAGGTTTTTACAAGAGTTTTAGATTTAGGAGACCAATTGGCTAAAAATGTATGCATGTATGTACTGTACACTCATTTCAATTAATAGTAAAATTCCATCCAATTGAACTGAATAATCCATATTATTCATATTATGACTTAAGAATTTGAAATGAGTAAAAAAAAAAAAAAAACCCAAAGCTTAAACATTTTGTATTAATGAAACAACAGAATGGACTGTTTAGTTTATGTGATTCGTATTCATAAAAAAAAAAAAAAAAAAAAAAAAAAAGTTAAGATTTATACAAAATGTTCTTATTAAGCTCTAATTTTTAATCAGTTTGATGGAATTTTACTATTATTTAAAGGTGCCCTAGAACTTTTTTTTTTAAAAGATGTAATATAAGTCTAAGGTGTCCCCTGAATGTGTCTGTGAAGTTTCAGCTCAAAATACCCCATAGATTTTTTTAAAATTCATTTCTTTAACTGCCTATTTTGGGGCATAATTAGAAATGAGGCGATTCAGGGTGTGTGCCCCTTTAATTCTCGTGCTCCACACCCCAAGAGCTCGTGCTTGCCTTAAACAACATAAAAAAAGTTCAAACAGCTAATATAACCCTCAAAATGGATCTTTACAAAGTGTTCGTCATTGCAACATGTCTAATCACGTAAGTACAGTGTTTATTTTGATGTTTACATTTGATTCTGAATGAGTTTGTTAGTGCTCCGTGGCTAACGGCTGATGCTACACTGTTGGAGAGATTTATAAAGAATGAAGTTGTTTATGAATTATACAGACTGCAATTGTTTAAAAATGAAAATAGCGACGGCTCTTGTCTCCGTGAATACAGTAAGAAACTATGGTAATTTTAACCACATTTAACAGTACATTAGCAACATGCTAACGAAGCATTTAGAAAGACAATTTACAAATATCACTAAAAATATCATGTTATCATGGATCATGACAGTTATTATTGCTCAATCTGCCATTTTTCGCTATTGTCCTTGCTTGCTTACCTAGTCTGATGATTCAGCTGTGCACATCCAGACGTTACTGGCTGCCCTTGTGTAATGCATTGAACATGAGCTGGCATATGCAAATATTGGGGGCGTACACCCCGACTTTACATAACAGTCAGTGTTATGTTGAGATTCACCTGTTCTTCTTTTTAAACAAATGAGATTTATATAAGAAGGAGGAAACAATGGAGTTTGAGACTCACTGTATGTGATTTCCATGTACTGAACTCTTATTATTTAACTATTCCGAGGTAAATTCAATTTTTGAATCTGGGGCACCTTTAAAATGCGTAAATCTTGAACAAAGGCTTTTTTCCCTTTTTTTTCTTTTTTGAATATTTTCGAAAAGCTCCATTTAAAAACGTTCACTTTGGAAGCATAAATAGTACATTTTCCTTATCTTTAGCCCTGTTGTACCCTACATTGCTACTACTAAAGCACTGTTTAGGGTCAGATCAGAAATGTTATGTTCTTTTAACGATTGAAACCTTGTGGAAGTGCAACAGCTGAATTCATGTAATGGTTGCAGTCATTGAGAGGGCGTAAGATGAGTGAAGTGCTCCCAGCACCTGTCAACAGACATATCATCCAAAGTCGCAATCCAGCCACTCTGCCTTTTTCATTTTAATGACATTCAGACACTTTTCTCCTCTCTCGCGTAATGCCGAAGTCCTTGCGTCTGTTATGTTCCCCTAATGACTGATGATTTTTGAGATAATCTTCTTCAGCGAGCGGCTGATGACACTACACGAGTCCTTGATGAGGAACAGCATTTCTTTAACACCCAGTCCCAGCTTGTCTGCTGAGCAGTTCTGCAATCAGCGAGCACAGTGGCCATCCAGCCCCATCGACTGTGATTACAGAGCAGGCGAGATGCACCCTGTGTCGACCTTGCGGGCCTTTAATGACGGGGGAGAATCTAATTGTGAATCAGACGGAGGCCGAGGCACTCTGGACAGCTGCAGACCCATCAAATGGGATCTGAATGCATGGAATTCAGATTTCTTCAACCATCCTATGCTATGTAAATGAACAAACAATCACATTATGAATGTGGTCGCTATGACAACACCCCAATTACCAAAAATTCACATGGAAGTGAGAGACGGAGATGTGTGGAGTCAGCTAAAGTGCTTAAGACCATCACCTAGTCAAAATACAGTAGTGAATATTGTTTTTTTGAAGGACAGGCTGCACTCACCCTTTCCACCCTAGAGAGAGGTTCAGGACCTCTAGCAGATGCTGTGGATACCTCCTCTGACCTCTGATGGATCTATAATTGATCTCTTTGTTGACGGCCTGTTTTAGATTGGGATTTGGAAGCAAATTATTGATATGCTATAAGAAGAGGGTTATATTATTTCTGATTACAATATATTTATTCTTATATTTCTTATTGCATGTAAAATGTTTTTAGATGTTATGAGTATCCTTAATTTTAGGTTATTAAAAATAAAAAAATTACTTAATATCTATCCATATATAGTGTATATAAATATAATATCTATCTATCTATCTATCTATCTATCTATCTATCTATCTATCTATCTATCTATCTATCTATCTATCTATCTATCTATCTATCTATCTATCTATCTATCTATCTATCTATCTATCTATCTATCTATCTATATATATATATATAATGTGTGTGTGTGTGTGTGTGTGTGTGTGTGTGTGTTTGGATTTTTCCAGGACTAAAGAGTTATTTTACAATAAATTACTGTAGTAGAAATTTACAGTGAAATTAATGCATGTTGGGTCATTTTCTTTCTGCTAATCAACAGCAAAATGATACTTAATGTCACAGTAATTTACTGCTTTTGTTTTACTGTCAATTCACATTATGAAGTTGTCCTTAACCATGCCACTGCAAGAAATTATATTGTTTATCACTGTAACTTTTTCAAAGTCACCTCAATGGTGATCAGTGTTCAATTTGCTTGGGATCTTGGACCTATTTATATTCAAATTTCTGAACTAGCTAAGTCAGACGTGTGACAAATAAAAACATTTGTTAAAACAATGACAAGCTAGAATATAAAATAAGCTAACCGGTTGATTTTAAGTCAGTCAAACTAATCTTAGCATGAATATGATGATTGCGTTTTAGCGTTATTTTAGCATGAAGATTTACCAATATCTTATTTCAAATTCATAACTATTTGACAATAATAAAGAAACTGCTAAGATTTATCTTTTAAAAGTGTGACATCATCTTGCAACACAAGACTTTTTTTCTTACAAGCATCACTTATGCACAGACATCAATACTAAAAAACACAACAATGGTGACACTAAACAAATAATAATAATAATAATAATAATAAAAATGAACTCTGAAGATTACAAAATAAACCAACAACACAAACTGCAAAAAGTGAACTAAAAATGTGTTCATTAGCAAAGATAAAACCAACAAGAATCAAAAAACTCTACAGCGTATACTTAATGCAGTGTAACACTGCATGCTGGGTACCTACATATGCACCATAGAATTACGGTATAATATTGTTTACAGTAATTTATGTTTTACGAATTGAAAAAGCTTGACTGAAATTGGCAGTAAATTATTGTAGGTTTTACAATAAATTTCTGAGAGATTTACCAATATCTTATTTCAAATTCATAACTATTTGACAATAATAAAGAAACTGCTAAGATTTATCTTTTAAAAGTGTGACATCATCTTGCAACACAAGACTTTTTTTCTTACAAGCATCACTTATGCACAGACATCAATACTAAAAAACACAACAATGGTGACACTAAACAAATAATAATAATAATAATAATAATAATAATAAAAATGAACTCTGAAGATTACAAAATAAACCAACAACACAAGCTGCAAAAAGTGAACTAAAAATGTGTTCATTAGCAAAGATAAAACCAACAAGAATCAAAAAACTCTACAGCGTATACTTAATGCAGTGTAACACTGCATGCTGGGTACCTACATATGCACCATAGAATTACAGTATAATATTGTTTACAGTAATTTATGTTTTACGAATTGAAAAAGCTTGACTGAAATTGGCAGTAAATTATTGTAGGTTTTACAATAAATTTCTGAGAGTGCAGTTAGATACAAGAAAAGTCCTACTGTGAAAGTAATGCATTTATTAACTTATTTATTACTGTAATTTCACACAAAAAATTTTAACAATGTGGATTTTCAGTTTCATGTTGTTTATGGCAAATTCTGACCATCTGTGTGTCACAGCAGAAATGGAGACTCCTCAGACCAGGCAACGCTTTTTTAATCTGCTATTGTCCGACTTTGGTGAGCCTGTGTGAATTGTACTCAGTTTCCTGTTCTTTTGCACACCCAGTGTGATTTTCTGCTGCTGTCCCATCTGCTTCAAGGTTTGACGTGTGTTCAGAGATGCTCTTCTGCATGCTTCAGTTTTAACGAATGGTTATTTGAGTGACTGTTGCCTTTTTATCAGCTCAAACCAGCCTGGCCATTTTTTTTTTTTTGGACCATTCTCTGTAAACCAGAGAGATGACTTGAAAATGCTTGAAAATCCCAACCTATTGACTTTATGGGAAGCGCTCAGATGGGATTTAAACCTTGTCAGCTGAAGACACAAGTTTGGTTTGAAGACTTACACCGTACCAAGCACTATGTTCTCTCACCATTCCTGATTTCTAACACGCACTCACAACATTCACAGGGTTATGCAGCTATCAGGGCAGAAACGAAAGCTGCTGCTGCCATGTATGCTCTGTATGTTTTTCTGTCGTCTCCGGGCACATTCATATGTAAATTGCACTTATTTTTTCTGATCTGAAAAAATAAATACCCATACTTTTTCCCGCCCAAAGACCCTCCTCTCAAAGAAATCAGGACAGGTTGAAAATGGACAAAAGAGATGGATTAAAACACCAGATGTAAATGGGTATGTGTCTACCTTATCTACTTGTGATCCGATCGACCAAAACACATCTTAATACCAGGTGTAAACAGGGTCTAAGACACCTAAGACAGTGCTATGGGGAAACAGAAAGGAAGGAAAGCTAATTGTGCTTGCAGTGCCAAACCACGTGTAATCATATGTCCCCTGCAGACGTGTTTGGAAGTGCCTTAGTGGAAGAGTGGAGTAACATCTCACAGCAAGAGCGGATAAATCTGGTGCTGTCCATAAGGATGAGGTGCATTGTAGAACTTAAAGCAGCTAGTGATACTCACTGCGACTTTTGACATTGTGAATGACAAAAATGACAAAAAAGCATGATAAAAGTACTCCATATAACTTGTATGCTACATTCTGTGTCCTCTGAAACCAATGTAGCTTGGTGTGAGATACCAGAAATGTATTGTTATTTATTGAAAGTCTTCCTTGAGTTTGTATTAGGATGAAATAATTAAAAATTGCAGGTTTGACTTCACTGCTGTCAAATGTGTCATTTTGAATATGCAGAATGGAGATTGGATGAGGGGAAAGATCTTTTTAGGGAATAACATCTCACAACTTGTGGTCTGTATATCAAACAAAACAATAGCTTCAACGACAGTAAATGCTGTATTGGCAGTTTTGATACTTTAGAAACTTTTTTGCACTTTCTAGAGCCTGTAGTCACTATAAACTCTATTTTATGTAGAATAAGGAAATTGATAGAAGCAATGTGTTTTTTTTTTCTGCATTTTTTTTCACATCTCACTCTCTTTGCTATTGTCTTTGTGTATGTGTGTGAATATTTTGCATTTTCAGCCTGATGCAAAAGAAAATGTAGAAGCTATTGTTGAGCTGTATTTTGCACAGTCAGCCAACACACTGACAGAATAAATTCAAAATGTTCTACATTTTCTGTGCAGATTTACTGAGTTCTAAAAGTCCAGCATTCTCACACTGCACTAGAGTGCATTCATCTCCTTGAACTTCTTTGATTTGTTCTGGTCCTCTTTCTGACTCGAAGGTAAACAAGGTACTTTATCACTTCTGAGGGGGAAAAATTACTTTCCTCAAACTAACAGATATGACTTCCTTCCTTTTCACACTAGGGGACTAAACGATCAAAAGAAAAAAGGAAACAGCAGCAAGTTTAAAGCGCAGAGAACTCCAAGTGATCAACATAGGAAAAACCTGGGTGCTGATGTGATGTGGACTTTTCTGACTACTATTTCTTCATGAGTTTGCCTGCCCATTCAGTCTTAATAGTTAATGGTAAATGAACTTGGCTTGCTGTCCTCCCCAAGTGAAAAGAAAATGTACACTTCCATAATGTATATACTAAAAATTCTTCTTTAGTATCTAAGTGTACTCAACTGTGTACTTTGTGGACTACAAGTGGTAACTAAATACATTTTTTAAAAACAGAGATAGTATGTTAAAACCACATTTTAGTTCATATTCATGGTGTCACAAAATAGCACAGTTGAATACTCTTAGATGTTCTTAGAGATGGGGAAGAGGAGGGATGCCAGAAGAATTGATGCTGGCACAGTGCAATAACTGCTGCTTATCTTGTAATGATGATTGACAGGAATGAATGATTAAGCTTCTCCAAAACCTACATCTGGAACTTCATCGAATGATTTGTTGGGTAACACTTCATAAGTGTTATTAAAGGTGCAGTAAGCAATTTCTGAGAAACACTATTTTGATATTTAAAAATCAACTCAAACAAACACCCCTTCCTTCATTGCTCTTCCCCCAAATGCTGAAGCGAAGCAAAATAATGCTTCTTGAAAAATAAAGCGAAGATGAAGAACAAACGTCAAGGAAGAAGAAAAAATGAACATACAATACACAAGAGTATACAAGCACGAGTTTGTTGTTATAGCAGCACACCAGCTCTAGACAATGACACTCAAAACTTTTAAGTCCTTTTAGTATAGCTAACATTACAACAACAGCATATTTTGGCAACCTCCCACTTAGGTCTCTCCAGCGCTGGAAAGCTTTTCTAATATTAACGCAGGTCCTAAAGCTCTTGCCTAATCATAACCCTTTTTTCCCAGTGATCTTCTCTCAAAAAAATGAACTTTCACTGTTGTTAGTTTCACTCAAACCACTCTTGTTCACATTACTTAAAAAACTCATGTAACTACATGAACTTAATTTAACTGCGTTGTTTCTACTAAAATTGAGTATTGTCAGCTTTACTTAGTGTTTGTTCAGTCAATTTAACATTGCTGTGTGAAATGCACACATTATTGTTGACATAACTAACTGTGCAGTGGATCCGTAGTTCCCAGCATGCTTTGCAAGGGACTGCATTAGGAGAGTAAATTTAGGGATTAAAGTGTTATTTTATGTGTTTTTCAGTAAAGGGAAAGATGTTGTTAGTTTATGTTAGTGTTTAATGTTCAATTATGTTGGACATTTAGAGTAGTTTCTGTAATGTTTTTGAATTTCATGCAGAAGAGTGTCGCATGTGTTGCGCACTCATATACGCATGTTTATAGGATGAAATTCCTGCTCTCAGTTCAATTGAGTTTGTTCAATTAGTTATTTTTTGAGTGCATTTTGGGGTGAGGGGCTGCATTCTGATATGTTGTATCCTTTTTATTTAAATGACTATTCAAAAAAAAATGTGTTCACCTTATGTAATCAACATAACATTAAGTAAACTGCACATATAAATATTATGTAACAGTGACATTCAAATGATTTGTATTTACTCAAAGAAATTTTGTCAGCGTTACTTAAATTTCTTTTGTTCATTCAACTAAATATTTTTTTTGTACAAATTACTCAATATTGTTACGTGGAACCACTTGACACTTATTTTTTAAGTAAATCCAACAATTCATTTTTTTGAGTGTTCCTCTGACCTTTTCTCCTTTGTAATGTCTCTCAGCCATCACTTTCTACAGTCTTTCTTCAAATCTCACTCTTGCTCACTGTCTCTTCTCCCGCATCATGTGTGTTTACACCCTTTACTGCTGATTGATTACAAGTGTGTTGTGGCGGTCCGATCGTCAAGGTCCCAACCTGTGTTCCCCTGTCTTGTAATGGACTCTGTTTTTCTGTTCCTATTGTTTCTATGTTCAGTTCCTTCTTGCCTTGTTACACTAGCTGCATCTCATTTTGAAGGCTGCGTACATTGTCGAGGTGGATTCATTTAAGAAAAGTAACTGTTAGATTGCAAAGTAAGAAAGAAATTATACTATTTTACACCTCACAAGGAATAACAGTCAATTTTATTGCGGTTACTTTTCTTAAATAAGATATCCTTTATGACGTATACAGCCTTCAAATGCAACCTCCGGAGGACGCAGCCTCCGAAATGAGACTCAGCTCCTGGGTGCTTCTCATTTCTTATTTGTGCATCCTTATTTGCTTTCCTCGTTTCCTTTCCTTGTGTCTTAGCTCCAACCCCTTAGGATATGAGGGAAGGATATACCTATTTATCCTCGCTCATGACTCCCCAGGAAGCTTCCTCGTTTCTCATTTCTTGCCCCCTCGTGGTGCAGTTAGAGATTGAGATGTCCTTCAAGATGGCTTGTGTATAAAGACAGGTGTATAAACCATAGGTGACAGTCAACCTGTATAGGGTTTGTTTTGTGATAGTGATTGGTTGACAGTGCATTATCCCTTATATTGAAAATATTTGATTTATTGTGATCAAAAGTCACTCCTAAATACCATTTATACTTGTTCATTTGAAACATCATTCTTATTCACATACAGACTTAAATATGAGGTGCCTGTTTTTGTGTGATTAGGAATAATGGCCTTATGGTAAATCTATTGCACACCAAATTGCCGAAATTTGTAGCTTAGTTGTGCTGTTGATAAAACTCAACTGTCATCAGTCTCTTGAATGTGAGATCGATGTTGTGAGTAATTATTGGCTGGCTCAGTTGAAAGAATTTATTTATTTATTTATTTATTTATTTTTCTTGAAGCTAGCCTCTGACACCATATTTTCTAGAAGATAGATTGTTTTAAAACTATCATAAACACCATCCAAATTTAAGAACTATACGTATAGTTATGAAAAATATGCCTTGTGATTTCAGTTTGCTGTTATTCTGTGCACAGTAGGCTTATCATATTCTCTAAACTCAAAGGGGCATTTTCCCGGCCAAAGATTAAGCCTAGTCCTAGAATAAAATGGCCCTTTAAACCAGATTAACAGAAATCTGCTTTCTCTGACATGGTTTAAAATAGTCCTAGACTTAGTCTAGTCCAGAGTTTAATAAGATGATTTCCTGGAGGAAGACTAGAGCTACTCCAGGACTAAACTGAGGCTTAAATTAAACCTACCATGAGGCAGGTTTAACTTCAGATTAACACTGTGTTTCAAAGAAGACACATGTATGACTTGGATATATATCAATATTGGTATACACTGTGTGTATGTGTAATGTGTATATATATATATATATATATATATATATATATATATATTTTTTTTTTTGTAAACAATTTATTTTGATTTAACACCATTGTTTCTTGTTCAAATGTGATTGCTTCATGTTAAATTGACTTGAAATGGTTACTAGAACTCACTTGATTTCATTTTGAAATAACATGTTTCTGTCAAGTACCCAATCAAATAGGACTTTCACTTCCCATCATGCTTTGCACCGGGCTGAAGTGGAGAGTAAATTATATATAAGTAAATTATATATCTATTATATATATAGAAGCAACCACTGTAATAGTGCTTTGATCAAACCAGCCCATTTCTACCAAATCAATTTCTATCAAACCAAGCCATTTCTAGACGGCCAACACCGATTATCACATGTGTAAATAGTTAGGTTTAGTTTGTTGCTATGTAAATGACAAAACAAAAGCATTAATAATAGGATTATTATATATCTGTTTAAAAAGAATTGATTACAAACAGATTTCCAGGCATTTCTCTTTTTTCCCCACCAGTTGATATATTTTGCTTGCTTTAAAAGAACTGTCTCTTGTTTAGTAAAGTTTTTTTATTATTATTGCAGTCTTCTTTTGCTGCCATTGTTTTCCTTGGATTTGCTTCTCAGTTCCATGCAATTTTAAACTTTTCTTGGTTCATTCCATGTTTTATAGGCAACTTCTCTCATGCTAATTCAGATTAGCACAGTTGGTTTTAAATTAATCTAGTTTATTTTAATTCAGGACTCCATAGTTTTAGTAATCTTTACTTAATCTGTGTTTCAGAAAGCCATTTTTTAAGCAACGATTAACTATTCTGGATTAAGGCCTATTCTGGCTTAATCACAAGTCCTATTCTCCATTTCTGTCTACATTCTATATAGAACCCTGCTCTTACTATATAGAACCCTACTCTTTTAAGCCAAAAAGGTTCTAAAGAAATGGTTGCATAATACTTTCATGTTTAATGTGTTTTTCCAAGTATGTTCACGAACCATTTAATTAATACAATCTAATTAAAATTAAAATTGAGTTAAAATTCATTCATTCAACTAAATTCATAAAATCATCCCATGATGGGAACCCATAAAAGGTTCTATATTGTATGAACAGAACCTTTTAAGGTATAGAACCTTTTACCAATTTACAATTTAATCCCAAACAGTATTAAAATAGTACACTTACAAGTTTACTACTACATTGATACTAGTATACTTACTACATAAAGTATACTTAAAAAAATGATTTGAGTGTTTAGAAAAAAAACTTATGAGACAGTTGTTGTCAGATTTCATTGGTGATTACAAATATGAAATTTAATCGAAAGCTTGGCAAACAGCTTTGGAGAATTTGATGTTCCCCCATTCAAAGAGATAGGAGCTGCACTTGCATGCCTGAGAGGCGTTTCAAAGATGGCCGCTGAGTGAAATTACTTAAGATCTAAGACTTTTTCTATGTACATAAAAGGCCTATTTCTCTCAAATATTGTTCATAAATCTGTCTAAATCTGTGTTAGTGAGCACTTCTCCTTTGCCGAGATAATCCATCCAAAACAGGTGTGGCATATCAAGATGCTGATTAGACAGCATGATTATTGCACAGGTGTGCCTTAGGCTGGCCACAATAAAATGTCACTCTAAAATGTGCAGTTTTATCACATAGCACAATGCCACAGATGTCGCAAGTTTTGAGGGACCGTGCAATTGGCATGCTGACTGCAGGAATGTCCACCAGAGCTGTTGCCCATGAACTGAATCTTCATTTCTCTACCATAAGCCGTCTCCAAAGGGGTTTCAGAGAATTTGGCAGTACATCCAACCGGCCTCACAAGCGCAGACCACGTGCAACCACACCAGCCAAGGACCTCCACATCCAGCATCTTCACCTCCAAGATCGTCTGAGACCAGCCACCCGGACAGCTGCTGCAACAATCAGTTTGCATAACCAAAGAATTTCTGCACAGACTGTCAGAAACCATCTCAGGGAAGCTCATCTGCATGCTCGTCATCTTCATCGGGGTCTCGACCTGACTGCAGTTCATCGGCAAAAACAAAAGTGTTGCGTACTGGGCCTAATTAATATAGCAAAAAGAAAAGTTTAAGAATCTAAAAGGATATTAAGAGATCTTTAGTACTTTCTTGAGTTACAGGCATATGATACAACAAAAATTGCTTAAGTGAGCAAAATTTTAATAATAGACCTACACAGTAAAATCCCCAGAGTTAAATCAACTCTGCTCAGAGTACATATGGTCCCTCTCTAAATAGTGTTAAAATAACACTAAAGTAGAGTAAAAGTTAATGAGATAATTAAGCAATTAATAAGGCTGTGACTGAAGTCAGTTGTAGTTCTTGTGTTTCTCTTTTCTTCGGTGATTCTGCTTGTTAACAGCAGGTGTTCATCACTAATGCACAATCATTACTTAATTAATTGCTTAATTATCTCATTAACTTTAACTCTGCTTCAGTGTGATTTTAACACTATTTAGAGAGGGACCATATGTACTCTGAACAGAGTTGATTTAACTGGAGATTTTGCTGTATACCAATCTCTGTGTAAAAATACAATAATGATGCAGCCATCTTTCTAAAGTCATTTTACCCCCTTGTAATGTGGCTCCACATGAAAATTGTCATTCTGACCCCCCTCTTCAAAATAGAATTACTCAATAAATATACATCCATGACTTTTAATATTTTGGCTTTATTTGTCATTTATTTCTTTCAACACAAATACATACAAATCAAAATCAAATTTTTTAGCCAGGGACCTCTGGTTAGAAAGGAATCTTTTCTTATTTGCACTTTATATATTAGAATAGCCACCAAATTGAATTTTAAGTTGGTTTTTCAGCTGTCATAACAAAATTTAAAGAAACTAAGCAAGATGGAAAAAAAATAAATCTGCATCTTATTTACAGTACTTAAAAGTAACAACTCTAAATGACAACAAGTAGTCACGCAAAGTGATTGCTCAACATCTGCAACAGTCATTGGCATGAAGATGGCAAGAAGTCTACATCTTCTGCAGCCTCTGATGATTATAGGAAAAATGTATTACAAGCAGTGTACCAAAGTAATTACACTTTGATTTAAAAATCACGGCAAAAACATTCACTTTAGGCTTAAAGGTGGGGTAAGCCATATTTCAAAAACACTGCGTGGAAGTTAGTCAGACTGACACCAACAAACATGTAGCCAATCAGCATTAGGGGGCTTATGATGGTCAAGGAGACAGAACAAGCTAGAGGGACCAGCGTTAATATTAGAAAAGATTTCCACTGGAGAGAGCTAAGCGGGAAAACCTGAAAACAGACGCGGAGGCTGCTTTGATTCCTCTCCACACGTGAGTAACACTGGGTTTGAATGTCAGTGATTGTCTGGGGCTGCTGTGTTGTTGGCAACTAACAACAAACTCGTTTGTTTGTATTTTCTCTTGTGTACTGTACGTTCATTTCTTGTGCTTCCTTGTCGTTCATTCATCATCTGAGCTTTATTTGTCGTGAAACATTATTTTGTTGCACATCAGCTGTGATAAACAGACATTCACTCTCGCATTACGTGTGTAACAGTGGCAGCTAGTGAGAGTTGTGTCGGTAAACAACTGCGCAATGATGACCGCTAGAGAATGCGGTGTTTAGTGTTATTGTTAGTGCATTTGCCTCGCCTGCCAGCAGTGATTTGGGTTGGAGACCAACTCGGAGCAGGGTGGTGTCAGGGTTCTGTCACTTCGGTCTAGTTTATTTCTTGGTTTTGTGACAGAGCTCTGACACTGCCGTTCTTGTCGTGTTTTTGTGTGAGCGTACAGTTTCGAGTGTTCTCGGGGCCGTGCGCTCTCTTGTCTGCGTGCCTTGTTTCATGTTGGGAGCGTGGCGTTCGGATCCCGGCACTCGTGTCTAGTTTGGTTTCGGTTTCGTGTCGGGATTCGGACACTCGCGCTCCCAGTCCTGTCTTTATTGTGAGCGCACGGGTTGTGTGTACTTTCACTTGCCGTGCGCTCTTGTCTCATGTTTTGTGTAGCACGAGGTTAATCCACCTGCCACATGCTTTCATGTTGTGTTTTTGTCTTGTGTTGTGTCTCTCATGTTGTCTTGTTTTGTGTGAACACGTGGCCTATGAGTTTTCATAGTCACGTGTTCATGTCTCATCTTGTGTAAGCACATGGCTTGTGTCTTTGGCTACGTTCACACTGCAGGGCTTAATGCTCAATTCCGATTTTTTGAAAAAATTCGATTTTTTTGCAAGGCCGTTCACATTTTCAATTAAATGCGACCTTTTGTGATCTCCTGTGTGAACGTGAAATGACCCAAAAGTGATGCGCAGAAGAGTACGCAATGGGCAACGACGTCACTCGTTGTTTGCGGAAGTAGACGGCCACCTCGTTTGTTCCAGGCTTTAACCTCCTGTATTTGGCTCGGAGGCTTTTTATTTTTCGCTGGCATTGGAGCCAGGATCGTCTGTAACCACGCTCGGCCATTTTGCTGGAAATGTTTTCGTAAACCGCCCGGTTCCGATAAGAGCCCTCGAGTTTGGCCTGAGTAGAGCTGTCACCCCAAATATTAATTAAATCTGTGACCTCACTTCCCTTCCATTGACTGGTCTCAGCAGCATCGTCCGCCATGGTTGTTGTTTATCTTCTCGTTCCCGCCTACTTCAACGCACAATTATGACATTTGTAGCGTATCAATGACGTACGGGTCGGATACATGTGGTCTGGCCGTTCAGACGGAGGTCGCATTTCAAAAGATCGGATACGTATCGGATTCAGGACCACATACCCAAGTGGCCTGGGTCACATTTGAAAAGATCGGATCTGTGTCGTTCAGACTGTCATGAAAAGATCAGATACAGGTCGCATAGGGGCAAAAAAATCGGAATTGGGTCGTTTCAGCCTGCAGTTAGAACGTAGCCTTTGTTTTGTTTGGTGTGAGCACATGGCTTGTCACGTGTTTCTTGTGCCATGTGCTCTCATGTCTATTGTCTTGACCCCGCCCACCTTGTTACCTCATTATTGGTTGATTTGCCCCCCCTGTCCTCCCTCATTACCTGCCTTGTTTGCTCTCCTATTTATTCTCCTTGTGTTTGCAGTCCTGTGCTGGTTCGTTGTCACTGAATGTCGTATTTCTCCTTGTGTGTCGTCAAGTCTAGTCACGTCACGTCAAGTCAGTCAAGTTTAAGTTCTAGTCTGTTTGCCCCCTCGGGGTTGTTTTTGTTGTGTTTTTGTTTTATTTCATTATTAATAAAAGCCCTCTTTCTTCCTGCAATTGAGTCCTCGCTCCTTCCACCACCCACCCAACCTGACAGGTGGTTAGCATTGGAAGGTGAGTTTTGGAGGCAGAGCAATGAAGAGAGGGGTGCGTTTATTTGTGTTGATTTCAAATACAATGTCCAACAGCGTTTTTAAAATATCGCTTACCAAACCTTTAAGAGATATAGGAAAGGATCATGACTAGCTGAAGACATTACTGTAGCTATACCAATTAATAGACTACTACTTTGAAAACCAAATTTCCGCAGAGCGCTACAACAACCACAATGAAATGACTCCGTAACACTTTACAATAAGGTTTCATTAGTTAAAGGTGCTAAAGAGGATGTTTTGTTTTATACATTTTTGCAATATTACTTAAAACTGTCTTTACTAACTGATAAAAGACTATTTATTAGGTGCACTGAAAGGAATAATATCATCTGTAGGGC
Source organism: Chanodichthys erythropterus (assembly GCF_024489055.1). NCBI lineage: Eukaryota > Metazoa > Chordata > Actinopteri > Cypriniformes > Xenocyprididae > Chanodichthys > Chanodichthys erythropterus. The sequence continues at coordinate 20,450,038 of NC_090238.1, read as the reverse complement.
CTTAAAAACATCAGCCAATCGTTTACGCGATCATCGCGTAAATGATTGGCCCGCTGGCTTGTCAATCACTGCCGTGACGTTCCTTGTGAGAGACGTGCGCGACTGCGTGCTCCAGTAACTTTCCACACTCCACAGGCGCCGCATGCAATGTTTTTGTCCAGAGACAGGAGTAACAACTGCAGATTATGAGTTACCTGCGGTGAGTCCGACATAATGAATCCACGAACACAACACAGCGAATGCCGGTGGTAAACACTCGTGTTCCAATACGAGTGTTTACGAGTTTTGGGAGGCGTTCCTTCGAAGTAGGGGGGCTGTTCTTACGCATGCGCTCATTTCAAAAACTCAGTAACAGTCTTTGGTTTCTCAGTCGACGAAAAGATCCTCTCTATCACCTTTAACATTAACTAAGAATGAACAATACTTCTACAGCATTTACTAATATTTGTTAAATTTGTCAACATTTATTATTATATTATTAAAATCAAAAGTTGCATTTGTTATTAGTTAATGCACTGTGAACATGAACAAATGAACAGCTGGATTTTTATTAACTAACATTAACAAAGATTAACAAATACTGTAACAAATGTATTGCTCATAGTTAGATCATGTTAGTTAATACAAACAAATTAAGCCTTATTGTATAAAGGCACACTGCCCAAATAAACAATTCTAAACATTTTTTTTTAGACACTTTAGACAGTGCTATAAATTAAAACCACATTAACCCAAAAGTCTGATGAGGTTAAGAAAGCTTTTCTGCAGATTTCTCTATGATGCACCTGAAGGCACCTGAAGACACTTGAATGCCAAACTGATGACTACTTAAAGAGCAAAGAGAGCGAGAGCAAGTGTGCTGCTAAGAAATGTTGAATGGTGATAATTACACACCCCCATACATGCACACACAAACATGACTTGATTTATTACGCCAACAACAGTCTACTGGGACCAACGCTGCTGTTGCCGTGGTTTCAAAGCTATTTAGTGAATAAAGCTGTAGGTGCTTGGTGTTGCCTACTGGAAAGCTGCGATACACACTTAGATAGTTGTATGACTACATACAGTGTGTGTATGTGTAATTGCATGCGTGTTTAACAGCCTTTATTTTGTGTGCAGATTTATTCACCTGCTAACACTCATCATGCTTGAAACAATCATGCTTGCTATATCGATCATCTGTAGGTCTAGGAGGGCAGCTAGATTGACTTTTGATAGAGCCTGTTGTGACCGAGTGATTGAGTTACTTGTTCTCTCAGACAGCCACATAATGATGAGTCTCAATAGAGAAAGGATCATTAAGGTTGTTGAAATGACCTAGTATTAACACAGAGTGGCACGCCTCTGGATCTAGTGCACATATGTCCCAAGGATAATGTGAAAAAGTCTCAGCATGACACACTACCATATCAAGTTTAGTTTCAGAACAAAAAGCTTGAGCTTTTCAGAGCAAAACCTGTTTTGCAGGCATCATCGTGATCACACAGAGGCTTTTTCGAATTTAACACACACAGGGTTTCGAAATTTAACAAAACCTGTTTTGCAGGCATCATCGTGATCACACAGAGGCTTTTTCGAATTTAACACACACAGGGTTTCGAAATTTAACATTGCAGTTCCTGCGCCATAGTTAGACTACAATTTCAAATGAAATGATAGAGAATTCCGCACTTGATGTGTTGCAGAGAATGTAAGGAATAACCTTGAATGAATTCTGTATTAATCCCTTGGGAAATATTTTTTAGACTTTCTGCTTTTACCCCTTTATGTGCCTTAGTAAATAAAGCTGAAGCCCTGCTATAAGATATTATAGAAAATTACACTTGGAATAACACATCTTTTATTCGTGAATATTTCAATATTAAAAACAGATTTTGTATGACACGTAATGCAGTGCAGGCCTATTCATTACTTCATGAAAGCCTATATATCTTTGCTGGACTGATATTTCTTTGTATTTTTAACCAGACTACTTCTTTTCCACTTCACTTCAAATTAAAAATAGCAATGGTGAGGTTTAACAGTTTCATTCATTCTATATTGAAGAAAAAAATGCTGTAGATTTCAACACTGTTTTTGTTTTGTCATGTGTCTTGAGGGTTTTGACCTTGAACTGTCAGTTTGATTCAACCACATGGACACATTGATTAAATGTTGAAAAGCCCTTATGATCAAGCAACCCCTACATCCAGTTTTGCTGTAACACTTCCAGCAGTGTAATATGTTAAAATTACATGTGGAACAATTTTCTCACAGTGTGTATTTAGATAATAACAACTCTACTGGCCAATTGGCTATGCTTGCTCCATTGAATGCAGACACCCCCTCAAAGTTTCAATAATAGCATGCATTATCCTGAAAGTGTAGGAGGCAAACTTGAATTGAAAGCCAATCAGTTCAGGTGCAAGAATTGATAAAGCGGTTTCTCAATTAGTAGAACATAGACTTCAATGCAACACATGCACACAAAACCCGGTTTCCAGGTGAAAGGTATACAAAATGGACCCTTTTGATGACACATCTGTGGCTAAGTTAACATCTTAAATCCAGAATTTTACTGACTAGCCAACTAGCCAGCACTGCTGCAACTGCTTCGAGAGTGACTATCATCTCTTACTGTTCTTTTCTTCCTCTTTTTGAAAATGCAAGAGGTTTTTATTTTTTATTTTGTTGGAGCAAATGGAAAGGCAAAAATATCTAAAGGCTCCTCAAAAGACATTTATTCTGCTCTTACTTCTGTATTACAAAACTAGAACTGTGAATAGGTCTATATGTAATAAAGCGCACATGCAATGTGGTGGTGGTGGTGCACCTGTAACAGAACCGAGCAAGTGATCGCAAAAAAACATAGCTGACTAGTAGATCACCATTTCAAGTTATTTAAAGTGCACTTACATTTGAATGTAAGTGTTGAAGTCAGATTGGGTGAGTTGTTTACTTTGTTTTTAGTCTGTCCATTTGTCCTGTTCATTGTGATTGTGGATTAATTGGACTTTGGATTTTTTTCCCAAACTAGTTGCACACAAACCCTGCTCTGCAGAAGATTCTAAAGATTTAATTGGTCATTTAATTCATCATGTCAATCACAGTGCTGATTGTCAAATCCTAACCCCTATAGGGTTGATCGCACACTCTGATAGATAGCATTACTTTTTGTTATGATTGAATCCAACCATAATTTCCCTAAACTCTGAACTTAATAGGCAGCCATTATTCAATTGACAGGATATCAGCCATTCAGCGCTCAGAGGCAACACCTACTTTTACATGACTTCACCTGAATTTTGCCTTATATGAACTGAGTGTAATGACTTTAAAGGGTTAGTTCACCCATAAATGAAAATTCTCTCATATTTTTCATACCCTCATGCCGTTCCACACCCGTAAGACCTTCGTTAATCTTCAGAACACAAATTAAGATATTTTAGTTGAAATCCAATGGCTCAGAGAGGCTTCCATAGCCAGACATTTCCTCTCTCAAGATCCATTAATGTACTAAAAACATATTTAAATCAGTTCATGTGAGTACAGTGGTTCAATATTAATATTGTAAAGTGACAAAAATATTTTTGGTGTGCCAAAAAAACCCAATAACGACTTATTTAGTGATGGATGATTTCAAAACACTGCTTCAGGAAGATTCGGAGCATTATGAATCAGCGTATTGAATCATGATTTGGATCATGTCAAATAGCCAAACTGCTGAAATCAAGTGACTTTGGCGCTCCGAACCGCTGATTTGACACGCTGATTCATAGTGCTCCGATGCTTCCTTAAGCAGTGTTTTGAAATCGACCATCACTATATAAGTCGTTATTTTGTTTTTGGAGCACCAAAAATATTCTTGTCGCTTTATAATATTAATATTGAACCACTGTACTCACATGAACTGATTTAAATATGTCTTTAGTACCTTTTATAGATCTTGAGAGAGGAAATGTCATTGCTCCCTATGCAGGCCTCACGGAGCCATCGGATTTCAACTAAAATATCTTAATTTGTGTTCCGAAGATTAACGAAGGTCTTATGGGTGTGGAACAGCTTGAGGTAAGTAATAAATTACAGAATTTTCATTTTTGGGTGAACTAACCCTTTAAGGAAAGATAAGAGCTCACAAATCTTTTTCCGTTGTTGTGGGTATTTTTAGGTAAAAGAGTGCTTTTATGTCTTTTTTTTTAATTCTCAATGAAAATGCACTAGCTCACCTTTGGATAAGGCACCCCTACTTGCATGCTCTCACTGGATCATTGTTCTAGGACCTACAAATTTAAAAGCCTTGGAAAAAATGTGATGGTTATTTTAATAAAGCCATTTCAATTGAACTAAATGGAACTGAGGTGGGGATGGAATTAAGGGAGGAGAGATGGGGTGGAAGATACTGATAAAAAGAAACAAATTTTCCTCTAAATTTCTGATCTACACCCTGATGAAAAGACAGAGACAGCTGAATGATTGGAATTTTGATGAGGCTTTTGAGGAGAGCAGACCCAGATGACTAAAAGCCCCTCAGCTAATTTAAGCTTTCTCCTCAACCCCTCGCTTCCCCTTTTTTACATCTCAATAACATAACCCATACTGTATCTGGCCTGAATTGCTATCTTGAACTCAACAGAACTTTTATGAGGTTAGATATATTGGACTGTCTAATATCAAAGTGTTGAAAATGTTCTTTTGTAACTGATTATATTACATCATCCATTAATGAAAATAAAATTGGTTTTTACTCTTTTGATCAATTGTTCAGTTCAAAATTTGACTGAAATGCTCTCTGCATTACAAAAATATTTTAGAAATGGGATTTTCACCTCCTCAAAGAAGTATGTATTGTTATTGAATTTTTTTCTAGAATAAAATATTCATAGTATAAGCACTTGTTTTCAAAGATATGAAAGAGATAGTTTCAAAAAAAGCTAAATGTTGTTTATACATTAGATTAATAAGTTCCTTCTAACTATAAGGTTAAATGAGTTTGCTGTTTCTTACAACATGTTACTAAATGGTGCAAAAACTGTACTGCCTTTAATGCTAAAATTACTAATCCTGCACTTTAAAATGTTCTGTCAGGTAAACCAAAAATGTGCATCACAAAGAAACATCTAAATTATACGATTTCATTATATTCAACATTATTATTTAACATGAATTTAAATGAGGTTGCCCCACCAAAAGTCAGAATTCAACTGCAATTTTTACAGTGTACAAATAATGTTGTTACTACTAAAATACACATTTTCTTTCATTGTAATAATATATTGAAGAAACAGTGTTAATGTAATAAAACACTACAACCATTATTGCATTTCCATCAGTTGTTTGTCATAAAATAACTTTGCATATTTGTGCTTGCCATCTGTTCATCGCTGTGCTCAGTCCAATGCAGTTTAGAATTTTATTCACAAATATTTGTTTATATACAGGGGTTGGACAATGAAACTGAAACACTTGCCAATATACATAGTGTTGGAGCATTCACGCTTATATATGCGCAGCCTGGTGGTCAATCTTCACTGATTTTACGCTCCATCAGTAAGAGCAGAGTGTGAAGTTTGAATTAGCAGAGCAATAGCACAGCTGTACATAAAATATTGCAATCCACACAACATAATGGAAGAAAGATCTGAGTTCAGAAGAGGACAATATGTTGGTGCATGTCTCACTGGCACATCTTTTACAGAACAGCAAGTCATTGTGGTGTATCTAGAGCTATGCTATCAAGGGTAATGTCGGCATACCACCATGTAGGACAAACCACATCCAACAGGAGTAACTGTCCATGCAAGAGGAAGCTGTCTGAAAGGGACTGATGTCCAGTACTAACCCTGATTGTATCCAAAAACCATTAAAACCACATCTGCCCAACTCACTGCAGAATTAATTGGGCACCTCAACTCTACTTTTTCCATCAAAATTGTTTGTTAAGAGCTCCACAGAATCAATATACATGGTTGGCCTGCTATTTCCAAACCTTTGGTTATTCGTGCCACTGCCAAATGTCGATGTCATTGGTGCCAACAGTGCAAATCCTGGGCTGTGGACAATGTGAAGCATTGTTCTGATGAGTCCACCTTCACTGTCTTTCCCACATTTGTGGGAGTTACCATGTGGAGAATCCCCAAAGGGGCTTAAAGGGTTAGGTCACCTAAAAATGAAAATTCTGTCATTAATTACACACCCTCATGTCGTTCCACACCCGTAAGACCTTTTTTCATCTTCGGAACACACATTAAAGGGATAGTTCACCCAAAAATGAAAATTTGATGTTTATCTGCTTACCCCCGGCACATCCAAGATGTAGGTGACTTTGTTTCTTCAGTAGAACACAAATGATGATTTTTAACTCCAACCGTTGCCGTCTGTCAGTCAAATAATGCTATTGGATGGGAACTTCTTCTATAAGAGTAAATAAAACTTGCATAGACAAGTCCAAATTAAACCGTGCGGCTTGTGATGACACATTGATGTCCTAAGACACGAAACAATCGGTTTGTGCGAGAAACCGAACAGTGTTTATATCATTTTTTACCTCTAATACACCACTATGTCCAACTGCATTCATCACTCGATTCGTTTGGTCTGAAAGCGGCAGTGATGTCTCGCTCTTATTGAAGTATATGCGCGAGACATCACTGCCGCTGTCAGAGCGCGATCAGACCAAACGAATCGTGTGATGAACGCGGTTGGACATAGTGGTGTATTAGAGTTAAAAAATGATATAAATACTGTTTGGTTTATCGCACAAACTGATCGTTTCGTGTCTTAGGACATCAATGTGTCATCACAAGCCGCAGGGTTTAATTTGGATTTGTCTAAGCAAGTTTTATTTACTCTTATAGAAGAAGTTCCCATCCACTAGCATTATTTGACTGACAGACGGCAACGGTTGGAGTTAAAAATCATCATTTGTGTTCTACTGAAGAAACAAAGTCACCTACATCTTGGATGCGCTGGGGATAAGCAGATAAACATCAAATTTTCATTTTTGGTTGAACTATCCCTTTAATATATTTTTGATAGAATCCAATGACTCTGTGAGGCCTGCATAAAAAGCAAGTTAATTTACACTTTCAAATGCCCAGAAAGCTACTAAAGACGTATTTAAAACAGTGACTACATGTGACTACAGTGGTTCAACCTTAAAGGTGCCCTAGAATCAAAAATTGAATTTACCTCAGCATAGTTGAATAACAAGAGTTCAGTACATGGAAATGACATACAGTGAGTCTCAAACTCCATTGTTTCCTCCTTCTTATATAAATCTCATTTGTTTAAAAGACCTCCGAAGAACAGGCGAATCTCAACATAACACCGACTGTTACGTAACATTCGGGGTGTACACCCCAATATTTGCATATGCCAGTCCATGTTCAAGGCATTAGACAAGGGTAGCCAGTATTAACGTCTGGATCTGTGCACAGCTGAATCATCAGACTAGGTAAGCAAGCAAGAACAACAGTGAAAAATGGCAGATGGAGCAATAATAACTGACATGATCCATGATAACATGATATTTTTAGTGATATTTGTAAATTGTCTTTCTAAATGTTTTGTTAGCATGTTGCTAATGTACTGTTAAATGTGGTTAAAGTTACCATCGTTTCTTACTGTATTCACGGAGAGAGCTGTCGCTTTTTTCATTTTTAAACATTTGCAGTCTGTATAATTCATAAACACAACTTCATTCTTTATAAATCTCTCCAACAGTGTGTAATGTTAGCTTTAGCCACGGAGCACAGCCTCAAACTCATTCAGAATCAAATGTAAACATCCAAATAAATACAATACTCACATGATCCAACGCATGCATGCAGTATGCATGACGAACATCTTGTAAAGATCCATTTGAGGGTTATATTAGCTGTGTGAACTTTGTAAATGCACTGTATTATAGTAAAAAGGGGTATAAAGGGGCCGCGCAGCCTGAATCGGTGCATAGTTAATGATGCCCCAAAATGGGCAGTTAAAAAAATGAATTATAAAAAATCTATGGGGTATTTTGAGCTGAAACTTCACAGACACATTCAGGGGACACCTTAGACTTATATTACATCTTTTAAAAACTGGTTCTAGGGCACCTTTAATGTTATGAAGTGACGAGAATACTTTTTGTGTGCCAAAAAAACAAAATAATGACTTTTCAACAATATCTAGTGATGGGCGATTTCAAAACACTGCTTTATGGAGCTTTGAAGCTTTACAAATCTTCGAATCAGTGGTTTGGAGCACATATCAAACTGCCAAAGACATGTGAACCACTGAAATTTCAAACCACTGATTCAAAAAAAAAAAAAAAAAGATTTGTAAAGCTTCGAAGCTACATGAAGCAGTGTCTTGAAATCGCCCATCTCTAGATCTTGTTCATTAAAGTCGTTATTTAGTTTTTTTGGCGCACAAAAAAGTATACTTGTTGCTTCATAACATTAAGGTTGAACCACTGTAGTCACATGAACTGTTTTAAATATAACTTTAGTACCTATATGGGCATTGAAAGTGTAAATTAACTCACTGAGCCATTGGATTTTATGAAAAATATCTTAATTTGTGTTCCGAAGATGAATGGTTTTACGGGTGTGGAATGATTGAATTTTCATTTTTGGATGAACTAACCCTTTAACACCCTGACTGTTGCTGCCCAGAGTGGATCAGTGATGGTTTTGGCTGCAATATCATTGCATTCCCAAGGCCTACCGAACCATTCCTTAGGACCATTAGGTGGTTCAAACATTGTACCCAGAAAGAGGTGCCATGTCAGCATGATAATGCACCAATACACACATGTAGCAAGACTTGTGACAGAATGGTTTGATTAACATGATTGATGAAGTTGAACATCTCCCATGGCCTGCACAGTCACCATATCTGAATATTTTGAGCCACTTTGGGGTATTTTGGTGGAAAATACCCCAAAAGTCAGAAAACATTTTCCTCCACCTGACCATTGTTCTGGATTGGCTCAAAATCCCTCTGGCCACTGTGAAGGACTTGTATCTGTCATTCCCAAGATGAATTGGTGCTGTGTTGGCTGCAAAAGGAGGCCCTACACCATACTAATAAATTATTGTGGTCTAAAACCAGGTGTTTCCGTTTCATTGTCCAACCACTGTAGTTTCCATTTTAGAGAAATCATTTGCTACAGTGAATGAGATTTCTTTCTTCACTGTTTCAAAGGCACTTTTAACATGTTACTCTCTGTGAGAATGAATACAATTTTGTGCAGAACCTAAAGCACTCTGACCCTATGCAGACATTCTGCGCATTTCACGCCTCCAAAAACTACAGATGCATTGTTTGTATCCTCAACAAACACTGCAGAATTCATAGACAATGAACCAGGAATGTGTCTCTTTTTGACAACTTGATTAAAAAATGCCTTGAGACAATAGCATGTGGTTTTACTTTGCTCAATCATACATAAGCTCTCTGGGAAAAGGTGGTTTAAGAGAGATGTTTGTTCATGCGCACTGCATTTCGAGTTAAATAAACAGCAAGGCTGTGTGTCTTTATCATAGGGAAAAGGTCAGCTTTTATTTAACACATGGAGCAGGAATATTGCTGTTTTGTTTCAGAATGATGATTACAATAAAAAGTGGATTATTTCAATGTTTGTTTCTTTTTTCAAGAATCTCTCTCATTTAATTCTCTGTTTGTCCTAATGATCTGCAGCAGATGCTGTGTAGTGGCCTCTTGCAGAGAAACTGACTGAAATGGGGCATGATATTGACTTTTAAATCAAACTCTTCTATTTGCAGCAAAACACAGTGGGTGGTTTGACTATCTGTGCCACTCATCTTTCATTCATAAAGTCACATCCAGTTTTAATAACAAAGGTGAAATCCTTTTCCACCTTTGTGTTGGTCTAAATCGATTTCAGAACATTTCAGGTCAATAAGGCACGACTCAAGTCTGTGGGTGAGTGTTTGAAGTATTTCAACATGACTTCACTGGCTGCATAAATACATTTATATTTTATAGGTCAGTGGTATCAGGTTATGTTTTAGTGACCCTGGATTTCCCCTTTACAACGACTCCCTCAGAGCAACCCTTGTCATTCATCTTTTATTTTTATAGATTGCCTAAGGTCGTTCAAATATTGATATGTGACATTATTTCTCTCAAGAATTGACAAAAGCTGTTTGAAATATTGACTCTACAGTACATAAGAATCCTTGGTGAGTGGGGCTGTCGTCTTTAGGCAGATTTCTTTTCTGTCTCCATTTTAAGAAGAGTCTCTCACATGGAATTGCTAGTACAGATTCTGCCTCTTTCCTCTTTTTCTTGATTTGAAAGCACATCTTCATTGGTAATGAGTGTCTTGGGACCACAGCTGCAGAAAGAAATCACATTGCCACTATATCTTTATTTTTGTGGCATTCATTATATTTATTTTCATGTTTTGTGAAGAAACGTGACAAGCAAATCACATTTAATGAAAGTATATTAGGATTCTGTCTCTATCTCTTGCACTATATTTCCTTTCTCTGGCCTGCGAACTCTATTTTCATAGCCTGTCTATGATTCATGTGGCATTTTAGCTTCTAATTATTCAACTGTCTCCTCTCTTTTCTTTCCTTATTCATTTCATCTGTTGCTCCTGCATGTCCGAGCACTCTGTGCATGAGAGCTGGAAATTGTACAAGCTAATTAGAAACTACAGTGTACTGTAATGACAGATCAGAACTGAAATATCATCTTTGTTTCAGTAAGATCATAACATTTTCATAAAATCTTTCTTAGAACAGGTGTTCGTTTCTTTGCATCAAAGCAGATGTTTGCCAGTCCTTAGATGGATGTCGGATGTCACGAGGAGCGTTTTCAGTAAAGTCAAAAAATAGGTCGAATGTCAATTCTGTCAGGACCACTATCGTCAAATATGATAGATAAAGCAAAGAGTTTGTATTGGCGGTATGGTTCTGTTCTGGGCAAGAACTCCCTGCGCATCCATGCACGGAGAGCAGCAATAACCCCCCTAGGGTAAACAGAACAGGACCAACATATGCAGATATCATTAAATGTCATAATTTAACGAACAAATATTTCGAGAATTAGTCTGATTAGGAGAATAATATAAGGCCAATCCTGACTGAAGAGAGGAGGAGCTGGGGATGGAGGAGGGTCTAGCTAGCCTCTGTTTTGTTTGACAACACTTCGAACGTCAACAGGCTGTTACTCCGCCCAGGATCGCTTAGAGCACCTTTAAATGGTCAGATATGGAGTTTGAGCTCGCCCAAACAAAATCTTACTGAAAGCTCATTTTTTAAATATTTCAACCTAAAATTTGAAATGTTGACATTTTTGGCTTTTATTTTATTGCAGTTTAAGAGTAAAAAATGCTTTTTTAACATATTATTATAGAATATAAACAATTATATTTTTACATTTTCATAAATTTAAACTTCTATAACTTTTTTTTTTATTTCACTTTCATAATTTATTTCACTTCTACAATAATCTGACTAGTTTCTTGTTTAAAACAAGACCAACCTTAGGTCTATATTCCAAAGAATTGAATTACAACCATTTATGTTTGGATAGTGCATTTACATGTCTGTGTGAAAAAAGGGGCAGACAGTTATTTAAACCTGTTTTTCTCAGAATTCTGTTCCTGAAAATCAGAGCAATCAGCCAACTTCAGATAACCATAACTTTTGTTACAGACAAGCTATGAAAGAAGTAAACAGAAACAGATTTGGAAAGGGCTCGAATCCAGCTTTCATATCTGTGATAGGTAAAATTTCACCATGTGATGGGTTTTCTCAGATCACATCACATTTATCTATAGGGACATTCCATAGATTTGCTATTATATACGGCTAAATATAAATACTATGACCTAACCTTGATGCATCTTTCTGCATTTTTATAATGGTAACCTAATTTGCTTAATTTTTGTATTTTCAAATGCAGACAAATTTGGGATGTTTTGTCTGATTTAGCTTACTTCTGGGTACAAATTTGGTATGGTTACACACACATAGTCACATACAGTACACACACAAAAGGGATTTAATTAATAAAAAAATATATGTATAAATATAGCTGCAAGCAGCAATTACGGGGCCAAGCACAAAAACAGCACAAGAAGCAAGCCAACACGACTGGGAGCATCAGGCTAACTGCAGCAGTGAGCAATTAAAGACCTATTAAGATCATTTTAGGTAAAAGAGCTGAAAAATAATCAAAAATGAGGATTTACCGGTTCATCACTTTCGACCAATAGGTGGCGCTGTGTCAAAATTGTTGTGGTATGGTCAGAGTGAGGTGACAATGACACTTGCAAAGTTTGGTGTCAATATATCAAAGCATTGCAGAGATATAGCTTCAAGAGTGTGTTTTGCATCATGCCTCAAATTCATTGTTCCGGTATACGAAAACGGTTTGACTTATCAACTTGAAATCCATAACTTTTTGTCGGCATGGTCTGAAGATGATATGGTTAAATTTTGGTGAAAATCAGAGCAACAGTCTAGGAGGAGTTCAAAAAAGTAGGTTTTTGAAGTAAAACAATATGGCGGACAGGAAGTTCAGCCTACTATGGCAAATTTGATATCTATGTTCTCAGCATGACCCAAGGAATCTACTGAGACCAGTTTCATTACAATCGGTTAATATACTCAAAGGTTATTAGCATTTTTGTAAATTTTGTTATAACTTTTGACCACAAGGTGGCGCTGTGCCGAAACTTCTCAGGCTCCTTCAGGGCATTGTCCTGATGACCCATACCGAGTTTGGGTATTTGCATTGTCCTGATGACAACTAATGCGTCATCAGGACAATGCATTGTCCTGATGACAACTAATGCGTTCGTAAAATACAGCATTTTAGCACAAAATTCAAAATGGCCGACGGCCTAAATGGCCAATATGGGAAAATTGGATATCAATCGACTCGACATGATGCCCCGAAGACCAACTTTATGATTTTTGGACAAACCCATCAGAAGTTATAAGCAAAAATGACCATTTTTCATATCTCTGCACCAGTAGGTGCTGCTGCGCCGAAACACTGCATGGTACCTCAGGTCATGCTTGTGATGCCATGTACCAAGTTTGGACTGAATACGATAAAGCAGTGCAGAGATACAGCTTCAAAAGTGTGTTTTGCATCATGCCTCAAATTTGTTACTCCGCTATATCAAAACGATTTGACATATCGACTTGAAATCCATAAATTTTTGTCGGCATGGTCTGAAGATGATACATTTCGATTTTGGTGAAAATTGGAGCAACGGTCTAGGAGGAGTTCGAAAAAGTAAGTTTTTAAAGAAAAACAATACGGTGGACAGGAAGTTCGGCCGACTATGGCAAATTTGATATCTGTGTTCTCAGCATGACCCAAGGAATCTACTGACACCAGTTTCATTACAATTGGTTAATATAGTCAAAAGTTATTAGCATTTTAGTACATTTTGTTATAACTTTTGACCACAAGGTGGCGCTTTGACACAACTTTTTGAGTATTGTAAGGGCATGGTGCCAAAGACCCATACCAAGTTTCGTAACAATCCGTTCATGCGTTCTTAAAATACAGCATTTTAGCACAAAATTCAAAATGGCCGACAGTCAAAATGGCCGATATGGTAAAATTGGATATCAGTCGACTCAGCATGATGCCCCGAATATAACAAGTCCAAATTGAATGCCCCGAAAATGTTTCAAATTGAAACATGATGCCCCGAAGACCAACTTAATGATTTTTGGACAAACCCATCGGAAATTATAATCAAAAACAGCAATTTTTCATATTTCCAGACCAGTATGTGGCGCTGCGTCATGCTTGTGATGACATGTTCGAAGTATGGTCTGAATACAATAAAGCGTTGCAGATATACAGCCTCATGTCTATTTTTGCAAGCACTAAGTACAATTCGTTCGCGTGTTTTATGAAAACGGTTTGAGGAATCAACTTGAATTCCATAACTCTTAGTCGGCATGGTGATGATTTGTTTAAATTTTCATGAAAATCGGAGCAACAGCCTAGGAGGAGTTCGAAAAAGTAGTTTTTTCAGAAAATTCTAAATGGCGGAAAAATTTTCATGACGGAAAATGACGTCATATGGTGCATTCGAATCGGCTTGTCCCAAGAAATCAGAGGAAAAAAGAATTTCGTTTCTATCCCTTACGGTTCAAAAGTTATTAGCATAAACATAAGTGCAACTTTGGACAGCTGGTGGCGCTAGAGGGATTGAATTAAAGACTCCAAATTTGCTATGGACAAAGGTCAGACTGTCCTCTAACTGCGTGCCAAATTTCACAACTTTCCCGCAAGCGGTTCTATGGGCTGCCATAGACTTCAAGAGCGGAAGAAGAAGAGGAAGAAGAAGAAGAATCGAAAATAAAAAGAACACCAACAGATACAATACCTTCGGTGCTTGGCCCCTAATTACTATAATAATAATTAATAATCCTCAGTAACTATACTTTTTAAATCAGTTGGTTTACTGAATCCAACATGTCTTATTTACTATTTAGCCAATAAATTCTTATCAATCCAACTTTAAAGACTTTTTTTGCAGAAAGTTATCAGTTAGTAACACTAAAAATGTTCATTTTCTATCTTTTCACTTAAAGGATTAGTTCACTTTCAAATATAATTTTCCTGATAACTTACTCACTCCCATGTCATCCAAGATGTTCATTTCTTTCTTTCTTCAGTCGAAAAGAAATTAAGGTTTTTGATGAAAACATTCCAGAATTATTCTCCTTATACTGGACTTCAATGGCCTCCAAACGGTTGAAGGTCAAAATTACAGTTTCAGTGCAGCTTCAAAGTGCTTTAAACGATACCAGACGAGGAATAAGGGTCTTATCTAGCGAAACGATCGGTCATTTTTGAAAAAAATTTAAATGTATATGCTTTATATAAACAAATGATCGCCTTGCACGTGCTTCCACCAAAAAAAGTAGAATAGGGAAGGCTTAGGACATACAGCGTAAGCTTTTTGAAGAATATGGAAAGTGCTGTTTCAGCAGAAGCACGTGCAAAGCGATCATTTTTTTATATAAAGTATATACAGTTATATTTTTTTCGAAAATGACCGATCGCTTCACTATAAGACCCTTATTCCTCATCTGGTATTGTTTAAAGCCCTTTGAAGCTGCACTGAAACTATAATTTTGACCTTCACCCGTTTGGAGGCCATTGAAGTCCACTATATGGAGAATAATCCTGGAATGTTTTCATCATAAACCTTAATTTCTTTTCGACTGAAGAAAGAAGGACATGGACATCTTGGATGCCATGGGGATGAGTAAATTATCAGGAAAATTTTATTTGAAAGTGAACTAATTGTTTAAGCATAGGCATCGATTTTGGTTTCTGAAAAAAAAAAAAAAAAGTCATTAAAGAGTCAAAAATGATTAAAGTCAGCAAAACAATCCTATAGCGTTAATGGAACAATTTATTCATGCATGCATGCTGGGAACTTGCTTTGCTTAACAAATCAGCAACATTCAATACGAACAGTTCACTCAGAAAACTCTGGCTAGTCTATTGTTGGTCTGACGTTTTAATGAAGATTCACAGATTCTTTTATAGTGCCTGTGAGAAGCAAGCTATATGCTGGATAAATTGTAATTGCTGTCTGTCATGTCTACTCACAGCTGTGTGTTCTGGCCAGTTGGTAGGGCCATTGGAGTTTTTAGGGGTCTCAGTGGGTCAGCCCAGATTGAGGTTGCAGTGTGAGTCAAAGGCTTTGTTGTGAGAAGATGAAACACTTCCTAAGCCAGGTGAGGCTCAGAGCACTATCTTTTTATCAATATTTTCTTTCTCTTTTCAGTTTGTTTTGAAGAGCTTTTGAATACTCTCACAAGACTGAAGAATTTTTGAGAGAAAGCAGGATAACAGTGAAAATGAGTCTGCTATCTTCCATCAGTTCTCTTCATGTGATTCTTGAGATTTAATTTTCTATAATAAAACATGTTATTGACTGTACTGATAATTAAGAGAGAGAGAGACAGTGGGCCAAATAAATATTCATCATTATAGATTTTATGATTTATTGATATGCTGATGTTGTTTGTTCATTTTTTATTTAATTTCTGAGCTGTCGTACATTTCATGATCATGTCTGTGCTGAATAGACCAACTCTGCAAAAACTATAAACTTAATAACCCCATGCAAATGTTTATACAACATGATCAGATTTACAGAACATGATCTAAGGATGAGATTTCCACCGCTACTGTCTTAATACCCATTCCTGTTTGTGGTAATGTGCATTTTACCATGAGAAACCCCATGCCTATTCATCACCATAATGCAATCTGGCATGAAGTAGGTTAAAAACAGGGAGGAGTTGACACATTAATCACTCTACCTCTGGAAGGAATGACCTGGTTGTCCTGTTAACAATCACATTCAACCAGTAAAAAATATCTTATTACATGACCTCAAAATATATCACTTCTAAATGTACTTAATGGATGCAAATGATTGCAAGTGATTCAAATGATATTTAAGGAAAAAATTGTCAGTTCAGAAAAGTATTGTAGGAATTTCAGATTAATATTTCCAAGATCTAAAGATCTCTGTGTGATCATTAACCCTAGAATAGGATTAGACATTTGACCAAATTAATGTTCCTGCTTTCTAATGCTTGAGATAATTCTGTAGATACAATTATGGACTGGTGACTGGGGAAGGAAAAGCAAAACAAAAAGTTTCCAGCATGGATCTCAATTTAGTAGGCTATTAAAAGCATTCCAGGTGGCACCTCATCAGTTAGCCAAGAGAATGGCAATAGAGTTCCAGAGCTGTGATGGAGGCTATGACAAATCTAGAATAGGCTATAAGAGACTTGTGTAAAAAGCAGTGGAGGGAAACGTGAAAATGTGCTCATCCCTTCTGCGACGATTATAGCTACATAATCGGCATAAGTTGGCAGCAAATTGCAATTTCTCACAATAAAACACATGTATTACGTAACATAAACATACAACTGGTTATACTGAAATTCATATTTTATATATACATGGCAAGAGAACAAAAAACATTTGTGCGTAATCAGATTACTAAATTACGCTTATGAAACAGGATCTGTATTTTCTTTTAAGAAAGCCACCGTGAGTTTATCATTCCACCAGCGTCAATAGATAGATAGATTTTATTCATCCGCTAGGGAAATTCAAGTTTCCAGTAGCAACAAGAACTAAAACAAACAAAAACAGACAAGCAGCCGATATCTGTGTTTGTTTGTTCAATCAAAGAGTGAATGAAATCACTCGAAAAGCCTTTAGCGTGCTGAATATGTCGTGACTTTCAGGGGATCACTTAAGTCATTCATAACAAGAATTCCTGGGCTAGGTATGTCTCGAGCAAATGTTAACGTCTCCAAGTTTGTTTTATGTTTGTAAAAAATGTGTTATGAAATGATGAACTACGACAGAAGGCTATTTATAGCCTATTTTGTCGATGTACCGTTTAATACTGTAAGCGCTCGAGCAAACGTCTTCTTGTGGCAGGCTAAAATGCTTTTTTGGTTACCGAAAAGCTCTTTGAAATGCTTTTTCCTGTGTGATATGTAATTAAACTTGTTCAATGTACTTTGTAAGACTCCAACAGTTTGTTTTGGCTTTCTTTGGGGCGGCAAAACCCTTGGCAACCTCAACAAAAAAAAAACTCCCTGAGTCATTCAGTGATAATTTGACCTGGGATTCCCTCGCACTCCATGAGTCCCGTGGAGGTGAATGGTGTGATAGTGTCCAGGGAAATCTCCCCGTCGCACTCAAACTGTACGATGTTGGGCAAGTGCATGTTTTTGTGATTCCGAGACACGTTCGAGGTAACCGAATCCTTATCGAACGGGAGACCCGGCTCCTCTCGAGGGTTCGGGATCTGGACGGCCAGCGGCTGCGCTTCCTTCTGAAGTGTCGTGTCGTGGTGATAAGACACCAGCTCGTTACTGAAATTCACCGTCTCCACGTTTGTGCTGGGAAAAATTTTATTGCAACCCAGAATCGAGGAGAACGCCTTCCTGAAGTCCGCGTTAAACGCGTAGATGACGGGATTGAGGGAGGAATTGGCCCATCCGAACCACACGAAGATGGTGAAGGTAGTGTCACTCACGCACTGGCAGAAGGGCACCATGCAGTTGAGTACGAAAAACGGCAGCCAGCAGAACACAAAGACCCCCATAATGATCGAGAGTGTTTTTAGAACTTTGGTCTCTTTCTTGAAAGTGGTTTTCAGTGAGTTCTCGTTGGAACAGTCGTTGGACTGGTGGTGGTTTTGCGCGTGCTCCGCTGCCCTCTCCAAAGAGGAGATCCTGCGGATCTGTGTTTGCGCAATACGGAATATCCTCGTGTACGTGGCGATCATGATGATCACGGGGATGTAGAAACTTATCAGCGAAGACGAGATTGCATACGTCCGGTTTAGGTTGGCTTTGCAGTTGTCGCTGTAGTCGGTGCCGTTACCCGCTGTGCCCTCCTCATCTTCCTCAGCCATGTGCCAGTTGAGCTGAACTGGGATGAAGGAGATGAGGATGGACAAGGTCCACGCTACCCCGATCATCATGAAAGCTACCCGGTGGGTCATCTTGCGCTCGTATCGGAACGGGCTCGCGATGGCCCAGTAGCGGTCCACGCTGATGATGCACAGGTTGAGGATGGACGCGGTGGAGCACATGATGTCAAAGGCGATCCAGATGGCGCAGAACCGGCCGAAGAGCCACGTGCCCGCCACCGCGGATATAGCCTCCCACGGCATCACCAGAACGGCCACGAAGAGATCCGAAACCGCTAGAGAAATAACGAAAAAGTTGGTCACTTTGGAGCGCAGGTGCCTGAATTTGACCACGGCGGCGCACACGAGCGTGTTCCCGAGCAGTGTGGAGACGATGAGGAGGAAGAGCACGAAACCCAGCAGAGCTCGCACGCTGTTCTGCCCGTCTCCATCCTCTCGCTCCTGCGCTTCGTGCGCGCGGTCCTGCGTGTGGTTTGTGCCGTTCTCCATCTCTAAGAACATGTCCGTTAATATCGCATATCACCAAAGCTCTTCATAATGGCCATTTGCCTTGTTTTAGGATATTCTTTGGAAATGACCTGTCCGATATCCGGCTCTGTCCCATGTTGGCAAGTTGGGAAACCTGCGTCCGTTCCCGGTGCTGAGCGCGTGGAATGACCCACATTCATTCGCTGGTGCGCCTCGCTTGAGAAGTTGTCGCTTTGTGATTGGTTTATGTCCACACCGCTGAGTCTGTGTGATCCACACCAACATTCGTTGGCAATTAACCTGAAATCTTATTTCTCGAGGTCTGCAGAAATTACGGACAGAAAATACTGTAAACAATAGCACGTTGCAAACGATAAATGACAAATGGCAACAAATAACAACTGAATTATATTATAATTATTATTAAAGTTGCAAAGTTCTGCCGTTGAATCATCCAAATGACCTCATCGAGTCAGTGACACTTCATATAACTTTTGAGACAAGTCAGTTGTAATGGGTGGTTGAAGCGATTTAAAAGGCACAAGACTGATTGATGGATTGAATTTGTGTTTGCTAAACATTACATATTAAGGTGATAACCACATTTAAATGGTCAAACGTTACATTTGATGAAAATATGATAAATTAATGTTAACTAACTTCCTGAATTATTTTACATATAATGTAGGCCTATTACAAAAGTACAAGACTTTAGGTCTGATAGGTTTTAAAAGTCTGAAAAGCTGCACTATTCTGTCTTGAGAAACATACAGCTATATCTCTGGTTTTGGTTTTAAGTTTATTCTATTTAAGTCTATTCAGGAACTCTTCCTTATTCACCTGTCAAACACATTACTGGATATTGCAGTATTGTTCTGAAGTATAATGCACTGAGTGGCTTCAGGATTGTTTAAAGTATTTCACAAAGAATTTTTGTGCAGTTCTCCACAGTTTTTTCTTCTTCTGGAACCCAGCGATCACATCATCTGTTTTATATGAATTTGAAGAGTGTGGTTAATAACTTACTTTCTTCCCCAAACATGTTCCTTTTCATTACATTGGGAGAATTTAGCTCATTATTGTTAATGCAATGGCTAAGACTAATACATCTTAGTGAATATCAGGCTTTCATGATATAGCCTATCCAGAAAATGACAGCAGATTTTTTAATTTATGAATGCTCAGACATGAAAAGCCAGGAGTCTACATTCTCTAAAGATTATATATATATATATATATATATATATATATATATATATATATATATATATATATATATATATATATATATATATATATATATATATATATATTCATAGTGTGAAATGCATCCTTTTTTAAACAAAAGAAAGCTTACACAAGAGGGCCTCGTATGGAATTTAACAATGCACCATAGTCTATAGTGTCATATTACATTCATTGAGTAAATTTAGGGGAAATCCAGCAACAAAAACAAAACCTGTTTTTTTTTTTTTTTTTTTTTTTTTAATGGGGGAAAAAGCGATGGAATACTGGGAATTTATATCAAATTAGTGAAATCCCAAACATACACTATAAGCGTTTATCAAATTATAAAACTACCAATACTGCAGATAGACATTTTTTATTGATTTATTTATGTTACATACAGTAGTCGTCATCGAATAAATCCCTAAAACACGTAAGGCTTGTGTATTGCCGCCCTCTAGTGGTCATTTATTACTTTTACTTTAGATAGATAGATAGATAGATAGATAGATAGATAGATAGATAGATAGATAGATAGATAGATAGATAGATAGATAGATAGATAGATAGATTGATAGATTGATAGATAGATTGATTGATTGTACAATTTACTACAGTAGTATGGTACATAATATAATACTTATGTAATTCTCTAAGATTTTTCAAATAGGTTATGCTTATTAGGCTGACTCAAATAATATACAACTTCTTGTGTGTGTTGAGTGCTGAATTGTAAAATGCAGAGCGCCTGCAGTTGCTCCAACTGTCCTGTAGATGTCGCGTTAACTCCTGGAAATTCCACTTCCAACCTTTTGCTTGGGAGAGACACGCCGACACCACATTCAAAATGGCCTCTATCAGCAACTGCGCTGGACGTGAATCAAAATGTGCGTAAACAGCACCCAGCCGTGGCTTTCCTCTTCATACTTAACGGTAAAGGCTTCGGAGGCGAGATGTCATGAATGTACTGGGCTGACAGAATCGGTGGGGTACATAAGATGAGAGCTAGTTTTGCAGCAAGCCCAGCCGAACCGGGGCGCCGCCGCTGCAGCAGGGCTTCATCTGCCTTTCTGAACCACCGACACCTCCAGTGAGATGGAAAGAGTGGAGGATGCTGATGAGCCGGGACTCGTACCGTCCATCGATGTCAACGACAACCGGGAGGAGTATAAAGCACGCGTTTGCGTTTCAGACCCCGAGCGAGCACGGGAGGGCTGTGTTTACAGTTCGGCATACACGAATCCGGGCAGTGCTGGACTGCCGACTATATCCTCGGTGGTGGTGGGGTGCAGGGCCGGAGTATTAAACGGGTTTCCCGAAGAGCTGGAGGTGGATATGGTGTGTCCGGATGGAGAAGGAGAGGGCGGGACCCTGTCCAGCCCGGATCGGGTAACAGGGACTTCCGAGCCCGAGTGCGTGGAAAAGCCCGACAAGGGTTATTTAAATTCCCAGCTGAGGTCTGCTGTGTCATTTATGGGTAAAAGCTCGCCGGATATGAAGACGCCTAATGGAGATGTTACCTATGAACACATGGATCGCGATCAGACTCATTTGAAGTGTTTGGATTATACGCATGCAAAAGAATTAAACAGGAAGGTGTCTGCTTTAGACAGGGGTGTAAAAGTGGGCAATGGGGGGTTGTTGATTGTGAACAGTTATGACACCCTGTCTCAAGTCCCCTTTGGAGCCTTGGGTGGCCTTTCTGCTCCAGAAAGCCGTGTCTTTGTTCATCAAAGCGACGGTGTCCTCTCCACTGGGAGGTCATGTGAAATCAGTCGAGCCAGCACTGAGAGCTCAGAAGAGGCCCGGCCCTGTGACCCGGATCCTGCGGACACCCTGTCAGAGCTCAGTGCCAAGCTGTCTTTGTCTCCCCTGGCAGAAAACACCAGTGATTACACCGAGACTGACCCGAGCCCAGAAGAGGATTTCAGTGACACAGGCCCGCCGCTCAGGCCCCAGAATCTCCGGACTAACCCCGGTCACACAGTCTCCCTCAGCTGTGATGCCACTCCTCTGAGCCCCGTGGATGATGATGGGTATTTTGGAGCAGAGGGCGGTGTGTATGAGTGTCCCAGCTCTGGCGGCCGGCGACAGAGCGCCCCAGACAGGGTAACTGCTGACCCTGATCCCTCATCTGACCAGACACTTGGCACCAAGAGACACGGCATCGCTGAGTTCTTGACCAGGTAGATGGCAGTTGTGTGTAGACCAGTCTCTTGAGTTGCAGTAAACCTCTTTTTGTCTTTTTTTTTTCATTCAGATTATTACAAACAGTTACAGCTTTCTATTTCTTTAAAGCTTTTATTACAGTTTTTTTGTTTTTGTTTTTTTGCTTTTATTTACAGGGCAGGATCATATCAGTTAATGGTTGATTTTAGTGGGGTTTTTTTTATTGGTATTAGTTGATACACACTGTTGTTCAAAGATTTGTTGTTGGTAAGGTTTTTTCTTTAAAAGAGATCTCTTATGTTTACAAAGGTTGCATTTATTTGAACAAAAATACATTAAAAACAGTAATATTGTGAAATATTATCACAATTTAAAAAAACTTTTCTATTTTAATATTTTTGTGCTAATTTGTTATGGTAAAGCTAAACTTTTTAGCAGTCATTACTCATCTTCAGTGACACATGATAACTTCAGAAATCATTTTGATATAAAATTGGTGCTCAAAAAACATTTATTATCATCAGTGTTGAAAATAGCTGAATAATTTTTTTTTGTAAACTAAACTTATACATTTTGTTTTCAGGATAATTTGATATATCGAAAGTTCAGAAGAACAGGATTTATTAAATATAAATCTTTTGTAACATTATTAATGTCATCACTGTCACTTTTGATCAATTTAATGCATCCTTGATAAATAAAAATACTAATTTCTTAAAAAAAAAGACCTTAAATGTTTGAACTAGTTTGTTAATTGTCTGATATAGGATGTTTTCAGCTATTTTTAGATTCTAAGTAACTTCATCTAGTAAAATCATGTATTGCAAATCTAGATGCAAATGTTAAGTGATAGTTCTTTAAAAGAGCTAATTTATCATTTTACTGCTAGCTATATTTCATCCTCTTTATTATAATGTTGTGATGCTCACTTAAGTATTCCAATATTGATTTTACATTGGCTGAAACTATATATTTTTCTGCATTTATTTATATATTTATTTTAGACAAAAAATGCTATATTTTAAAAAAAAATATTGTTTATCACTCTCAATAAAATTGTCTACTCTCTCAGCATAAATGCATCTTTACAGAAATATTTTTTATTTAAAGGATTAGTCCACTTTCAAATGTCATCCAAGATGTTCATGTCTTTCTTTCATCAGTCGAAAATAAATTAAGGTTTTTGATGAAAACATTCCAGGATTATTCTCCTTATAGTGGACTTCAATGGCCTTAGGGAACGAATGCAGTGCCAGTTTCTTTTTTCCGTAAGTTGAATAGGGAAGGCGTAGGACATGGAGCGTAAGCTTTTTGAAGTATACGGAAAGCGGAAGCACGTGCAAGGCGATCATTTGTTTGTATAAAGCATATACAGTTGTATTTTTTTTTTTTTGAAAATGACTGATTGTTTCTCTAGATAAGACCCTTATTCCTTGTCTGGTATTGTTTAAAGCACTTTGAAGCTGCACTGAAACAGTAATTTTGACCTTCAACCGTTTGGGCTCCGTTGAAATCCACTATAAGGAGAATAATCCTGGAATGTTTTCATCAAAAACTTTCATTTTTTTTCGACTGACGAAAGAAAGACATGGACATCTTGGATGACATGGGGGTGAGTAAATTGTCAGGAAAATTTTATTTGAAAGTGAACTAATCCTTTAAAGTGTTGATCTGTCCGTGAGGAAGCTCTGTATTGTTTCAGAGCAGAAGTCACGCTGTTGCACATATGATCAGATAATGAGTGACAGGTAACGACTGGTGCTTTACTACCACTCACCTGTGGCTTCTCTCTTCAAAGACATGCTCCACAGAAGGTCTGAAGTGTGCTGTTTACTTTGAACACACTTCTTTTGTTATGTTGTGTTTAGATGTTTGTTCGAGAGAAGATGCTTTGATTTATCGAAGTCAAAAAATAACATTTTGTCATCCTAGTCTAACATGGAGTTGAAATACTGCATCAGCACCGAACCACATGGTGTTGGCCTGCATATCTGACTTGCATCTGCTCCATTTCCATTATGTTTAAGTTTAAAGTGCCTTATTGGCTCAGTAATGCAATACCAGAATTCAGAGGGAGTCCTCTTCCCGTGAGCTTTGGTCTCTACAAAGAACTTCATAGACTTTGCATTTAGTCTGGAAAAACACACTCACCCACATACACACACATGCTCACTGAGGAATGTTAATGTCAGCTTTTATGAGTTGGGCTTCATGGTGTTCTGCTGCCTTGACCTTGTTTCTGCTTGCACTGTGTCTTCAGTTCCCTATTTTGCTGGAACGAACTTCTCCTTTCCCACTGCACCATACTATTTCATCCTTTGTCACACTTTCTCTTTGTCCGTCTCCCTTAGTATTGTGTCTGTCATCCTATCTGTCTCTCTCAGGAGTCCGGACCGTATTGACCTGCTTCAACGGTTTTATTATGTAATTAAGACAGCATTAGGTCGATTGTCCCATCAGAAAGCATGCTCGGAGATTTAATGAGCTCATCTCCACAGCAGGGCCTGCTCATATCTGTGTGTTTGTGTAAAGGGCACCTGTGACTCGAGGCTTTATTTGCAGGATGCTGGTGCCGCTGCATCACCGTGAGCACATTGAAATCCCCCGTATTAAGCTCATTAAAACCTGAGACCTGCTCTGCTGAGCTGTTCGAGATCTTAATTCCCTATAGCCGTAGTCTGAACTTAATGAGTTTGAATATGAATGGCTGTCATATTTGGCCTTTTTATATCACAGACTATGAAGACCTAACTATTTGGTAATCTCTGAGTTCTTATGACAAACTAATGTGGCATGTGTTTTTGAATATTCACTCTTGGTCCCTCTTCCTGTCTGCCTGTCTGTTTTCAAAGGAGTTTGTTTTCCTGGAAGCCCAAGGAGTCAAGGACCACAGCATCCCAAAGTGTTCCAGGATGGAAGCTGTTTGGGAAAATTCCACTGCGGGACAACCCTACAAAAGACTCAAGAGCCATCCAGCAGGTAAGAGAGGTGGTTTAAAGGAATGTCATTCCTAAAAATGAGAATTCTGTCTTCATTTACTCATCCTCATGTTGTTTCAAACCTGTCTGATTTTCTGTTTTGTAGAAAATATTTTTTCTTGAAACTATTTTCACACAGAGATCAGTTTTTCCATCTTCTAATGCTCACTTAAGATAATATTTATAGCACTAATAATTTATTACAACTGTAAAATGCAATATCAAAATTCTAAATTCATATAATTTTCATTATAATGAACATTATAATGTTATGATGCCTAAATTCACTTTTAGAATTTCAAGTGAGAAATTAGATTTTATTTGATCAAAATACAGAGACAGCAATATTGTGAAATATTATTACAAATTAAAATAACGGTTTCCTATTTTAAAATCTGTTTTTAAATTTTAAAATGAATTCATTTATTCCTGTAATGGCAAAACTGCATTTTCAGCAGCCATTACTCCAGTCTTAAAGGATTAGTTCACTTTTAAATAAACTTTTCCTGATAATTTACTCACCCCCATGTCATCCAAGATGTCCATGTCTTTCTTTCTTCAGTTGAAAAGAAATTAAAGTTTTTGATGAAAGCATTCCAGGATTTTTCTCCATATAGTGGACTTCAATGGGCACCAAACAGTTGAAGGTCAAAATTAGTTTCACTGCAGCTTCAAATTGTTCAAAACAATCCCAGATGAGAGATAAGGGTCTTAACTAGTGAAACCATCACTCATTTTCTGAAAAAAATTGAAAATTATATAAGTTTTAACCAGAAATGCTCATCTTGAACTAGCTCTCTTCTTCTTCTCCTCTATTAGAATTCCAGCAGTGTAGACGCTGCTAAGTGTAATACTGCACTCCACAGGTCAAAGTATGAACTAATTTTTATATGCAATATGCTAGTGCAAGTATATAACAATTGGCTCAAACTTTGACCTGTGGAGTGCAGTATTACACTTAGCAGCGTCTACACTGCTGGAATTCTAATAGAGGAGAAGAAGAAGAGAGCTAGTTCAAGATGAGCATTTCTGGTTAAAACTTATATAATTGTCAATTTTTTTCAGAAAATGAGTGATGGTTTCTCTAGATAAGACCCTTATCTCTCATCTGGGATCGTGTTGAA
Organism: Chanodichthys erythropterus; assembly: GCF_024489055.1. Lineage (NCBI taxonomy): Eukaryota > Metazoa > Chordata > Actinopteri > Cypriniformes > Xenocyprididae > Chanodichthys > Chanodichthys erythropterus. Next base: position 20,423,609 of record NC_090238.1, on the reverse strand, counting down.
CAATTTGAAGCTGCAGTGAAACTAATTATGACCTTCAACTGTTTGGTGCCCATTGAAGTCCACTGTATGGAGAAAAATCCTGGAATGTTTTCATCAAAAACTTTAATTTCTTTTCGACTGAAGAAAGAAAGACATGGACATCTTGGATGACATGGGGGTGAGTAAATTATCAGGAAAAGTTTATTTAAAAGTGGACTAATCCTTTAAAGTGATAGTTCACTCAAAAATGAAAATTCTGTCATCATTTACTCACCCTCAAGTTGTTCCAAACCTGTATAAATTCCTCCTTCTGCTGAACACAAAAGAACATATTATGAAGAAAGAAGAATGTTGGTAACTGGACAGTTTATGGGCCCGATTGACTTCCATAATATTTTTCTTTCCATACTATGGAAGTCAATGGGGCCCATCAACTGTTTGGTTACCCATATTCTTCAAAATATCTTCTTTTGTGTTCAGCAAAAGAAAGAAATTCACTCAGTTTTGGATCAACAAAAGGGCAAATAGGTTCATTTTGGGTGAACTAGGTGTCACATCTTTCAGAAATCATTGTAATATGCTGATTTGAAAATGTATATTTGAAATAGAAAGTTTAAAAAAAGGTGTAAATTTTAATTTTTTCTAACATTTTTACTGTCACTTTACTTTATTGATCATTTTATTACATCCTTGCTGAGTAAAAGTATTATTTTCCTTCAGAATAAATCTTACTGACCCCAAGCTCATTTCTAAATTTTATATATATATATATATATATATATATATATATATATATATATATATATATATATATATATATATATATATTATATATGACATAATATTTCATTTTGGGTGGACTATTCCTTGAAGAGTGTACAACTCAAGAAACAGTGCCTCCATTTCTGTGACTCAAAACGCAGAAGTTAATAATCTTATTTGTGCAGAGAAAAGGTAGCAAGGGACAGCGATATTAGCAGATGAGAGAGCGGGAGAGAGAAGGCAAAAGCGATAGAAAGAGAAACCTAGAAAGACAGAATCTGTGAAATAAAGGATTGAAAATGCTGCTGGAAATTGTGCGTCATCTTGTGGGTCAGCCAGGAGAGACAAGTGTGTGTGGGGTAGGCTTGAGCTTTATGTGTGAGTGTGTGTATGTGCGAGTGCATGGGCCTGTGTGTGTGTGTGTTTGCGTGTGCGTATGCAGCTGTCTTTACTCTTCCCCTTCAGTAAATGATGACTGAGCCTGTGTTGTTCTCAACTCTGGATTTGTGCTCAGTTCACCCTCCACACTCTGCAGGTGTCTCTCTGTATTCCAGTGAGAGAGAGACATCCAATTAAACTCACACACTGAGGCTTGTGTCTTACAAACCTTAAAAATCCTATCTTTTGTTTCAGATCCTTCTCTTCTTACAGGAATGTTGGTTACACTTAATGGTTTTAAAAGTAGAGCTAAACATTTTATGTTAACAGAATTATGTAATGTACTGACCTTAAAATCTTGGCCATGTAATGTCTTCCAACATCATGGCTACATAAAGCTGTTAATCTTTCGCATAAAATGTGAATGCCTTTTTTTATTAATTCATTTTATTTTATGTAAAGTCTGACTAACAGACCGAGATAATGTGTATTTAACACTTCAAATATTAAATTGTGCATTGTATCATGTATACTTGGACAGTAGCTTGACCATGGCAAAACGTACTGTAACTAGATTATAACTGTGCATGAAATGTGTTAGTTCTCTGGTTGACCTTGTATTGGAGTCATGTTGGTCAGCTGTTGCCTATTTGTTTGAGGCAGAAAACTGTCACACGTCACTGATTCATAAATGCCCGTTTCAGTTATAATATGAGTCTAACATTAAGGCCATTGCTTTTGGGTCTTTTACTCATAGCATGTGGGAATCTCATGACAGAATTCTTCCTCCCTTCACGTCTCCTCCGGATACATGTGGCGGCTGAGAAATTGTAGACACAGATCTACTGTAATCTGATAATGACTGCTCTTCTTTCCTTTTTCTTTTTTTTTTAAAGGAGTATGAGTCCAGGGCGGGACCCGCCACAGGACCACCCCCTTACCCTCAGCCAATGAGACGCAAGAATCTAGAGTTTGAGCCTTTATCCACTACCGCTCTCATTTTGGAAGACAGACCTGCGTAAGTGTGAAACATGAACTACAACTCCCATAATGCACTGCTTCAAGCTTCCATTTAATCAAATATTTACCCAAATTCCCTGGCCACTGCTGGTGAAACACAAGCCGTCACAACAAATGTGTGCATATAAGCCTGAAGAGCAGGATTTTTTTTATTACAAAATTCTTACAGTATGTGCTGTGTGTACTTGTTAATAATTATTTAAAAATTGACTTTATATATAGTGTGAGACTCAGTTAGCCGTAACCAGGGAGATTTCACTCCTGAGTAAGAATGGCCTTTCATCTGGTTAGGAGCTTGTGAACTGAAATTAGCTTGAATGTAGTTACTTTGCATTTCAGATAACATCCTCAAAGAGAGGAAATAATTCTCTGAACCAAAGATGTCACCACATATTCAGGATTGAGAGTAACTGAATGTAAGAATTGAGCAATTAAAAAGGCAACTCGCCACTATTCTGAATATTGAGCAATTGTGTCCCTCTCAATGTGTAAGGCACTGTCCAAAGAACTTCCTCCATAAAGTGAATTCAGTCCTCAGAGTGACCATACTCTTTCCACATAAACCATGTTTTGCTCTTTAAATCATTCCATTGACTTGTGGATTTTGCCTAAATTTAAAACCCCAAAAACAACTGACATACTGGAGTTGTACCAGTAAAAACATGGACAAATCCTTTCTGAAATCATGAAAGTGTTGCAGAAAGTTTTAACTGTTTAGAACAGATGGGCAGTGTAAAGCAGGGATTGTGCCTTTTAGCTTCATGTAGCAGATATGGTTTTGTGATTATGTTGGAGCTGAAGTATGTGATTTTGTTTTTGATTTTTGTTAAAAATAAAAATACTAATATATATAAGCAACATTGGCTCAGCCAATGGAGTGAACTTAGGAATGGGCGATCAATTTGCCCTACCACTGGCAGACAGGAAGTGTTCGAACCTCATTATTACGAATCATTATTTTTTTAATTCCACTTGGTTATGGTAGTGGCACAGAAATTGCAGTTTGTGCAGCTTTAACAACAGGAAGCAATTAACCCTTTAAAATTACTAAGCAACCACTGAATGAAATGACACAAAATTGGTTTTATTTTAAAGCTTAGAAACTTTAATGCATGTAACCATTTTAATCAACTCGTAAGAGTCCTGAGTCGTCCCTCTAAACCGGAGTGTACCGCCAGCAGGCTCCACCTAGCAATGAAAAAATTAATAATCATATTTTTCAAAACTACTGCCTTGATTAACAGAAAAACGGATAGATCATGAAAAATGGCACAGTATTATTATTTAGTTCTTCACTTACATCTGAAGATATTCCTCATGGAGTTGTAACGCACATAAAACCCACACGTGTAGCGAAGTAAAAAACAAAGTTAGTTCTCACGTTGCGTTTTCGCTTGTAACTTCATGAAGCATACATGAATTGTGGTACCTGGCATGGTATCATTTTCAGCAGATTCTCATGATAAAAAAGACCCCAAACTCAACATAATCCATCATTTAGATCCAAATATATTCCTCATGGAGTCATAATAAACATGAGAAGTATATACAAATGTAGCATTTATGTAGTCTTTTTGCTTGTAAATTCAAGGAACATGCACAGATTGTGGAAAATGGCCCATCATTATTTATAGAAGATTCTCACGATTAAAACGAGTAGGGGAACTTCACCAAAAAAGTATTTTCCTCCTAACTTATTTCCTTCTAGAGATATTGCATGTCAAATAAGAAAGATATGTGAAATTTCCCTTGAGCACATTTTTTCTTTCTTTTATCAGCAGTTTCTCAGCATGAGAATGTCCAAATGTAATGCAAATCTATTTTCTAAAAATGTAAAAGGCTTTTCATCAAATCATACCATTTGTCTTTCCTTGCTATAGTTTTGGAGTTATGAGTCTTTACTTTTGTGTACGTCACTCAGGAAAAAAGGCCTTCAGGGCTTAAATAAACAGTTTGTGGGCAGTGAGGATGCATTAAATTGATCAAAATACTTTTACGTTGTTACATAAAGGTCTATTGCATATAAAAGCTGCTCTTTTGAACTTTGTTCATCAAAGAATCTTGACATGTTTTATCTTATTTCCACACAAGTATTAAGCAGCACAACTGTTTTTAACATTAATAATGAGAAATGTTTCTTGATCACCAAATAAACATATTAGAATGATTTCTGAAGGACCATGTGACACTGAAGAGTAAAATAATGGCTGCTGAAAATGAAGCTTTGCTTTTACATTTTAACATATATTCAAATAGAAAACAAGTAATTTAATGTTTTTACTGTGTTTTTGAGCACATAAGTGGAGGCTTTTTGGGTAGAGGATCTATATGTTTATGTAGTTTCTTGTATTTTTAGAAATCTGCCAGCTAAATCGGAAGAGGAGTCTCAGAGACACCGACAGGAATACAGTGAGATGGTTGCAGGGGCCAAGAGAAGGGGTGAGTAACGTGTGTGTCTTTTTGCAGATGCTCATTAGATTGTGTTTGCAATGGTCATGTGCCCCTGTATTTTAGCACTTCACACACTCACACAGCTGCCCCACATGACTGCTACTTACACAAACACAAATTGTTGTTACATTGCTACCTGTTCAACTATCAACCAAACACTTTCTCTTCATTTAGAGATGAAAGAGGCACAGAAGAAAAAACGACAAATGAAGGAGCGATACCGACAGGAGGAGAACATCGCTAATGCCATGGTGATCTGGAACACAGAAGTCCTGCCTAATTGGGAAAGCATGTAAGTGTCTTATCCATACATCTGTCCAGCAAGTGGATTTATTTATACGTCTTTTAATGTCTTGTAATGATGTGCTCTTTTGCCACGAAGGCGTAACACACGGCGTGTACGTGACCTCTGGTGGCAGGGCGTCCCGCCTAGTGTGCGTGGGAAAGTCTGGAGCCTCGCCATCGGGAATGAGCTTAACATCACCCCAGGTAAATATGGAAACTGCTGCACTCCTCACATTTGGATAGTCTTGCTCATCTTTGGCCCTCTGGCTTTGCGTAACATCAATCTGACACACAAAAAAACAGATTGTGTCCAGATGAAATGTGTTTACAAGGAAGCAGCTGTTGCTTTTGTCACAAAAATTGTGCTTGTGTGTGTGTTTTAGAACTGTATGAGATCTTCCTGTCCAGAGCCAAAGAGAAGTGGCGGAGCTTCAGTGAGACAAGTTCAGTTAATGAAAATGAAGGTCTGTGTTTGTTGACACTATCATGTCAAGTCACCTTTATTTATATAGCGCTTTATACAATACAGATTTTTTCAAAGCAGCTTTACAGTGATAAACAGGAAAAGCATAATTTCAATGATGCGAATTAAAGCATTAAAGAATTAAAAGAAGCTCTAAAAAGATATTAAACAGTCATCATTCAGTTGAAATCAGTTTGATTTAGTTCATGGAATGAGTGCAGTTCATCTATAAATCAGCTCTGGAGAAAGTGATGTCATCATCCACCTCAGTTCAGTTCTCATGTCAATGCATTCAAGTCAATAATATTGCTGAATAGTTGACCCAAAAATAAAAATTATCCCATGATTGACTCACACTCAAGCCATCCTAGGTGTAAATGACTTTCTTCTTTCAGATGAACACAATCAGAGTTATATTGAATAATATCCTGGCTCTTTTCAGCTTTGTAATGGCATTGATTACTGTCTGAGTTTTTGGAGCTTCAAAAAGTGCATCATCATTCATCATAAAAGTAAATAAAAGCAATGGGTTTTTGTAAGAAAAATGTGCATATTTCAAACTTTATAAACTATAATCACTGGCTTCCGGCAGTGGCCGTATGCGTGATCACCCAAAAATTCAATTTCGGTCATTAATTACTCACCCTCGTAAGACCTTCGTTCATCTTCAGAACACAAATTAAGATATTTTTGATGAAATCCAAGTTTTTTTTTATCCCCCATAGAAAGCAACGTAATTACCTTCATTCAAGGTCCAGTTTCAGTTTCAGCTCAAAATACCCCATAGATTTTTTTTTTATTTTTTTTTTTTTTAACTGCCTATTTTGGGGCATCATTATAAATGAGCCGATTCAGGGCTACTGGCCCTTTAATTCTCGTGCTCCATGCCCACGGAGCTTGCGCTTGCCTTGAACAGCATAAACAAAGTTTACACAGCTAATATAACCCTCAAATGGATCTTTACAAAGTGTTCGTCATGCATGCGGCGGATTATGTGAGTATTGTATACTGTTATATTGTTTACATTTGATTCTGAATGAATTTGAGGCTGTGCTCTGTGGCTAACGGCTAATGCTACACTGTTGGAGAGATTTATAAAGAATGAAGTTGTGTTTATGAATTATACAGACTGCAAGTGTTTAATAATGAAAATAGCGACGGCTCTTGTCTCTGTGAATACAGTAAGAAACGATGGTAACTTTAACCACATTTAACAGTACATTAGCAACATGCTAACAAAACATTTAGAAAAACAATTTACAAATATCACTAAAAATATCATGATATCATGAATCATGTTACTGGCTGCCCTTGTCTAATGCCCTTCATAATGTTGGGAACATGGGCTGGCATATGCAAATATTGGGGGCGTGCACCCCGACTGTTACGTAACAGACGGTGTTATTTTGAGATTTGCCTGTTCTTCTGAGGTCTTTTAAACAAATGAGATTTATATAAGACGGAGGAAACAATGGAGTTTGAGACTCACTGTATGTCATTTCCATGTACTGAACTCTTGTTATTTGACTATGCCAAGATAAATTCAATTTTTCATTCGAGGGCACCTTTAATATTATGAAGTGATGAGAATACTGCAAAAGCAAAACAAAAATAACGACTTTATTCAACTATTTCTTCTCTGTAGTCACATTGACTAGTTTAACGCTGTCTTTAATACCTTTCTGGACCTTGAATGACGGAAATTAAGTTGCTTTCTATGGGATGAAAAAAAAAACAACCTCGGATTTCATCAAAAACATCTTAATTTGTGTTCCAAAGATAAATGGTCTTACAGGTGTGGAACGACATGAGTGTGAGTAATAAATGACATAATTTTCATTTTTGGGTGAACTAACCCTTTAAGCACCACAACTTTTTTCAACATTGATTAAAGAAATTATTCTTGAGGAACAAATAAACATATTAGAATCATTTTTTCTTCAAGGATAGTGTATCATTAAAGACCCTCACGGGAATACGTTACACTTTAAAATATAGTGAAATTTAAAACGGTTCTTTTAAATCATATTTCACAATATTATTATTATTTTTTTAAAGATCAAATACTATAAATGCAGGCTTGGTGAGCATAGAAGACTTTCAAAAACATTTTTTTAAAAATCTGACCGACTCCATGCGGTAGTGTATGTAGCTAAATATTGCTGTTTTGCTGTAGTTAAATAATACTTTATTACAATCCACAGTGGCTATTTAGTTTGTCTGATTGGGGAAAAACATTTATTCATTACCTTTTGAATTTTTTCTTTTAGCAGGTGGTCCTGTCTAAAGCAATCAAAAACATCCTTTAAGCCATTTCAGAGCAAATCCATAAAGATTAATTTTGTTCAAAGGCTGAAAAATATTGATGTTTTGAATGGATTGAATATTTTGTTTAAGCTCTGTCAACCAGCCCTAGTCTGACTAATGACTTCATCTGGTTTTAATTGATTAGATTGTGGCGTGTCGCTGGCAGACAGAGAGTCAAGTCTGGATTTAATCAAGCTGGATATTTCCAGAACTTTTCCCTCTCTCTACATTTTCCAGAAGGTAAGAACAGGTGTCTAGGCTCTGCATTCTTTTTTTTGGGTTTGTCTAATTTTATTTCCATTATGACTTATTTGTGCCTCTCTCTTCATCAAGGGTGGACCATATCATGATATATTGCACAGTGTGTTGGGGGCGTACACCTGTTATAGACCTGATGTAGGCTATGTAAGTATCTTAACTTGACATGGGTTAACCATCCTAGTTCAGGGATGTCCTTCATTGGGAGTTTGATGTGTATGTGGCATGTTTTAGGTTCAGGGGATGTCCTTCATTGCTGCTGTTCTCATTCTGAATTTGGAGGAAGCTGATGCCTTCATTGCCTTTGCCAACCTCCTTAACAAACCATGCCAGATGGCCTTCTTCAGAGTGGACCATGACCTGGTACACACATGCACTCTCTCTTCATTCAAATTATTTGTGGTAGACCTGCTACAGCACCTAAATTTGCTCTTAAAATAGAGGGAGCTTTGTGTCTGTGTTTGCAGTCAGCATTTATTCCGACCATCTGTTGACCCATTTATAGAGATTTCATTTGCCAGACAAACTCTTGAGTAGAAACTCTGAGCCAAGAACTCCCCAAAGTCGTAATCTGCTGACGAACATTCCTTTTATCTTACACGCTTAATGTTGTGCTTTTAGTCATGCCTATGTTTAAGTTGGAGTAGTGCTTTGTGCTGAATTGATACTTTGTTTTCTTCCCAAGATGCTGAAGTATTTTGCAGCGTTTGAGGTGTTTTTTGAGGAGAACCTTCCCAAACTCTTTCAGCACTTTCAGAACAACAGCTTGACGCCTGACTTTTACCTCATAGACTGGTAAATCTGCTCTTAAAATCTCTCTTCCTGCTGTTCTTGTTCATTCGTCCCTGTGTTTCTTTTCCTTGTTTTGAAATCAGAGTGGAGAAAGAGATTCATGAGTAATGTTTTCCTGCAGTAACTCTTTATCGCCCCCTTTAGGGCTGCTCTAATGTTCCCTTATATCATGGGAAATTCATTGATATTCCCTCATGCAAAGAAAGCCTGTCAACGTGATTTGACAGCAAGTCTATTTAATAGGGTTGGGAACTAAGAACCAGAAACATAACGCAACCAGTGCAGTCTCATTCCTAAATGATTGACTCTTATTCCTAAGTAAATTATTCTTTTTAGCACACCTTACAAATGTTGTACTTACAGTTAGATTTGTCTGTTGTATTTAATTAAAAAAATGAATGATTGAAATGTTACCACATTTTTTTGTTTGCTTAATATTGTTGTTTAGTACACTACCGTTCGAAATTTTTTTGTAAAGAAATTAATACTTCTATTCATCAAAGATGCATTAAATTGATTACAAGTGAAAGTAAACACATTTCTAATGTCTGAAATACTTCTGTTTTGCCATCACAGGAATATATTATATAAATAATTAGGTGTGTGTGTGTATAATATATATATATATATATATATATATATATATATATATAATATATGTGTATATATATTCAAATAGAAAACAATTATTTTGAAATTGTAATAATATTTCACAAAATTATTGTATTTGCTGTATTTTTTTTTTTTTTTTTGTAAATTCTGACCCCAGATTTTTGAACCTTAGAGTAGTTAAGGCCAGTTATTTCATTACATTTAGTCTGTAAAACATAAATCTAAAGGTCTTAATTGCTTTCAAAATATTTTTTCCTCAAAACTGCTGAAAGAATTGTTAATGGAACCTTTTAGGAAATTGTTAAATTCCTTACCATTCCCGTATGCAAAAGTCCAGACTAACTAATCTGAGCTTGGTTTGCACCACTTCTGCAAGCAGAATTCTCTCTTACCATTTTTATCTCCATCATGCTCTCAGGATCTTCACTCTGTACAGCAAGTCATTACCGCTGGACGTGGCATGTCGTGTTTGGGATGTGTTTTGCCGAGATGGTGAGGAGGCGTTATTCCGGACAGGTCTGGGAATTCTGAGGCTGTACCAGGATGTTCTACTGCAGATGGATTTCATCCATAGTGCACAGTTCCTTTCCCGGCTGCCTGAAAACACTCCTGCACACACACTTTTCTCCTGCATTGCAAACACACAGATGATCAGTAACAACCGCAGGTGGAGCCAGGTGAGAAATACACGCAATGGTGGAAGTGGCATTTTGAACATTTTTGGAATAAAATGGCCAACTGTTTTGTCTAGATAAATCTAATTTCAAAGCTAGCATTTTATGTATCCTAAATGCGCACAATTAAATAATATTTCTGCACTTTTTGGATAATTTTAAAAGTAAAAAGTGATATACTTAGATTTTCCTCATATATCGTGTGCAATTTGTTTACATTGTAGTCTACTTTAAAACTTTATTTAACTTTTAAAATTAAATTTAAAGTGCCCCTATTATGCTTTTTCAGATGTTTTTTTTCATGTAGTGTGTCATATTGTTGTTTGTGAATGTAAAAGGTCTGCAAAGTTCTAAAGATCAAAGTGCATGACAAATAAAGTTGTCTTCAAAAAGAAATAATCGATTCTGAACTGCTGAAATGAGTCATCAGTAATTCCAGCCTTAAATCCTGCATGAACCTACGAACAAATCTGCATAATACCAACCTATGGTCCTATGGGCTGCCCGCAAACAACCCGTCTTTGACCCGCCCTAAAACACTGTAGTTTTAGCGGAGTTTGGTTCATGTGTTTTTTACTCTGAAAGCAAATCCACTTTGCATGGACTTCCAAAGGATGAGGCTTGAATTGATATGTTAAAACTGATGCCATCACTGTGTATCAAGTACTGAAGAAGCCTCTAGAGCTAAAATTCAGATATGGTATTAGGTGTTTTGTTTTTAACACACGCTGTAAGCGGTCGACCAATCACAACAGACTGGGCAATCTGACCAATCAGAGCAGGGTAGGCTCTTGGAAAGGAGTGGTTTTGTGAGTGGTGTATCGAACCGTTTCAGAGGTGATCCTGCAAATGTATATTATGAGAAGATCCTTGGATGGATGTAAACCAATTGTAGGAGGCCTCCAAAACAAAATCAGCAACCTTTAAAATAGCATAAGAGGGGCACTTTAACTTAAACTATATGAGGGGAAATGACGCCACAACCGTGAGACAATTTTTCAATACTGCTCATATATTTTATATAAATATTAAGATAATTTTTTTTAATCTTTTGTTTTTATTGTCATAGTTTTAATCACCATCATTCATATTTTTATAAATGACCAGTAAAATCAGATGAAGCCATATTAAAACGTATCCAAGTCATTTGTTATGTGATTTTCATACAACAAAAAGAAATAAAAAAGAATGACAGAAAAGTTAAATGTTGAAGAAACTTCAGCATGCTTCCTCACTTTCTTCCTCCTGCAGGTCTTCTCCGCTCTGATGAAAGATGGACTCAAAGAAACTGACAAAAGCAGCAGCAGCAACAACAGTCCTGCCTTAAGAAGCTAACAACTGACTCTCTCCCAGAGGAAGTGATGATGTTTCTGAGACTCGTCAGAGATGGCGGTCATCACTCTGCACTTTGACCTCTGCAGTGTGCCTGAGGAGGACCCGAACGTCTGAGGGACAGCTCAGGATCAGCTCCGGTGTGCTGACTGTCCTGTTTGAAGAATCTCATAATGGAACCCGTGTCCTGTGGAAGGGAACATTTCTTAACTTGCGCTCGTGAGCGCATTTGTGCATATATGTTTGTGTAAGAATGAGCCTGAGAAATGTGAGTCAGGTGACCATATAATGTGCCAACTCTGTCAATGTTACTTTTGTAATGTTTTGACTATAAACAAACTAATCAGAAGCGTTAAAACACACACAGACAGGTCAGCGCCATATGATTTGAACACTCCCTTTCCAGGAGAAGTGAACCAGCGCTAGGCCCTCTGTCACACACAAACACACAAAAAAACCTGCAGTAGCCTTTCATTAGCACATGCCAAATCTGTCATTAATGTGTTTGTTAGGCTGTTTCTCTCTGTTTATCTGAATTCAGCCTGCCTGTTAACATATTTGCCTGTGACAGCAGGCATAGAGCCTTTGAACTTTTTGAGCATCCTCAGTATTTCCCAAAAACACAGACCTGGAGACCTAAATTGATAGTTCATGTAACAGTATCTACAGGTGCTGTCATATATTAGCACTCCAGATTTTATGCTTTACATATAAAAATATTCAGCTATATTAATTTAAATAAAAGCACACTTATATAACATGTACACACACTAACCAACCAGCAGCAAACAAGATCAGCTTTCAACTTCTGCACCTTCAACTACACTCCAAATTAATGAACCTTGACATTTCCAGATTTTTTTTTTTTTTCAGTTATTTAATGTCTTTTTTTTTTTTTAATTTAAGAATCATTGCTTGTGCTTTTTTTCTCTCGTTTTTAAATCTTCCTCACTGTTGTACAGTTTTCTTATGTAACAGTTGCTAATGTACATTTCTGGTGTGAGGGCTCCAAGTGTAGATGTGGAAAAATCTCAGTATTGAAGACCTGCTGTCTTCCTCTTTTTTTTTTTTTTTTTTACATTTACAGCATCTAAAAAATGTAGTAACATAGAAGTTAACTAGAAGGTACAAACCAAAACATGGGGTCAGAATGTCTTTGAAGAGTGCCATTTTCAAATCATTGAAAAATGTATTTTAAAATTTGCTACTTGAGAGGTTTATGGTTCATTATCCTCAAAATCCTTGTTTTTAAACATTAAATTTAATGAAATACCTGCTAAATAAAGGTGAAATCTCCTGTTAGATTTGTACAGAATAAGGGGGCTGTTCACGCAGAATGCAGTGGATTCCACTGTGCGTAATGTTTTGTGTAAATGTGCTAAATGGAGATCTTTTCACATCTTGCTTCTTTTGCAGTTTCAAAAGTGGTGCTCAAGTTAAGACTTTCAGCTTGAAAAAAAAAAAAAGACCTTGAAACCTTTTTTTCCCTAAACACAAAAATGTTCTGTGTGAATGGCCTATTAAAGAGGATTAAACAGGTCATCTTTCTTTTCAAACCGCAACCATACTTTGATAAATGCATACCAAGGACCTAAACTATATTTAAAATTATAAATGCACATAACAATGACCAAAAGAAAATGAAAGAAAAAACACTGTTCATTGAGTGAATTAACCAAGAAAATATAATAAACTGAAAAAAGGTACAAATTTGTCAACCAGAGTTTAGCATTAGGGTTATAAAACAAAGAAACCACACTGACCACCCACCAATCTCTAACCCAAAAAATATTTATTTCTTTTTCGATCGAGAACCGAGTCTCCAGAACAGGACAGTTGCAGCGTGTTTGCTTTGTGAAATGCTGTTCTTAGAACAATGAGAAATGGGGCCAGGTTGGGCTGGACATACTACCAGAATAACTGAACATTTAGACATTTCTGGCCTTATTTTTAATTTGGTTGTTCACATTTAAATGTAACTGGCTTATGAAGTGTTTCTTCACAAGGGAAGCATTCCTGTACTGTAAATAATGCGAGTGGAGTGTCATCTAGAGGAAACATTACCATATTGACAATCACTTTTAGGCAGTCCAAGACCTTCAACCAGAGAAGACTCATCAAGAATGGCTGATTGAAATCTACCGCAACAACCGAGGCTGAAAAGATCAAAAGCTCAAATGTATAGCTGATGCTCTTAGAAGAAAACCTTGAACATTAAGGTGACTCTTTATTAGCTTCTGCTTTTTTCTTGTCCTTCTTCTTCTTCTTTTCTTTTTTCTTCAATTTCTTCTCCTTCTTTTTTCTTTTCTTCTCACTCTTTGTTGATTGTGCATCATCGTCGTCGTCGTCATTTTTTTCCTTTTTCCCTTTGGATTTGTCTTTACTCTTATCCTTACTGCCTTTGTCCTCAGGCTCGTTTTTGATTTTGATGTCTGTAGGATGAGTGCTTTCATCTCTGTTGCGCTTTCTGTCGGGACTGCGTTCCCTGTGTTCGTGATGAACTCGTGAAGATGTCGCCCTACTGGACGGGCTCTCCTGTCTGTGAGAGGATGTGTGATGCTGGTCTCCGTGTCTCTTAGCATCCCTGTGCTGTTCCTGTGAACTTGTCTGCAAAGATAAAAGAGAAGCTGATGTTTACCAGATGCAGTGTAATGTCATTTAGAGCAAGTGATCCATGGTAAATGGCATTTATAAGGTCACCTTATTCCTGTCGCTGCGGCCGTGACTTGCTACATGTCTCTCTGCGCTGTTCATATCCCCGAAGAACTCTTCACAGCGCTGACAGAAGAAACCCATCACTGGGATCAAATCACCACTACCTACAAAAAAGTTGCATGAAAAAAAATTGTTGAACCCAAAAAGAAACAATATTATAACAAGGTTCATGGTTGGGATAAATAAATAGTAGTATTTAAAAAAACAAAACAAAAACAATATTATATAGTAGCCATTGCCTTTCATAGTATGGGGAATAAAAATACTATGGAAGTCAATGGCTACAGTCAACTGTTCGGTTATGCACAATCTTCTTTTGTGTTCAGTAGAAGAAATAAATTCATAGCGGTTTAGAACAACTTGAGGTTGACTAAATGACAGAATTTTCATTTTTGGGTGAACTATCCCTTTAAAAGTTGTGTGGATCATGATAATTATTTGATACCTTCCTGTTTCATCAGACCCTCCAGTTCCTTCACCAGGTACTCTTTCCTTTTCTTCTGAATCTGTTTCTCTCGTCTCTCTCGCTCCTTCTCACCCATCTTCTAAACAGTCACCGGAGTTCACAGTTAGACTCTTGGGAGGTTGTCATAATACTGAGGTAATACTGTTAACAAAGACCTCTACCTTCTCCTCCCGCTTGGATTCATGAGTAGAATGGCTGCTTCCAGAGCGATTACTCCTACTGTCATCCGTTTTGGATGCTGAAAAAGACAGAAAGAAGTTGAATGCATTACAAGCCCATGGTCGCTTTGAAATCTTCTAGCTCTTTTTTTGTCATTTTTTGAAATGGCTAACAGACTTCAAGAACACAACAACAGCTATGATGCAATGCAACCACTTAAAATATACTTTCAACAACTTCCTGACACAATCCTGCAACTAGTTTACTACAATTGGTTGAAATTAACTCAAACATTGATTTATAGATTAATTCGGCTTTATACAAACTTTTAAGGGTTTTTGAAAAAACCCTTTTGATAATACTTTTTCAAGAGTTTGAAACCCTCCTGCTGACATGAACAGAGTGTTTAGATTTCAAAACCCCAACTCCGGCGATGTCATTGATAATTCACAACGCAAATATTACAAACTTCCTGGTTTCGTTTGGATAAAAGTGTCAACTAAACAAATAAAATTCATAGTGCAAAACATGCTGGCTCTGACCTCGGGACAGTGCTTGCAGCGCCTCCAGGGCTGGTTTGAGCAATGGGAATGAAGCAGCCACTCCTTGTTCTTCCTTTTTCTCCTTTAGTCTGGCAGCCATTTTATAGATGTCAGTCATGCTTGGATTCAGGCCGATGGTCCTCAGGAGGTTTTTCACCTTCTCGCATTCCTCTGGAGTGACTTTCATTGTGCCCAAACCAGTGGGCTGAACGCTAGCAGGCATGCCATGTGCTTTGGGTTCCTGGAGATTGTGAGTCTGCTCCTCTTTAATGAAATGAAGAACCGGAGACCTCGCAGATCTTGTCTGGGCCAACGGAACCGTCACAGCTTGAGGTTTGGATCTCTCCTCTTGCTCTCCATACAGAAATTTCTCTTCATCCTCAACACTCTGGAACGCAGGCTTAGATTCAGGCAGCTGGTTGAGTGTGTTCCAGGATAAGATATTGGAAATGCTGCAGTTGTCTCCACCAGCCCTCTCGTGAGGAAGCAGGGAACCATAACAGAGTTCAGTTGAGCTTTCAGGTTCAAACTTCGGCTCTGGATTCTGGAAGCCTCCAACTGCAGACTGATTTCCCAGAAACATTCCCCTTGTGCCATCAGTACTCTATTTAGAAAACAAGAGAATTGAAATTACTTCTGGTGCAAATTCTGAATTTGAAATGGTCAACACGATAAAATAAGCATCAATGACAAGCATGTCAACAACAAAGAAAATGAAGTCTTTTTAAAAATATAGTAATATGACAATGTTCTTAAAAATGTACTCTTTGCAAGTTGATTTCAGGTTTAAATTTACAGACTGTACTTTTTTTTTCTTTTTTTACATGGAAAACACCTTAAAAATTATATATATTATATTATATATATATATATATATATATATATATATATATATATATATATATATATATATATATATATATATATATAACATGTTGAAGTTTATTTATATGAAAGTAAAAAATGTACATATATTATTTTTTTTTACATCTGTACAATTCATATATATCATTACATTTTTACAAGATTAATGTAAGGTTGTCAAACTGCTTGATTAGTAGTTTCTTTTTTTAGCCTTTTTAATTAGGCCTGTTTCTTTATTCTAAAATAAAGAATTTAAAATATTTTTTTACTTAAAGCCCTCAAATAACTAACAATCAAAATGAATTGTATTCATTTATGTTTTATTAAAAACATGCTAATGTTTATTCAGGTCTTTATAAATTGCATTTTAATGAATTTTTAAAGCTACTTTTACACTTTTTTTTTTTTTTTGGTGATTCCCCAGAGGTTTGCCACTTTGAACGATCTATGGTCACCCACATCTGGAGCTACTTTTCTCTGCATGCAGATTTGATGTGCCAAGCACGGGTGAAGGATTCATGTATGCTTTTTCCCGCAAAATCTGTCCCAGTAGCTCCAAAATATAAATCATTATTATAAGGACTTTAAGGATTTTTTTTTGCACTCTCATTAATACTTTTTTTATTATTTAAAAAAAGTTACATAGCGTAACTTTAATCAACACAAAAAAGTCATATCAATGACCTATATACCAAGAAAAAACAAAACAAAAAAAAGAAGAATATTGGTGTGCACCTGGTCTCTATGGAGGGCATTCTTGACCATAGGCAGGTGCTTCTCCAGATCTTTGTTCTGTAGGATCTGTCTTAGTCCATGAAACAGATCAGGCATGGCGTTAGCGCCCAGACTCACTCCGCTGCTGGTGCTGCTAGAGCTGTGATTGCCTTCTGCGGTCCCTCTGTAAGCCATTTTGGTCTGACTGGGGCTCAGACGTGACTGACTCTTACTGCTCGTTACGCTCTTCCCATGGCTGCGACTACGGCTCCGACTCCTCGCACGACTTTTGGCCCTTGTGCGGCTTTTAGCACGACTGCGACTACGGCTACGTGTTCTGCTACGAGCTCGACTCTTTCCACGACTCCGAGCTCGACTACGACCCCGGCTCCTTCCATGACTCCTGCTGCGACTGCGTGGTCGGCTCTTCCCTCTGCTCCGACTTCGTGCTCGGCTGGGATGCTTGTCTGCAGTGTGATCACTGGTGTCACTTTTATCTGCTGCCAGCTCAATGCGGTCACCTGACTGCAGGATTCGGAGAAATTCCTCTGCCTTTTTCCTTTATTGAGACACAATGAAATGGATTTAGGGTTAATTAACAGTTTATATGTACACACATATACACATGGTAATATTATATTATATTATATATATATATATATATATATATATATATATATATATATATATATATATATATATATATATATATATATATATATATATATATATATATATATATATATATAATATAATATAATATTACCATATATATATATATATATATATATATATATATATATATATATATATATATATATATATATATATATATATTTGTGTGTATATACAGTACAGTCCAAAAGTTTGGAACCACTAAGATTTTTAATGTTTTTAAAAGAAGTTTCGTCTGCTCACCAAGGCTACATTTATTTAATTAAAAATACAGTAAAAACAGTAATATTGTGAAATATTATTACAATTTAAAATAACTGTACTATTTAAATATATTTGACAAAGTAATTTATTCCTGTGATGCAAAGCTGAATTTTCAGCATCATTACTCCAGTCTTCAGTGCCACATGATCCTTCAGAAATCATTCTAATATGCTGATTTGCTGCTCAAGAAACATTTATGATTATTTTCAATGTTGAAAACAGTTTTTCAGGATTCCTTGATGAATAGAAAGTTCAAAAGAACAGCATTTATCTAAAATACAAAGCTTCTGTAGCATTATACACTACTGTTCAAAAGTTTGGGGTCAGTAAGAATTTTTATTTTTATTTTTTAAAGAAATTAAAACTTTTATTCAGCAAGGATGCATTAAATGAATCAAAAGGGGCAGTAAAGACATTTATAATGTTACAAAAGATTAGATTTCAGATAAACACTGTTCTTTTCAACTTTCTATTCATCAAATAATCCTGAAAAAAAAATATTGTACACAAATATTTTGTACAATTGTACACATTAAATGTTTCTTGAGCAGCAGATCAGCATATTAGAATGATTTCTGAAGGATCATGTGACGCTGAAGACTGGAGTAATGATGCTGAAAATTCAGCTTTGCCATCACAGGAATAAATTAGTTTGTGAAATATATTCAAATAGAAAACAGTTATTTTAAATTGTAATAATATTTCACAATATTACTGTTTTTATTGTATTTTTAATTAAATAAATGTAGCCTTGGTGAGCAGACGAAACTTCTTTTAAAAATATTAAAAATCTTAGTGGTTCCAAACTTTTGGACTGTACTGTATATAAAAAATGTATATATAATGTATTAATTATTAACATTAAAAAGTTTTGCCATTTTTAATATTATAAAAGATTTCTATATAGAGATTATATATAAATATAATTATAATTATATTATAAATAAGATTATAATAGATGAGAAGCAATTCAGCATTTTAGACTGATTTCAGAAAGATCATGTGACTGAAGAATGGAGTAATTATGCTGAAAATTCAGCTTTGCCATCACTGGAATAAATTAAATTTTAAAGTAGATTGATTCTATTTAAATTGTAATAATATTCAAATTGTAAAAAAAAAAAAAAAAAAAAAAAGTGACAAAGCCAAGGATGGTTCACTCATCCAAGTGCACACACACACACACACACACACACACACACACACACACACACACACACACACACACACACACACACACACACACACACACACACACACACACACACACACACACACACACACACACACACACACACACACACACACACACACACACAGAAAGAGCAGTGAGTACTGAACAAAACGCACAGCATTTGTTTTTTTTGTGCTGCGGTGCCCAGGGAGGATTATGACCACCTTTCTAATATTGTGTTGGTCCAGGGAATACCGTTTCCATGAAAGGGTGTACATGGTATGCAACAATGCTTAGGTAGGTGGTACATGTCAAAGTAATGGTCCAGTTCTGTTGCTCACATATCCACTGTTGGTGCTTTCACCGTTGGACAGGGGTCAGCATGGGCACCCTGACTGGTCTGCAGCCCCATACGTAACAAACTGTGATGCACTGTGTATTCTGACACCTTTCTATCAGAACCAGCATTAACTTATTGAGCAATCTGAGTTACAGTAGCTCATCTGTTGGATCGAACCACACGGACCAGCCTTCGGTCCCCACGTGCATCAATGAGCCTTGGCCGCCCATGACCCTGTTGTCGGTTCACCACTGTTCCTTCGTTGGACCACTTTTGATAGATCTGACCACTGCAGGCCAGGAACACCTCACAAGAGCTGCAGTTTTGGAGATGCTCTGACCTAGTCGTCTAGCCATCACAATTTGGCCTGTCAAACTCGCTCAAATCCTTATGCTTGCCCATTTTTCCTGCTTTTAACACATTGACTTTGAGGACAAAAAGGTCACTTGCTGCCTAATATATCCCACCCGTGATGAAGAGATAATCAGTGTTATTCACTTCACCTCTCAGTGGTCATAATGTTACACCTGATCGGTATATATGCTCCACACACACACACACACACACACACAGGTTGGACAATGAAACTGAAACACCTGGTTTTAGACCACAATAATTTATTAGTATGATGTAGGGCCTCCTTTTCCAGCCAATACAGCATCAATTCATCTTGGGAATGACAGATACAAGTCCTTCACAGTGGCCAGAGGGATTTTGAGCCATTCAAGAACAGTGACCAGGTCATGTGATGCTGGTGGAGGAAAATGTTTTCTGACTTGTTCAACTTCACTTTAATGCTCATCAAACCATTAGGTGCACATGGTCCTCCAGAATGGCTCGGTAGTCCTTGGCATTGACGCACCTATCAAGCACAGTAGGGAATGCCATGATATTGCAGCCCAAACCATCGCTGTCAGCAACAGTTGGGGTGTTAAGTCTCTTTGGGGCTTCTCCACACTGTAACTCCCACGGATGTGTGAAAGACAGTGAAGGTGGACTCATCAGAACAATGTTTCCCACTGTCCACAGCCCAAGATTTGCACTGTTGGCACCAATGACACAATGTTTTTTGATACAATCCGGGTTAGTACTGGACATCAATCCCTTTCAGACAGTTGCCCTGGATACCATAGCTCTAGATACACCACAATGACTTGCTGTCCTGTCACAAATGAGACAGCGAGACGCCAACCAACAATTTGTCCTCTGACATGTCTTCCATTATGTTGTGTGGATTGCAATATTTTATGTACAGCTGTGCTTCGCTCTGCTAATTCAAACTTCACACTCTGCTCTTAATGATGGAGCGTAAAATCAGCAAAGACGCATATAGTCCACGCATATATGTGAAACCTCCAACACTATATTGGCCAGTGTTTCAGTTTCATTGCCCAACCCCTGTATGTATGTATGTGTGTATATATTATATATTTAGGTTGGACACTGCTTTAATTCTTTCTACATTTCTACATCTTTAAATTTAAATGAATCTGAATCTCTTTGTTCAGTTTCTCATACCTGACTTCTTGGTTTTGCTCATCTAGACTTTTAGTTGACCAGCTTAGTGAAGACTGATTTGAAGGTGTGAGCTGAGAGCTGATGCTCGTGGATCCACTCTGGTCAGCAGTGTGGCTGGTGAAGGGTCGGTTCTGCAGGACAGAGATAGGAATGAAAAGACTAACAGAAATATCACAACATACTGACAAATAACATATTAATATAAAGATGTGAAAGATTCATATAATATCTAGTACAAAGGTCTTGAGACCACAATGAAAATCTGGGATTTGTGTCATATAAACCTAGAATAGATTTTTATATCCAAAATGTTTAATCAAAGAGAAGCATGAAATTGTATTCAAATATCTGCAGGTCACCAATCAAGCAATCAAATTTGTGACGTTGTTAACGCATGCAAGTAGATTTAAATTAAGTATGACATACTGCAGGATATTCCTTATAACTGCATGCCAACTACCCACATAAAATCAATCCAGAGAGCATTCAAAAAGAAAATGCATCACTTTACATGGAATCCAAAGATATATTGTTAATTAAAAAAAAAAACTATTCCATCAGGTGGATCTAGACACAAGAAAATGCTGACTGGTTTTATGGTTGCCGGTAAAAAACACGCACCTCGTAGAATGATTCTCTGTTGTAGTTTTCATTCCCTGCTCCGTACGGGCGTCCCGGAGGAGGACCCTGCTGTGGAGCGCAGTACTGAGGCCCCGGAGGAACCCCAAAAGGAGGACAGAACGGCGGAGGTCCAAATGATGCCGCGGGGTGTCCGAAACCTGACGGGGGGACCGGTGCTCGATGGTAGTCTGGGTTCGACGGACCTCGATACATCTTTGTGCATAAAAATCTGATCAATACATGTGTAGCTGCAACGAGTTTATTTTTCCATTCACTCTTGAGCTCCTGTGTGTCTACATGAATCTAAGCACAGCCACAGCGCCGCCTGCAGGACTGGAACCACAGCGCAGATCGCAAACGCGACTCTGAACCATAGCTCTGAACCGATGCCTGTTCAAAACTCTTTAAAGGACTTTTAAAAGTACTAAAAACACACAAATACAAAGGAAAATTCTAAATTAATTACAAAATTTAAATAAATGTTTGGTACGTTTTTTAAAAAAAAAAATCAAATCCTCCAGAACACATAGACCACAAACTTTTGTCCATGTAAATATGCATATGGAATTTAGCCAATATTAAATAAATTATGAAATTAAATGAATGATTAATTTCATAATTTAATTAATAATATTTTTAATTTAATTTTTAATTTTCTTTGAGATAATTTGAGAAGCCAAAAAAGTACATTTAGGACAGACTTTTGGAAATATAATCCGGCATATTTATGGTCGGCTAAAAGAAGGAGGACCCCAAATGCCAACCTAGCATTGCAGTCATTACGGCTGCTAGAGCGAGTGATTTACAATGGAGTTTACCGATGTACTTGATTCCTTGGAGGACCTGGGGTAGGTGAATCAAACCTCCCGTTATAAACTTTGTTTGTTTTTTCGTTTTATCAGCCGGTTTGATTTTCGGTGTAACGCCATAAATCTGAGCTCGTGCTCGCATGTCGCTGCACGCCGGTGCTCTGCATGATCTGAGAAACAGAAACGCTTCGCCTTTTATGAACTGCTGTTGATTGAATCTGCTTTAAGTTGTTCATTTCAAATGTTTTGTACTCCGTGACCTGTAGTCTGTCATATATCAGAGCTGGGGTTTTGGCACATGCATTTGACAGCATGATTTCTATAATCAATGCTTTGATTGGGCCGGGCCGTGCAGCGTCAGCAGTGCTCAAATATCTCAAATCTCCAGTGCCATAAATAGCCTGAATCATCATAGCCTAAATGAACACACCTCTGTCAGCCACCACATCCCCAGCTCCCAAAGTGTCAGACGAGTTTACAACAACATCAAGTCTAGACTGTTCTAGAATCAGTGCAGAATTGGCAGGAATGGGTGGGTTTTTTAATAGGTAAATTATTGTTAATGCCATTTGAGCACCAGAAATAACTGTTGTATAATGTTCTATATTGTTTTCATTTAAAGCATTTAGCTCATTAAATAAATAAGAGCTAAGATCTGTTGCAACATCATCGGGCTAGCAGAGAAAGTGCAGAATGACCTAGGACCGTCTTGAAATGCAAACATAGTGCTCAGAGTATGTGTGTATGTGTGTTTGCAGATACCAGGGGCCACTCCTAGAGGACGGAGCGCTTGAGACAGCGGTGACTGGTGGTGCTGCATCTCCAGAGTACACTAAACTGTGTGCGTGGCTTGTGTCTGAGCTGAAGCTCTATTGCAAACTAGAGGAGAATGTGCACGCCACTAACTGTAAGTGTGATCCCGCACACATAATCAAACTGGGCTCCAGGGGGCCTCAAGTGGGTGCTAGGGGATCTGTGAAAAAGAATGATTTATTAATATATAATAGATTGAATGTAATGTAATTAATTTGACATTACTGTTGTATATTTTCCAATGACTTATCTGTAATAATAATGACAGTTACTTTATGTATATATAATTATTATTAAGGAAAGGGGTCTCTCACAAAGGGGAATATAATATATAGGCGTCCTTCCTTGGCATCAAAATATTCTAAACCCTGATCTATGGGACAAATGAAATATCGATCAGAATGTGAATTCTGGGTTTTCACTCTCCAGAAGTGTTCCTGCAAAACAAAAGGCTAAATTCTTAGGATTATTCTGATGTTGGTTTGGGTGTGGCATGCGCAGGTCCAAGTGAGGGTGAGGGGTTTCAGCTGGAGATGAGTGGTCTTTTATCTGAGATGTGCTGTCCATATCCTGCTCTCACTACTGGAGAGGTCACCAAACGTCTGCTGAATGCAAACAACTGCCTGTTACTGCTAGGTATGTAAACAAAATCATCTGCTCATTCTTGTGCCTCTTTATAAACCTTTTTAAAATGGTGCTGTTGGAGAATTGAATTACTTGAGATATATATATATATATATATATATATATATATATATATATATATATATATATATATATATATATATATATATATATAAAAATATAATATTTATTAATACATATATATATAATCTAAAATATTATATTTTATATATATATATATAAAATATAATATTTTAGTTAAGTTAAACTAGTATTTTTTAATGTCTAGTTTTTATTTCAGTTAGTTGTAGTACATCAAGTTAAAATATAATAAATATATATATATATTTTTTTTAACTTGATGTACTACAACTAACTGAAATAAAAATTAATAAAAAACTATATAGACATTAAAAAAAATACTAGTTTAACTTAAATGAAAATGGAAAATATAAACATAACTAATTCAAAAAATTAACAGAAACTATAGTATCTCAATAGGTATGATTCCATCCACCTATTTTTATGTGCATTTTGGGATATCGCATCTTAAACTGCTAGATGGAAATGCCAAAATGCGCATAAATTCTAAAAATGTGCATAAAAAAACTTGCGCTCGTTTGAGTCTGATACATTTTTTTTTATCCAATAAGAAAACATGCGCATAAACTACGATAGAAACACATTTACAGAAATGAAATTCCTTGATGCGCATCAAAAAAATCATTTGACTTTGCATGATGGGACGGCATAACTGGACCAATCAGCAGAAAAATCTCGTTTCAAAGCATCTGAAATGCTGTCGTGGTCATCGTCATCAATGTGGTTTGGTATAATTCCTCCCAGAACTGTCTTACAAACATTTTGTTCTCTTTGACTGACTGGATGGAAACTGTGCTTTATTCGCAAAAGCTTTATTGCAATTTTGTGCATAAGTTAAATTCGCCACTTTGGATGGAAACGTAGCTAGTGACATCCATGTTTTTTCATACTCGTATAATTCTTCCAGGCTTCTTGATCTCTGAGCTCGAGTCGTCCAGGATGACCCTGGTGAACCATCCCCAGAAGAAGGTGCAGGAGAGTAGTGTTTTCATAGAGCTGAAGGGCATCTGTATGGCTTTGGGCATGTCCAAACCTCCTGCCAACATCACCATGTTCCAATTCTTCAGTGGGATTGAGAAAAAGGTGAGGTTTATTCACTGGTGATTTTATATTATTTTATACATCTAATGCATGCCCACACATTGGGTCACTATTGTATTTGTGCATGGAACCTAAGCGTGGACACTTTCGCATCAGTGTTATTTTGGTATTATTTTATAGTATCTATTCATATTTTGAATTAACTTTTTTTTTCAGTTTTTCATGTGAGTCATTGTTTATTTGTACATTGAGCGAGTATGTTGATTTTCCCTCAGCTGAAAGAAGCTTTGTCCAAGGTCCCTCCATCTCATATAGGAGAACCACTACTGAAGAAACCACTGGGTCCTGTACATTGGGTAAGCTCTGATTTTGATTTTATCTTCTAAAATTACTAAATTAATGTTTAAATTTGAACATTGTGTTAAATGTTTTTATTGAAATGCATTTTTTTTTTAACCTCCAGGAGAAAATTGAAGCAATAAACCAAGCACTTGTGAATGAGTATGAAGTCAGAAGAAAGATGTTGCTGAAGCGACTGGATGTGACCGTGCAATCTTTTGGCTGGTCAGAAAGAGCCAAGGTACCAGAATCTACCTTTTACTTGATGTATAACTTAAAACTAAGGCTGACCGATATATCGCATGAGAATGTCACACGCATTTCGTCAGTAAAGCCAGTTCTCTGATTACCGCTAAATCGCCATCACCTGCTTTCAAATGGAGCGGCATTTAATAGACAGAGCCGTAGTTCACTGACAAGCCACGCAATATCGTGTTCATTATCGAAAGCGATTCATCTGCGATATGAACGCGATATTGCGTAGCTTGTCAGTGAACTACGGCTCTGTCTGTTAAATGCCGCTTCATTTGAAAGCAGGTGATGGAGATTTAGCGGTAATCAGGGAACCGGCTTTACTGACGAAATGCACGTGACAATCGCATGCGATATATCGGTCAGCCTTACTTAAAACAAGTTTACACTAATTAAGCTTTAAGAATGAACAAAAATGCGGTGTAAGTGAAATTGAAAATCACTTTGCTTTGTAATTCTGTTCAGACACGCGCTGATAAACTTTCAAAAGTGTACCAGCCTCTTCGTGTGGCGCTGGCCACTAAAACCAGAGTATCTGTGGCTCACCTGTTTGCTGCTAGAGAAGATTTATCAAAGATCCTGAGAACCAGCAGTGGTCACATCAGGGAGAAATCGGCCTGTGCCATTAACAAGGTGGGTTAGTTTTGAACGCATTTTCACTTTCACTTCTTGATCCTTCAGAAATCATTCTAATATGTTGATTTGGTGCTCAAGAAACATTTCTTTTTACCAATGTTGAAAACTACGGTTGCTGAGAGAGCTCAACGCACTGCAACTGAAGAAAACATATGCAAATAGAAAAAACACCAGCAAATCAAGGTCTTCATCAGTGTGACAACACATGCTGCAAATACTACGACCACAACCAAATACAGAAATGCGCTGCAAATACTCACAACGCAATCAAACCAAAGAAACTAGGGATGCACCGATGTATCGGATGTTGATATTAACCAGTCGATTTTTACTCAATTTACAACCATCGGCGTATCGGCTTTAGCAGGAAAAAGGCTGCTATAACAAACCGATGGTTTATTAACTGCGTGAAGGCACTGAGCTGTTTAATGACATTTGTGTAATCCTAGCGCTGCTGTCTGTTCTTTAATGCTAATAAAATAACAAAAGATCGCACACTATTCTTGACTAAGCAACTTTTGTAACTTTCATAAGTGTAGCAGACCCCATTCAAATGATGACCAAACCTTTACTGATGTTTTATTAAGTTTATTGCGTCTATTTTCACTCCAAAAGAATCACCATAAGAGCTAAACAAGAACTGCACATTAAAATCTCTCCACTGCATTATCAACACACAGCGAATTACACAAAACACTTATTACAACTAACAGTCAACAAATACATGCAGATCTTTTCTGGGGGTGCTAAATAAACTTTAAATCTGCAAAATATCTCTGAAGAACTGCGTGCACTCCTTGTCATTACCATAGAACACCCGTCAAAATAAGAGTCCTGCCTTAGTAAAGGAGATAATGCAGATATTTAAAGGGATACTCCACCGTTTTTTCATATTAAACTGTTATTCCCTTAACTAAGACGAGTTGATACATACCTCTCTCGTCTCAGTGCGTGCACTAAATCGCTCTGTCTTGCGGCGAAACTTTGTTAGCACTTAGCTTAGCCCAGTTCATTCAATAGGGGCCAAGCAGAGAAGCTACCAAACACCTCCACGTTTTCCCTATTTAAATACAGTTACTCGAGTAGTGTAACTCGACCTAGGACTGTGACACAAAACAAAACGTTGCGCTTTTCTAAGCGTGTAAAATGGATAACTATATTGTATGGCGGAATACCACAGCAAGTGCTCGGGAGCACTTTGACTTGGCGCAGTAATATCTTCACTCCGCTCCCTCTCCTGTAAATGTCACGTTGGTTCTATTGACGGAAATGAGCGGGAGGAGGAGAGAGAGCGGGGGCCGGTGAGAGGACTTTTCACGAGTGAAGATATTACTGCGCCAAGTCAAAGTGCTCCCGAGCACTTGCTGTGGTATTCCGCCATACAATATAGTTATCCATTTTACACGCTTAGAAAAGCGCAACGTTTTGTTTTGTGTCACCGTCCTAGGCCGAGTTACACTACTCGAGTAACTGTATTTAAATAGGGAAAACGTGGAGGTGTTTGGTAGCTTCTCTGCTTGGCCCCTATTGAATGAACTGGGCTAAGCTAAGTGCTAATAAAGTTTCGCGCAAGACAGAGTGATTTAGTGCACGCACTGAGACAAGAGAGGTATGTATCAACTCGTCTTAGTTAAGGGAATAACATAGTTTAATATGAAGAAACGGTGGAGTATCCCTTTAAACTTACAAAAAATATTAAAATGTATACAAAAACTAATTAGAAGATTAATGTAATTTTATACAGTGAAGAATATGCAGTGCTATTTTACATTTGTTTACTTTATTTCTGTACCTGAAAACTATTAAACCTAAAAAACACTGTTTATATCTTTGTTCAGTTGTATTTATGTAGGCCTGCTGAATGTTAAATGGATCCAATCCACGTTCTTTAGAAATTATTTAATGATGCAGCAATAAACCTGCTAGTATATTTTAATGCAGGTGTTTTTGAACTTTGCTGATTTAAAACATGATCAAAATACTATCTATTTTGATGACAAAATTTCAAAACACAGGAAGTGACAAATATCGGTATCGGACAATAATTGTTTGTTAAAATCGGTATCAGCCCAAAAAAATCCTATCGGTGCATCCCTAACAGAAACGGTGCAAATAATCACAATGCAACCAAATACAGAAACGTTTGAAATACTCACAACGCATCCAAATACAGAAACGTGCTGCAAATACTCACAACACGTTCAAATACAGAAACGCACTGCAAATGGTATCATAATATTTCAAAGGGACCCCAACAAGTGATGAACCTGGCTGAGACATGCTTGTTGTTCAATGTCTGTTTGTCAGTGGTGATGTCAATGACCTGAAAGTTTATTTTAACATCTTGATTGTATGTGCATTGTTAGTATTTGCAGCGCATTTCAGTATATGGTTGTGTTTTGAGTATTTGAAGCACATGTTGTCAAACTGATTAATATGTTTTTGTAATTTGCTGGTGTTTTCTTCAATTGCAGCACATTGAACTCTCTTGGCCACCGTAGAAAACCGTTGTGCTGCTTAATATTTTTGTGGAAACCTTGATACATTTTGTTTCAGGATTGTTTGATGAATAGAAAGTTCAAAAGAACAGCATTTATTTGAAATAGAAATGTTTTGCAACATTATACTGTCATTTTTGATCAATTTAATTCAAGCTTCCTGAACTTTTGAATGGTAGTGTACATACCAGTGAATTTAATATTCTTACATTTATTAGGTCCTGATGGGTCGTGTGCCGGATCGAGGAGGGAGACCTAATGAGATCGAACCCCCACCTCCGGAGATGCCTACGTGGCAGAAACGGCAAGATGGTCCACAAGGGGGCGGCGGAGGACAGTACTACTCCAGTGGTGGAGGAGGAAGAGGTGGTGGACGAGGTGGTTATGACCAGCAGCAGGGCAGCCGCGGCGGTCATGACAGAGGAGGTGGAGGCGGCAGAGGTGGGAGAGGAGACCACCGTGGTGATAAAGCTCAGGGGAACTGGCAGGATGGCTCTGGCGGAGGTGGATACCAAGGTCATAACCAGGATCGCGGATATCGAAGCGGTTATGGAGGAGGGGGTGGCTACCATGGAGGCCAGCAGGGGTCGGGATATCAAGGAGGAGGCTACCAAGGAGGCCAGCAGGGGTCGGGATACCAAGGCGGAGGCTACCAAGGCGGAGGTGGGAGTTTCCAGCACGAGGGCTACTATCAGGATGGAGGACGACCCCAGGAGAGAGGTGGAAGGGGTGGTCGTGGGGGTAGAGGGCGGGGAAGAGGAAGTGGGCAGGGAGGAGGATGGGGTGGAAGAGGAGGGCAGAATTTTAACCAAGGTGGGCAGTTTGAGCAATTCTTTCAGCAAGGTGGGCACCAGTATAACCAGGCCGGCTTTGGCCAGGGAAGACAGTTTACTAGCTGAAAAAAGACGGTTACTGCGATCTACAGCTTCGAAGAAGACACACAATACTCTGACGGTGGGAGACTGAGAGAGACGCAGTCCTCTGAATGAGCAGATAGGCATTACATCTCATCATTTCCATGGTGCCTCTGGAGTCTGCTTTACCGAGATCTCTGATTGAACAATGTGCTTCTGCATGTGTACGGTTGGTCTAAACGGTTCTGCTTCCACCAGACAATTCAGACTACTTCACTTATTTAGAAGTGCGTGGTTGGGTTGCCAAAAAACCCCAGGATGAACTTTGTGTTGCTGGGTTTGTTTTCATCTTCCTTCTTCATTGATGATTGACATCGGTCGAGTCTACTGCCTGATCTACGCTGCCTGACTCTGAATCTGAAGAAGCCTTATCTTAGAGAAGCTATGAAACTTTTTGTTATTCTAGTTTTATTTATGGAATTGTTACTTTGACTTCATTAGTTCTCAATGTCCATCCTGTAATTTCAATGATCAGCACTTAAATTTTCTTTTTGGTCTCCCCCAATGAGGTTTTGTTTAACTTGTGAGTAAAAAGGTCAGCTGATTTCTTGATGCCCACATGAGAATGTTCATTTTCTGACTGTGTGGAAATCCTGAGCTTGATTGATTGAGATGAATTGAGCTTTCTGCTGTTTGGGGAAACAACGTTTGAAGGTTTTTGAATGATTAAATAAACTGTAAAGAAATAGTGTCTTGGTGTCAAATATTTTTATTGCCAAAAAACTGACACGTTTTAAATGAAGAGGACAAGTTCTTTAATTTTTTTTTTTTTTTGCATTCTTATTGTCATTTATTATGGCAGTAAATATCAGCAGTTACAATGACGAAAACAACTTAAATACAAGAATTCTACAGAAATTATGCATATTCCCATGATGCTGTGTGACTGTGACATGCTTAGAAATACAGTGGCCACATGGGGGTGATAGACATCAATTTATTTTTTTTATTTTATTTTTTATTTTTTTATCACTTGCAAAATGGGGCAAATTCTAAACATGTCAGTCACATAATCACAGTTTTAAAACCAGTCATTAGGAAATATTAAATACAAACTAGAATTTTTTTAAAGACAAAGTTTTGAATGGTCCATGCTAGGGTAGTGTTTATTAAAGTTTTCCCATTCACAGCAATGAATTTCAACAGTGCGATAAAGGACTCATGAAACATTTCTACACATTATGTATTGTTATTAATCTCATTCCAGTTAAAGCAGACTGTTCAAATCTAATTCCAGTTTTAGCTTCAAAACTATAAATATTTACTTGTCATAGTTTTCCAGCTAACATTACATAAATGTTTTCCAAATATTCCAGTCAAGATGGTAAAAATCCCTTGATGTTTAATATTCAGTTTTATAGGGCAAGCTTATGTTCACTGGCAACCCTGAGATGACCTGCTCACTGCACGCACCTGATTTCAGCAAAAACTTACATGAATTAGATTGCTTACAATTTTTTATACATACTGTTCAGAAATTTAACAAGACCCTGTGGAAGAAACATATGTCTGTTCATGTTTACTGTTCAATATGTAGTTGAAATGACTAAAATAAGAACTTTGTGAAAATAGGCTTACAGTATAAATGCACACCTTTTCCTCAAGTAGACCTGGCTGGCATCAACCATAAGCATGACTAGGAACATTCATATCACTACAGTAATGACAGGGTTGATCATTTTACAGCAGTAATTATTGGCTATAACCTCTCTGATGGCCCAGAGATGGCAAGAGTTTTTCAATGCACGTCTCTTGATTTCGCAAAGCTTATATTACATAAAGATGTTTGCACAAGAAATTGTGCTGATATGGGTGCTGCTTGCTCATAAGTCAAATAATGAGTGCCCATGCGCAATGATTTGGTCAAATGATATTTAAAACACCTAAGCAGTAATACTCACCTATCAATAAGTGAAAGACAACATCTCCCACAGGAGGTTCCTGTAATCTTAGGCTCTGAAAGTCATGCTTACATTTTTAACATAAAAAAAAAGAAAGATATTTTGAAGGATGTTGATTTTGGTACCTGTTGACTTGCATTGCATTTCTCAAAATACCATCTTTTATTTTCCACAGAAAAAATAAAGTCATACAGGTTTGGAACAACATGAGGGTGAGTAAATGACAGAATTGTCATTTTTGGGTAAACTTCCCCTTTAAGCTGTACACTTTATATGCTGCATCGGAGGTGTTCAGTCCTGCTCCTGGAGGGCCACTGTCCTGCAGAGTTTAGCTTACTAGGCATAATAGAAATGTCCAGGCAGGTTTGAGGCAAGTTGGAGCTGAACTCTGCAGGACAGTGGCCCTCCAGGACCAAGATTGGACACCCCTGTGCTAGATCAAATGATAATTAATTAAATTTTGCACATACGTTTAACACCTCCCTTCTGATCTCTGACAAAATTAAAATACTGAGAAGCACTACAGATGTGCGCGCATCATATTATCAGACGAACAGATGAGAGCAGAATCAATAGCACAGTATTAGAATACTGTAAGGAGAATGACAACAGGTAAGCGCTCACAGTACTACATATGAAGGCTTCAGGATATCATTATGAGCCACTAGCATCTAAACATTCATTCTGTAATCATTTATTTCCTCTTTTGTGATGTTTTTGAGCTGCTATCTTCTATACAATGAAAGTCAGTGGTGGTTCAAGCTCCAAAAAAAAAAAATAGACAAAAAAAGGGATAGCTCACCCTAAAATGAAAATTCTGTCATGATTTACTCCTCAAGATGTTCCAAACCTGGATAAATTTCTTTGTTCTGCTGTACACAAAGGAAGATATTTGGAAGAATGTCAGGAACCAAACAGATCTCGCCCCCCATTGACTACCATAGTATTTATTTGCCTGTTATGCTAGTAAATGGGGGGCGAGATCTGTTTGGTTACTGACATTCTTCCAAATATCTTCCTTTGTGTTCAGCAGAACAAAGAAATTCATACACATTTGGAACTACTTGAGGGTGAGTAAATCATGACAGAGTTTTCATTTTGGGGTGAACTATCCCTTTAAGACTGTTATGTATTTTTTGAGAGCAAAAAAAATGAAATTAAGTTGAAAGTCTTGTCTCATGGTAACAATTCACTTTCACTGTATGAAAAAGAGCACACATGCTAAAATTCCTTGTTTTCCACAAAAGAAAAAACTTATTTGAGTTTCGAAAGCTATGCGGGTGAGTAAATATTGACAGAATGTTCATTTTTGGGGCCTTTTAAATCTATAATTGTGGTGCCAGAAGAACATCTAATCCTATAGGCTCAAAGACTCACTATAATCACTATTTGATCTGTTGATCCACCTGTGTGGTTTCTGACTCTCTCTCCCTCACACACACACACACACACACACACAGTCTGCAAAAATGACTGTATGTGGCCTGTCCCATCTCTATCTGGGCTGCACTATCTGAGTGTCAAACTTATTTCACAACATATTGCGCTGAAGGACATTGTGTTGCCTTGGTGATGGACTATCGATGGACTCATCTGGCGCTTAGCAACAGAGGCCATACAAACACCAGGCCGATGGCACACCTGTATCTGCAGAATCTAAGTCTCTGAATTTATGTATATATGAAGATAATTTCAACCTTATATTAGATATCAATGTTCTCATCAATGGACTCTTGTCTGGCTTTTCTCAAGCACAGGAGACACAACTTTTGGTGCAAACCATGTTAGAAACAATCTTTATAAGAGTGTAGATGTTTTTGTTTGAATTATATTTGGGGTAAAGCGTGTTAAAACTCGACGTACCTTCCACTTCAGATTATAATGTGTTGCTGGGTAACACATAAATGAAGTTAGTGTTTTAAAATTCTATCATACATAAGTTCATCTTTCCCTCTGTAACATCACGTGCCAGTTCCACCTTCATCTTCAGACAACCTGAATATAACCATCCATTGTGTCCTTTCCGTGTAGTGTTTTTGGAGCGTGCGTTGAAAACACGTCAACGGCATACCTTAAATACTCTTTCTCACACATCTATTATTGTGCTGATGCATCCGTCACATCAGCTTCCAGTGATTCTCAGTTAAGTTTCCAACCTGCCTGTTACAGTCTGATACACAGGACAGCACTTCACAGTCACTCTCTGTTTATTCCGAGACCTTTCCTTTGATGCAGCCCTTCCCCCAGTTCAGTCAGCGGGTTGCTTGCCGCCTCTCTGTTGCTGCGGCTGTAGAAATAGTGGCCCTATTCCTGATCCACTGGAGGCATGAGGCACCCCAGCACGCCCCCTAGAGAGTAGAGCCCTCTGGGCCGCGGTCCTGACAGGCTCCAGGGTGTCCGGCATGGGCCCACAGGGCGGTCAAGTCAGCTGATCTGAAAACACACAGTGGAAGATCATGAAGATGCATGACTGATTTGTTTAGAGAAAAATAATTAGTGCTACGTGCTAGAGATTCAAACACCCATGTGATCTCATTCCTAAATGACAACAAACCACTCCTGAACATTCAAATCTGTCACTGAGTCAGACAGAGCAGTTATCGTCTGAAACAGTCTTTTCAATCACACAGTATCATTATTTCTGTGTTCACATTATCAAGTACTGGTTAATAGTTCGGATATAAACTGATGTCTACGGAAGTGATTAAAATACAGCACATCACCTTTTGTAAGTAACTTGTCACTTCAAATAATGATTGTATCAATTATATCGTTACGCCATTAGGTGGCGACAAGTGACAGTTAAAAAATGTATTTGACATTGAATCATTCATTCAAAAGGTTAATTAAAGGTTGATTCATCCAGCAATGAAACAAGTCTTTATGAGTGGGACATTGAATCATTCATTCAAACTGATATATATATATATATATATATATATATATATATATATATATATATATATATATATATATATATATATATATATATATATTCATTAAACATGTAAATAGGCTGCAGCAATTGACATTGTCAAGTAAATTAGTAAAATTACATGTTGTTTTGTTTAGTTGCCTGTTCAAAATCATGGAAATCTCGGTTTGAAAAAAAAAAAAAAAATGTGATTCTCAATTTATCCAGAATCATCCAGCTCTACTACTTGCTGAGGACAATTTCAATACGGATTTGGGATTTCTGTGACTTGGGGAAGCAAGCAAACATCCTGAACACCCTAGCGACTGCATAGCAATGCACTGGCAACACCCTAGAATCACGGAGGCAACTTCTGCAAAGGTTCTGCAATCATTTTTTCTTAAGAAGAAACTCTCAAGGAATATGGGCGAGTCAACTGTTTTTATATATAGGCCTTCAATAATGCTGATTGGGTAGAAATGTTACTGATTGTTGATAGCTGGCAGAAATGACGTGATGATTAGTCAGATTATTTGAACGTTGCTCCTCCCGAATTTTGTTAATAAAACATCCTTTTAAAGAAAAATTTGTTAGTTTTTATTTTAAATAAATCCATATCTGTCACATAAAGTTATTAAAAATATATATATATATTATTATCCTTAAAATTAGATTGTAGTATTGTGGGTTTTATATTTCCACCTAAAAAGGTTAAAAACAAAACATAGTTAAACATGTGTAATCAAACTGCTCACCTAAAAAATAAATTCTGCATTGTAACACTGACAGGTGCGTCAATGGTTTAATCCCTGTGTGTCAACTGACCCTGGCTTTTTTAAAGCCGGTTCTATAAATAACACAGAGAAGATCTGAATTTAACAAACATGGGAACACAATCCTGGTCAGACATTTGCTCTGCATTTGAACCCAAAACAAGGTGTCTGCCACGTCCTAAAATAACAGCCTAGAGCCCTGCTCAGGTTAGGGAGATTTCTCCTGTGCCTGCGGCCGCTGATCAAGATTATCTCTAAAGCGACACGAGAAGCCACGGAACCTTGGCATTTCCATGACAATGGCCGGGCAAAGTTTCAAGATGTTCCAGGGCCTTGAGAAAAGCAAGAAAAGATGGAGGAAATAAAAAGCAATGAAACAAGAAGCTGGTTTGCGGGATTCACAAGGTCTTCCTGCTCAAAGTCATCTCAGTCATCTCATAGAACATGATTTTGAGAAGTGTTTTTCCAGCACACTGAAGTTTTAACTATTCTAAATAGTTACTGGATAATTTCTCCATAATTGAAATGAGATTGCGTTCAATTGTACCTCAGAGGTCCTGGTTTTGTTCATATGTTGTTCTGCGAGTCCATTCTGCTGCGACTCTTCGCTGTGCTCCTGTGAGTTCCTGCTGTTCCTCGTCCCTGTCGAACTCTGTGAGTCATTCTCCCAGCGAGCAAAGCCTTTGTTCTTGGACGCTTTGCGGTGTGGCCTGTACCTCATTTTGGGGAAGGTGTGCGACCCACTGTCAGCAACGGCAGCCCAGCCGTTCTCGGGCCACAGGGGTTCTGTCTGCGTGGCCTGACTGGTGGTGGCTCTCTGGAGCCGCACTGAGATGCGCTGGGCTGAACCGGTCATCAGGGTGATGGACTTCCCCTCCAGGTCAGAGCCTGACGATGGCGACACAGCAGGGAATGTAAACACCTCATCATCATCTGTGCAATGACAAGACAAGAGGATGTTTTTCAATATTTTCAGAATAGTCAAAAATATAATCAACAGAATGTTTTGTCTTGTTTTCCATTAAAACATTCCAAAGACAAGATAAATTTACTTGCGAAAATGTGTAGGAAAAAAGGTAGGAAAACTTCAACACCCATAATGCACTGAGCATGCTGCCGTCCAAAGCCACTCCTACCAGTCTGCTATGGATACGCTTGACGCTTGAGTCAAATACTGCCTTTCTTTAGTAGGAAATACTTCTTAGCAAACTTTTAGTCATAATGGTGTCGACTCGGTGTATTGGTCCCGGTGCAGGAATTCAAAGAGTGCAAAGAATCATAAATATGGAGAAAACGCTGTGATGGTAAATCTGAAAAACCTCAGTGTTTCTAATATATCACTTGCATCATATCTAGATTTAAAATGTATAGCTTGGAGTTGTCATCCTGGGTCACATGACCATAAATGATTAAACCACTGCATGTAAAGGGATTCGTAAAGGGATTCAGTTGTTAGTTTTACTTTGGAACGCCCCTACAAATGGCATTCCCTTTCCGAAGTGCCCTTCAAGGATGCAAAAATGCTGTTTGGAAAAAAACTGAAAGAAACCTGGAGCTGTCAAAATGTTTGCTAAGAAATTAACATAAATTTTTGTATTAACCTTTTCAATGTTAAAGGTGCCCTAGATTCAAAAATTGAATTTACCTCGGAAAAGTTAAATAACAAGAGTTCAGTACATGGAAAAGACATACAGTGAGTCTCAAACTCCATTGTTTCCTCCTTCTTATATAAATCTCATTTGTTTAAAAGACCTCCGAAGAACAGGTGAATCTCAACATAACACCGACTGTTACGTAAAAGTCGGGGTGTACGCCCCCAATATTTGCATATGCCAGCCCATGTTCCCAACATTATGAAAGGCATTACACAAGGGCAGCCAGTATTGACGTCTGGTTAAATGTGGTTAGAGTTACCATCGTTTCTTACTGTATTCACGAAGACAAGAGAGCCGTCGCTATTTTCATTATTAAACACTTGCAGCCTGTATAATTCATAAACAACTTTTTTTATAAATCTCTCCAACAGTGTAGCATTAGCCGTTAGCCACGGAGCACAGCCTCAAACTCATACAGAATCAAATGTAAACATCAAAATAAACACTATACTTACACGATTAGACATGCTGCATGACGAACACTTTGTAAAGATCCATTTTGAGGGTTATATTAGCTGTTTGAACTTTTTTTATGTTGTTTAAGGCAAGCGCAAGCTCTTGGGGCGTGTGGAGCACCAGATTTAAAGGGGCCGCGTACCCTGAATCGGCTCGTTTATAATGATGCCCCAAAATAGGCAGTTAAAAGAATTAATTTAAAAAAATCTATGGGGTATTTTTAGCTGAAACTTCACAGACACATTCAGGGGACACCTTAGACTTATATTACATCTTTTAAAAAAAAGTTCTAGGGCACCTTTAAGTTGGTGTATGTTTGTGTGTCAGCCTGAAGGTAGTACACCCTCATCTATGAATTTTTTCTCTGAGATAAGCAGTGGTGATGTACTGTACAGGTGTGTTTTCACCTTTGCAGGTGGGCAGGTTGGGGCTGCTGGGTAAAGAGCTGTGTGTAAGCACTCCAGGAGACACGCTGCCCAGCGATGTGGACCGAGGAAGACGTCGGCATGCCAAAACCAGCAGCTCACGACACTGTTTATGGCAGTTCACTCCACAGTCTGAAAACAATTTTTCAAAGATTCAGTTTTAACAAAAGTGTGCATTTACTTAGATATATAAATGAGAACTGTATAGTAAAAAAAAAACTTGTATTGAAAATGTTATACACATGCATGGGACAGATTTAAATAGGACATTTAACAAGCCACTAATATCAACTAACTAAATAGAAAAAAGAAACTAGAAGTGAATTTTCAAGGTTAGTGGCATGTTTAAACTTCAACATCTATTGTGATCTGCTCTATTTATTTATTTATTTTTTACCTTTGCACTTGTATCCTTGTTTAATAATTCCCCAGAGCTGAAAACATGGACCACAGGGTGAAGAGGAAGGACATGAAGAGGACAAAACGGAGAGAGAAGCATATGAGTAAATATGAATTGGGGAAAGAAACAGCAGGTTTATGCTGTATTTGAGTTCAGGGTTTCTGTACACAGACACATGTGTAATAAACAGGCTACTTCCACACGTTGCACCCTTCCTGTGCAATATAGTGTGAGATAAGTTCTGTGTGTGTGTGTCTGAAAATCTGTTTAAAAGAATGTGTGTGTTAAATCAGCGAATTCCTGTCTAACCATCTGTGTAAATAGAGAACAATCCGAGCAGCAGTGACTATGACTAAACACTCACTGTAGTGTATACACTCCCTCTAAAGTTCATCAGCCCACAATATTCAGCAACATGCCAACAGGAAATCTGATGCATTTACTAGGAAAGAATTTGTACAAATCTTATCTGTGTGTAGGGTCAGTTGTCACCTTGGTAAAGAGAATTTTTTATGTTTATAGAATGACCCACAAAAGTATGTGGACACTTAAAATGTCTAAATGCCATTGCATTATATTAGTAATATATATGTTGTTTTTTAAAGGGTTGGCTCACCCAAAAAATAAAATAATGTACATTTATTACTCACCCTCATGTCGTTCTACACCCGTAAGACCTTCGTTCATCTTCGGAACACAAACTAAGATATTGTTGATGAAATCCGATGGCTCAGTGAGGCCTCTATTGAAAGCAAAGCCATTCAAACTCTCAAGGTCCATAAAGGTACTGAAAACATATTTGAAACAGTTCATGTGAGTTCAGTGGTTCTATCTTAATATTAAAACAAATATAAAGCAATACTTTTTGTGCGCCAAAAAAGCCCAACAAAATAACGACTTTTCATCAATATCTATATGGGCCGCTTTCAAAACACTGCTTCAGAGCTTTACGAATCTTTTGTTTCGAATTAGTGATTCGGATCTCCTATCAAATGGCTAAACTGCTGAAATCATGTGACTTTGGTGCTCCGATTCACTGATTCGATTCGTAAAGCTCTGAAGCAGTGTTTTGAAATCGGCCCATGTAGATATTGTTGAAAAGTCTTTATTTTGTTTTTTTGGCACACAAAAAGTATTCTTGTCGCTTTATAATATTAAGATAGAACCACTGAACTCACATGAACTGTTTCAAATATGTTTTTAGTACCTTTATGGACCTTGAGAGTTTGAATGGCTTTGCTCTCAATAGAGGCCTCACTGAGCCATCGGATTTCATCAACAATATCTTAATTTGTGTTCCGAAGATGAACGAAGGTCTTATGGGTGTGGAACGACATGAGGGTGAGTAATAAATGACATTACCCTTTAACTGTGTTTGCATGCTATTTTTTTTTTTTTTTTTTTAAACAAATTCCAATTTGTTTGATATTTTGTTATATAATCCAAAAGCATCCACCGTATCTCATTTCAGAGTAAATTTACTACTATTCAAATTTTTGGAGTTGGTAAAATGTTTTCTTATGCTCAACAAGGCTGCATTTATTTGAAAAATACAGAAAAAAACAGTAATATTGTGAAATATTATTACAATTTAAACTACGTGCCTTCTATTTTAATAGATTCTAAACGTAATTTATTCCAGTGATGGCGAAGCTGAAATTTCAGCATCATTACTCCAAGTCTTCAGTGTCACATGATCCTTCAGAAATCATTTTAATTTGCTGATTTGGTGCTAAAGAAACATTTAGTCTTATTATCAATTTTGAAAACAGTTGTACTGCTTATTATCGTTCAGGAAACCAAGACACATTTCTTTGATTAATAGAAAGAAAACGAAGAAAAAGAAGAAACGCTTCCTTGTTAAATAAATATGTTACTGACCCCAAACTTCTGAACAGTAGTGTTTCATTATTCATTTATTTATACAGTCAGCCACTTGGTCTGTAATGATCAAAACGGCAACAAAATGTACTTAATGTGACTTAACCAATCAGAAATCTTGGGAGTGAGAAACAGCTAAACACTGTGGTTGAGGTTGGATTTAACCTTTAAACACTGTCTGCATGATTCATTGATGTTGTGGTAAACTTGTTTGCACACACTCACAGAGCTGACAACTTCTACTGCACTTAAGTCACAAAGAGTATCTTTGCATAAGTGTTGCACAGGAGACATCTCTCAAAATACATGTGCTGATGTGAAAGGAAAGTGGTAAATTTAGTAGTTCTATCAGCTCTTACAAATCCAGCGCAGTGTTCACAGAATGTTGGCTTCAGGTAGGTCATCTCCTGGAAGTTGTGAATAAATCCAGGA
This sequence comes from Chanodichthys erythropterus, assembly GCF_024489055.1. Classification (NCBI taxonomy): domain Eukaryota; kingdom Metazoa; phylum Chordata; class Actinopteri; order Cypriniformes; family Xenocyprididae; genus Chanodichthys; species Chanodichthys erythropterus. The sequence continues at coordinate 20,383,379 of NC_090238.1, read as the reverse complement.
CCCATCTTACACTGCAGCAGCGGGTTTGCACGCAGGAAATACGCCATCATCTCATCCTTACTGATCAATCCATCCCTGAAAACAAACACAGAAAGGGATCATCATGATATCCTCCATGCAGCTCATAGAGCAGTCAACATAACTCTTTCTTTGCTAGTGCTCTTCCTGTGTCACAACAGGTACAGTATCTGAATAGAAGTGTGAATGCAGGGGTCAGGACAAATGCGTGCAGTCACGCGCAGTAATGCGGTTTGAGCGCTGTACTGCTAATATGAACCACAGAAGACGCCTGGGGAATTTCTGAGTGTGTGTGAGAGTCTTTCTGTGCCTGATTCTGTGCGTCCCACACCAGGAGGCATGACCTTCAGCCTTTTAACAATGCGGCAGGTAAGCCACACTAAGCAACAGCATGTCCTGAAGTGACTAAACCGTACACATGCTGAATTTTTAACCTTTGACCATTAAAAATAAATACGCTTTAAATGCTATATGCATTCATCCAGTTGTACAGAAAGTATCAGGCTCAAAAAAAATGCTGTATTTTCACAAAATTCATAAAAACACGGCACTTTAGTGCTCTTTAAAAATGTATTATTGTTGTTTAAATATTACATCATGGTGTTGTGTAGTCTGCACGCCATGCTCTGCTCCATTTGCAGCAATAAAACATACTTACAAATTTAGCACGGTTGAGAAGAACCCTTTAAGGAATTGCCAGACGCATTACATTGACCCTGTCGGAAAGGAGACGATGTACTGAAAATGTGTCTCCTCCAATATCATTGAATCTCTGCCCAGGCTTATAAACGATCATCGACACAGACTATGATCTGCTCTCGCCAAGAAACGCTATTAGCAGTTTGGCACTGCAGGGGTCTGTTACACATTTTGTGTGTGTGTGTTTCCTACTTACTGGTCTTTATCAAGCACGCAGAAGGAATCGAGGAAAGGGAAATTTGCAGCGATACTCTCAAAGTCTTCCTGAGATATGTATCCGTCATGGTCGTGGTCATAGTTTCGAAAGACAGACTTTACATGCAAAAAAACAACACATGAATACCCAAGTTTAGTGACTTGGTTGTAATCAGCAAAAGCTAATTACGTACATACATCTTCTGTTAAATGACTGGACTGTTCTTTGTACATTGATATGATCTACCATATAACCAGATTCTTCTGAATAAACCACTCAGGAAGTTTGGAGTCACTGAAATATGCTTGACATAATCAGCCCCTTATATTCAAAGCTGATTTGAATTTATATAGAACACGAAAAGGTTTTTAGTATCATAAATGTCTGTGAGTGTTGTTGTTGACAATATCTTACATCTACGACCTTCCTGATGTGTTTGTTGACCACTGAAGGATCCGGTTTGGTTGTGACCCCAGAGGCCCAGTCCAGTGGAGCCAGAGGTTTGTTCGGTGTTGTGGGTGATGTTGGCTGCGGAAAGACATAGATGTTATCAAATCGATTATGTTCAGTGCAAAATTTTTACAAAAGCTCTTTGAGAGAGCCAGTCAATATGTTGTGACCACAATATCAAATGGATTTCAGTGGAAGATAGAAAATTATGAAAATTAAAAGACCCAAACGTGTTGATTAAGTAGCTTTGAGTCATACCTCACTGATAAAAACTTTAGGGTTTTAATTAAAAAAAAAATATATCATATGTTCATAAAGGATGCATTTATTTGATCAAGTAATATTATTACAATTTTCTATTCTAATATATCTTAAAATGTAATTTATTTCAGTTATGGCAAAGCTGCATTTTCAGCATCATTACTCCAGTCTTCAGTGTCACATGATCCTTCAGAAATCATTCTGATATGCTGATTTGCTGCTCTAGAATGAATGTTATTGAAAAACAGCTTTGTGGAAAAACAGCTTTGTGGAAACTGATACATTTTTCTTCAGGATTCTTTGCTAAATAAAAAAAACATTTATTTTTAAATACAAATCTTTTTTACTTTTGATCAATTTAATGCATTCTCAATGAAAATATTAATTTCTTTTGAACAGTAGTGTAGTGTATTAGCAAAGCAAGCATGGGCCGTAGTCATCTTACCTGAGATTTGGGGTTACGGGGTTCTCTGAGCAGGGACAGCTCATAAATTTCATCCTCTGTGTAGTACAGATCTAAGGACAGCTTTACACAAACAGACATAAAATTGAATTAAAATCACTAATTTCCTTTGAGGATAAAACCACTGTAATTCAGTGCTGCTGTCAGACTTGAACTGTGTATGCAGATTTATGACCACAGATGTGTAAGCTGAACTCACATTGAGCAGGTAGATCAGATCCATGTTGGGCTCCACCTGAGCCACAGCGCTCTGCAGGGACACCAGCTCATTAAAGGTGAGATACAGCTGCTGCATCTTCACGATGTTCACTTTCCCATCCTCCACCCAGTCTGGGAAGACCACGTGCACGGCAATCAGGTCCTTCAGGTGAACGCCTAGGATTGGGATCTTAAACCCTTCGCTTTCACTGAAGGCTTTGCGGTAAGCACAGTAATTACCGTTTGACGAAACCAGTTCTGTCATTTCATTCCAGATCTGTCAATAGCAAGAGAAAATGACAGTTCCTGAAATGAATCAACTCTTTCTGTTATATGTTCTTGATATCACATGTCTGACCATTTGTTTTTTTCTTATTAGTGGATTTCTACGAAACATCAAACCAACATCTGCAAAACATTTTTGTACAACCAGCTTCAATTCCCTGAGCCATTTTATAAATATGTTTCTGGTATTTTTCATATGATTATATCTAAAATGTTTCCCAAAGGTGACATCAACTCCCTCACAAGTGGGAGTTGTCCTTCAATGACAAGTTGACTTAACGGACAAGGGCGTGAATAGTTTCTCAATTCTTGCACCTTTGTGACCTCTGGGCTGAGGTGAGAATGAGTTTCCTTCAAGCGGGAAATCGAGCTGTGACTCAGACCCCCGACCACAGCCATCAGTGTGTTAAAGTTCTGCAGGTGGAGCAGTTTCTGAAGGAGAGAAAAAGAGACAGACAGACGAACGGATAGATACAAAAGACATGCATTAGGCAAGGCAAGGCAATGCTTGTTTATTTATATAGCGCATTTCATACATAATAGTAAATTTCAAAGTGTTTACATAAAAAGTAATTAAAATAATCATAAAATAATCACAACAGATGCATAAGAAATAAAAAAATAACAATAAAAACATAGATTAAAACTGATTAAAATTATTACTAAATTCTGGGTGTCCCTATCTGAATGAAAGAGTCTGAGAGTATCGATTTGTTATTTTACACTAGTAGCAACACCGAATTTCCGACTGTCTCTTCATCCCTAATAAAGTGTGTAAATTTTACTATGTCTGCTTGTGATGGCTTCCAGCATATCTTCACCACCCAGTGCAACATTAGACAGACAGACGATAAATAGACAGACAGACAGACGATAGATAGATAGACAGACAGTCAGATAGATAGACAGTTGGACAGACAGACAGACAGACAGACAAATAGCCAGATAGACAGACAGACAGACAGACAGACAGATAGATAGATAGATAGATAGATAGATAGATAGATAGATAGATAGATAGATAGATAGATAGATAGATAGATAGATAGATAGATAGATAGATAGATAGATAGATAGATAGATAGACAGTTGGACAGACAGACAGACAGACAGACAGATAGACAGACAGATAGGTAGACAGTTGGACAGACAGACAGTTGGACAGATAGACAGACAGTCAGATAGATAGACAGTTGGACAGACAGACAGACAGATAGAGAGACAGTCAGATAGGTAGACAGTTGGACAGACAGACAGATAGACAGACAGTCAGATAGGTAGACAGTTGGACAGACAGACAGACAGACAGATAGACAGACAGTCAGATAGGTAGACAGTTGGACAGACAGACAGACAGACAGACAGACAGACAGACAGATAGAGAGACAGTCAGATAGGTAGACAGTTGGACAGACAGACAGACAGACAGATAGAGAGACAGTCAGATAGGTAGACAGTTGGACAGACAGACAGATAGATAGATAGATAGATAGATAGATAGATAGATAGATAGATAGATAGATAGATAGATAGATAGATAGATAGATAGATAGATAGACAGACAGACAGACAGACAGACAGACAGATAGATAGATAGATAGATAGATAGATAGATAGATAGATAGATAGATAGATAGATAGATAGATAGATAGATAGATAGATAGATAGATAGATAGATAGATAGATAGATCCATTAGTTCACATATGATCTAGGCCTTTTCATTTACAGCATAATTGCACAAGTGCTGGCTGATCTCATAAAAGCACAGCTCTCCTTTATTACTGGAGCTCCAGCAACTCGACAGCTCGACACTTAACATCTATTAGCTGACATGGATCATGCCCAGCAGGCCTTAAAACAGATACTAAAAGCACAGGCTTTGTACTGAAGGGATGCCTGGGTGCTCTTCACAATAGAGGCGTTTTATACACCCCCGGCGGCGTGAGAGCAGGCAGGCGGCTTCCTCGCACTCTTTCGCTGGCAGACATTAACATATCAAAGCGCCTGGAAATGTCATCTAGCTGCTTTCAGAATGCACTAACAGAACCTGGTTTGCTGGGTGAAGGGTCTCGCATTTGCGTGAATCAACGTACAGTTAGACAGCGTCTCGCATCAGTGCGTTACTCAGTATTATTTTTATAATGAGCTATTCAATCATTTCATGGGCTTCATCACCTTACATTACGTTACATTTAGTTGCATTTCCTGCACTTTGATTTACTTTCATATGTTTTATTTATTTCTTGCTCCGGTGTTATTATAAATTATATTAATGATTTAGGAATATTACAATCCTTTTTAGACAGGCTAATAAACTTTTATCAACTTAGATAATAGTTTTGAAAATCTCTGGTCTGCTTCTATTACTAATTTTGAATTACTTAAATGTGCCTTTGTCAGACATGAAGATAAATGTATGTTCTTACCTGTGCGACATGGATGTATTTGTTGATGACCTCTGCTCTGTGCTGAGGGGTGAGTTTACTAAGAACCATCAGCTGAACCCACTGAGAGATCCCATTAAACAGAGCGATGGAGCGCTCTAATGTGGGGTTATCTACTAGACAGCCATGAATCACGTAACTCTGGTAATCTGTGAACTGAGGACAAAAACATATTGAGACATATTCATACTTATTTATTTATTTTATTTTATTTATTTATTTATTTATTTTTGTTTTTGTTTTGTTTTTTTGGGGGGGAGGGGAGATTTCTGTCATTAAAGGTGTCCTAGATTCAAAAATTTAATTTACCTCGGAAAAGTTAAATAACAAGAGTTCAGTACATGGAAATGACATACAGTGAGTCTCAAACTCCATTGTTTCCTCCTTCTTATATAAATCTTATTTGTTTAAAAGACCTCAGAAGAACAGGCGAATCTCAACATAACACCGACTGTTACATAACGCCCCAATATTTGCATATGCCAGCCCATTTTCCCAACATTATGAAAGGCATTAGACAAGGGCAGCCAGTAATGTCTGGATCTGCACAGGTGAATCAACAGACTAGGTAAGCAAGCAAGGACAATAGCAAAAAATTGCAGATGGAGCAATAATAACTGAAATGATTCATGATAACATGATATTTTTAGTGATATTTATAAATTGTCTTTCTAAATGTTTCGTTAGCATGTTGCTAATGTACTGTTAAATGTGGTTAAAGTTTCCATTGTTTCTTACTGTATTCACGGAGCTGTCGCTATTTTCATTTTTAAACACTTGCAGTCTGTATAATTCATAAACACAACTTCATTCTTTATAAATCTCTCCAACAGTAGCATTAGCCGTTAGCCACAGAGCATAGCCTCAAACTCATTCAGAATCAATGTAAACATCAAAATAAATACCGTACTTGCGCAATTAGACATGCTGCATGACGAACACTTTGTAAAGATCCATTTTGAGGGTTATATTAGATGTTTGAACTTTTTTTATGTTGTTTAAGGCAAGCGCAAACTCTTGGGGCGTGTGGAGCACCAGATTTAAAGGGCCACACACCCTGAATCGGCTCATTTCTAATTATGCCCCAAAATTGGCAGTTAAAAAAATGAATTAAAAAGAAAATTTATTTTGAGCTGAAACTTCAACAGACATATTCAGGGGACACCTTAGACTTATATTACATATTTAAAAAAAAAGTTCTAGGGCACCTTTAATTAACCTTATATCGTTCTAAACCCATAAGACCTTTATACATCTCAGAACACAAATTAAGATATTTTTGATTAAATATCTGTCCTTTTGAGGTCCAGAAAGGTAAAGACATTGTTAAAATAGTTGTTAATGTTATGAAGCGACTGGAATACTTTTTGTGAACAAAAACAAAACAAAAATAATAATACCTTTTTTCAACAATTTCTTTTCTTTCCTGTCAGTCTCCTATGCCGTTGACGGAGTGAATGCAGTGCAGCGCTTCCATGTTTATGTCCGAACGCCAACTCAGTATTGGCTGACAGTGAGCATCATGACGCATGCCTGTGATGCTGATGCAGGAACACGGAAATGCTGCACTGCGTTCACTACGACAACAGCGTAGGAGACTGACAGGGAAGTGAAGAAATTGTTATTGTTTTTGTTTTGTTTTTGCACACTAAAAGTATTCTCATCGCTTCATAACATTGAGCCACAGTTACTGTAGTCACGTTGACTTTTTGGACCTCAAAAATGTGGAATGACATTGCTGCCTATGTGTGGTTTAGAAACCATTGAATTTCATCCAAAATATCTTAATTTGTGTTCTGAAGATGAACAAAGGTCTTACAGGTTTGGGACGACATGAGGGTGATTAATAAATTACACAGAAAATTAATTTTTGTGTGAACTAACCCTTTAAATGTAGGTCCTTAAAGCCAGTACAAATGTCTGAATACCCCCCATTTTTTCAGTCACATGAGAGCAGTTTAGCTTTTTTCAAAGAAGCACAACTTTTCCAGCAACAAGCTACCTTTTGCAACTAGTATGACCAAGTTACAACATTTTACTGAGTGAATAAATATATTTAATTAAATAGTCAGTCCATTGCTTTTTTAAGAGTTTCTATCATATTATTTTTCCAAAGCTTAACACTGATTTAGAAGGGAGCAATGGATAAAGGAAGGATGTTTGTTAACTAAAAAAAAAACTTGAGTGTTAGGTGCTAAGAATAACAATGCAGGACGATGGAAAAAATCAGCAGAGCTGACAAGAGAACTAAAGTACATTCTCATATGCATAGTCTTTTTCTTTCTATATCACAAAAACAAACACGCACACATTATCTTTACTGACGCAAGTCCTCTACAGCTGCTGGCTTTCCCAGGTGAAATACACACTCTATTTTTCCATTTCCACTGTGCACACTAACCGATATCCTCCTGATGGACTTGTACTCTAAGAAGGTGAGGTGTTCGGCCAACTCAATGGGTTCCAGGTGATCAAACAGCAGTGACGCTTTGCCCTTCTTCACCTGCTTCTTTCGCTGAGTCAGTTTACGCATCCAGTCATACGAAGGACTGAAGAGACAAACATGTTTTCACTGTTCATTCATTGTGTATCACTACACAATTCATTAAATCTGTTTTATTTCAGGATTATTATCTACTTTTCTCTAAAAATAACAATAACCATGTTAATTGAATATAATATTAAGAAAATGGAACTTCTTCTATATAAAGTCACACTGTAGGCTACAAAAAAAAACAAAAAAACAGCTTAAGCTCATTACCCAAATACAACAAGACATCTGTCATAATCACAGAAGATAATCATGAAATAATTTCATGAATTAGAATGTGTGAAATTTAAGATGCCATTCAGTGTTAATTAGTGACAAAGGACAAGTGACAGGTGCCTAATGCTCTATGCAATCATTTCCACATAATCTGAATCAGTGATTAAAACACACGCTCATTAGTGTCAAGTTATTATTCCATAAAAGGGCAACATTTGATTTTACAGCACTGTATTTTCATTTCAATCAAAACGGTAGTCATGATTAAAGCCAAATAGGTCAATAGTGATGACAGTCGATGATCGGCATGCTGTGAGTGTTTGTGTGTTGCAACGGCACTCACATTGTAGAAATGTCAAGTAGTTTAATGTGCTCGTCACCACCCAGCTGAGCGGCTGCATCTCGAAATTCTTCTGTAAGGCGGATCAAACCTAGATCCAGATCAAACTCTGCAGGGAATTCAGCTATCCAGTACCTACACACACAAGTTTGAAAACTGTAAATTACATTGAACTTTCATTGCAGTGGATATACACATAGTGTTTATTAAAATGAACAAATGGTTCTCCGTATTTAAAGGGTTAGTTCACCCTCATGTCGTTCCAAACCCGTAAGACCTCTGTTCATTTTCGGAACACAGTTTAAGATATTTTAGATTTAGTCCGAGAGCTTTCTGTCCCTCCATTGAAAATGTTTGTACGGTATACTGTCCATGTCCAGAAAGGTAATAAAAACATCATCAAAGTAGTCCATGTGACATCAATGGGTTAGTTAGAATTTTTTTAATCGAAAATACATTTTGGTCCAAAAATAACAAAAGCTACGACTTTATTCAGCATTGTCTTCTCTTCCGGGTCTGTTGTCAATCCGGGTTCACGACTCCGCAGTGACGCTGCTGATGTAAGGCGCTGCTGACGTGTTATCTAGTGCGCCTGAGCTTCGTTTACAGTCTGAGGGAGACGCACGCTGTATTCAAGCATTGAATTGTTTGTATTTTGGTATTGCTATATTTTTTAAAATGGTGCGTAAGTGTGCATGTCCTAATTGCCAAAAACAACAACGTAAAGTGCATTACCAACGCCGACAGATGAAAGGATTCAATGGAATCAATTCAATGGAAAGGATCCCGGAAGAGAAGACAATGCTGAATAAAGTTTTTGTTATTTTTGGACCAAAATTTATTTTCGATGCTTCAACAAATTCTAACTAACCCACTGATGTCACATGGACTACTTTGATGATGTTTTTATTACCTTTCTGGACATGGACAGTATACCGTACAGACATTTTCAATGGAGGGACAGAAAGCTCTCGGACTAAATCTAAAATATCTTAAACTGTGTTCCGAAGATGAACGGAGGTCTTACGGGTTTGGAACGACATGAGGGTGAGTCATTAATGACATCATTTTCATTTTTGGGTGAACTAACCCTTTAAGAGAAACTTTATATATTTTTGTCTACTCCAGTTGATTCTGTTGTCATTTCACAAACTCATTAACATTTCAGCCAAAAAAAAATCCAACCTGCTGTTGTAACGGCAGATTGATGTATTGCTTGTCCAATCACATCGTTTTTAAAACAGAAGCTACTATCAGTGCTGTTCTAGCTGCCGTGTTTAATTCCGTTTGTTGTCAGGTAACATCTAAAACTGCAGCCTTGAGAAAATGTTCAAACACATCATCACCATGCTTACTTGTGGGGAAATGTGACCTTGAAGCACAGTTTGTCTAGACCACAAACGCAAAACATAGAAACAGCTCACGACTCTGCAAACATTTTTCTTGGTTTGCTGTCTGTGTTAAACACATCTTACCCTTACAAAAAAAGGTACTGAGGTGGCACCATAGTACAGTGGTGGCATAATACTTTTGATGTAAGGGTTACCATATTTATATGCAGCAATGTTCATTTTCCCGCCACTCCTTGGTTATTATAGTTCCTGTCATTATGAGTTTGTTGATTTTAGCTGTGGTGGTAATTACTGTGTTGATCCTCCCTGTTTACCTGTTTTGTGGAATATTATTAAACTTGTTGTTGGAACTTTATTCATTGTCTGTTTACCTGCAACCACCCGTGACAAATGACTTTGTTGCTTTCAGTGCATATGTGCATACGCAGTGAGGTTTGCTGCAGTGGCTCATGAGAGCCACTAATTCTCTTACACGGAGGAGTTTTGCCGTCTTGCTGTCACCAGTCCCCTTTGATTATGAATTATTGAATTATTGATTATTGAATTATTACCATCCCATTGACCTCCCAGATACCTCTGGACTTAACTGGAGGGAGGCCATCATTAGGTGTCTGGAGAGCATCTTGCACCATTCCAGAGCACAGCCAGACCCAGAACCCGAATCACGACCATCGACCATGGAGAATTTGTGTGAGCCCCCCGCAGATTGAGAGGGACAACCCGCCGCGATGAGTGAGCCAGAACCCAAGGAGAAGACAGCACTTACACCATCGCCCCAGAAGAGGAGCTCCACAGTTATCGGTTATCACTGTTAGTTCTGAGGTGTAAAAGTTGCTCTCATTGGTCTCACGAATATGCACCGAGCCCTTGACATCAGCGGCTGAAGGAGTAGTGAATGTGGACAGTGAGGACTGGCTGATTGACTGGGAAACAGAGATATTGTCTCCCACCCTATCCCGGTACTTCATCATCGCTGTTTCTAAACAGCACAAAAATCTGTATGGATTATGACTTTTCTGTTGAGCCTTCATCATCGCTGCTTCTAGAAAGCAGTAAGATCGATATGGTCTAATGTTTAATGACAGCATTGAGAATTTTATGGATGGTGTCTTACCTACAATAATCAAGGCCACATCCACACAAAGCCAGAGCTTTCCCTATCAGACCTTTTTTTTCCCTCATCTCAAGAAATATCTGCGTACTCACGAATCCACTGAAATTGACTCAAAACGATGTAGTATACATACCAGATCAGTATGTGGCACCGTAATTCTCCCACAGAGATACACTAAAAACGGAGAATAAGACTTGGAGCATGCGCATAAACTTTGCGCACAGTATACAAGCTTTAGTTAAACTTAGTAATAAAGCTTTACTTTAGTAAAGCTAATAGGCTCAGTAGCTTCTGCGGCACGAACACAAGCACGTCGCTATTGTTGCTGTTGTTGGTGTTACGTTATGTAGCGGTGTGTGACTAGAGTCGAGATGTGGGGTGATGACATCATTGTTTCACAAAATACATAGATTGGCTGTACACACAAAAACTCAAGGGTGTCGTTTTCAGATTTATCCACTCTGGGACCCGGTTTCATAAAATAGCAGTTTTAGGCTCATTTTTACATATACATCTAAATGTGTTTCTCCTGTGCAAGAGGCACTGCCTCCAGCCTCCGATCTCTTCGCTCCACCTTGACCCGTCGGCCTATCGGCTCTGCCTTGGCTCCTCCCACCTTCGGCTCCACCGGAGACCCTTGGCCTTGTGGCTCCAACGGGTTCCTTCATCCCACTGGCTCCTCCTTGGTCACTTTACTTCCATCACAGACTAATAGGCCTTCCGCTGCGCTCCGTCCCTCCACCCCTATGGCTACAGTGGGTTCCTCCTTCCTTTCAGGTGCACCTTGGTCCTCGGTCACACAGGCATTGCCTCAGTCCTCGGGAACTCAGGCTCTGCCTTCAACGCTCATCGCCGCAGCATCACCTAGGTCTCCAGTGCCAGCGATTTCACTCAGTTCCATTGGCCCTCTGTCTGCGCCTATGGATCCATCGGCCTAGTCTCCCTTAGTCGTTCCCCAGCTGTCATCAGCCACAACATTATCTTGACTCCTCCCTCCCATCAACTCTGCAGTGGGCTGTCGTCACTGCTGGGCTTTGGTCTGCACCATCTGGCTTTTTCCATCATCGCTGCCCAGGGAATCGTTGTCGTCCACTTGCCACCGTTCCTCTGTCACTGCCTCCTTTTACGATCGCTTCGCCACATCCTCGTTCGCCTCCAAATGCCCTCAATCCCTCCCTCTGTTCTTTTCAGGTACGGCACGAGGTCACGCCTTGCCGGAGGGGGTTGTAATGTCTCAGTTATGTTCAGTTTGTTTTACCATTCATGGACTTTTAGTTTGTATTCACTAGTTGTCTATTTTCCTTTGTTAATTTTCCCACCACTCCTTGGTTACTATGGTTTCTGTGATTATGACTTTGTTGGTTTCAGCTGTGCTTGATTAATTACCTTGTTTTGTCTATGTGAGTTGTATCCTTGCCTGCACTCATTGTCCGGTCACATCTACATTTAGTGTGTTGCTCCTGCCTGTTTGCCTGCTTTGTGGAATATTATTATTAAACTTGGTGTTGGAACTTTATTCATTGTCTTTTTTTGTTTACCTGCAACCTCCCCTGCAACCACAACTATATAATCCTACAGGATTATATAGGATATTTTACAAAATGACGTTTAAACAGGAGGAGAAAATTCTTCTTGTTTTTTTTTTTTCTTTTCCTTTTTTGTTGTTGATATTAAAGGCTGTGCATCCAATGGGCTACAATATTTTGGCAAATTAGGCCAAAATTGACAGATTGTTTACATGCCCAAAGTATTAAACAAAATACTAATGTATCTTCAGCACCAAAACAGAATATTAAAATGATTTCTGAAGGATCATGTGACACTGAAGACTGATAATGTCTTCTGAAATGCCATCAAAGGAATAAATTGAAAAACATTTTAAAATATATTCATATAGAAAACAATATTACATTGTAATATTTCTCAACATTATGGTTTATATACTGTTTTTACGGTACTAATCAAAGAAATGCAGCCTTGGTGAGCACAAGAGATGTCTTTCAAAACCTGTTTAAAAAATATTATTAACATTAAACAAACAATGGTATTACTATTGTACTACTATGCACAGATCTTGTTTATGTGGGGAAGAAGTTGATTTCCTTTAGACCTTCTGAAACACAGCAACTCCAGCCCGGATGGATATATCCAGTAAATATCAAAGCTACATTTAAAATCAAGTAAGGTTACTTTTCCCCCAACAGGATGCAGTTTTACAAAACACTGACCTCCTTCATTTTGTGATGTTTTTGTTTTGGTGACTCTCACCGAGTCCCCGGAGAAAGGAACGGATGAAGCGTATTTATGTCAGATGCATGCCATTTATCATTAATTATGTAGATGTTTTTGACTGCCGGTCTCTCTAAGGGCACTGAGACATAAAAACACATTCCTTTTCTTGCTTTTCCGTTTTTGTTAAACATAAACATCAACTGGAATGTGTGTCCAGCATGAGTCAGAGTGACATCATGCAGTAACAACCAAAGGGTGTTTGTATTGTGGATCAGTGCATATTCGTGAGACCAATGAGAGCAGCGGTCAACTTTTACACAACACCTAAAAACTAACACTGATAAGTTACACTAACCACAGGTGTGTGCGCATTGGAAACAGAGCAAAGTTTTTTTGTTTTTTTTTTACTTTTGCAACTTTCATATCAGATCAGAGAAAAACCTGTCTATTCACATTTTTTTATAATTTAATACAATGATTTAAATTGCTAATTACATTAATAATATATGTAAACATAATAAACATGTATTGAAGTATACATGTTTGAAACTCAAAACTAAAAGTTAGCATGATGAGCTAAAAGTCGAACTGATATATTAACATGCATTTCAAAATGCTTTTTTGCTTTAACGACAAGCTCCACAAGTTGCATAAAACCTGACGATCATGTTCTCTAGCATGATCCATAGAACATTTTGTTCAAAGAATATCACAAAAGAGTTCACATGGTGACCTAGAAATCCTTAATATCTTTATTAATTTTGCATTTCTTTGTCTAAAAGTTTTTAAAATTATAAAACCCATTTAAAAACCCTGTTTATTTCCAGTTTTAAATAATATTTTGATTCCCAGATTATTATATAGCCTTAAATAGTCTATTCTAAAAACAAATCCTAAAAAATCCTGAATGAAAACTTGTGGTTTTGTTGGAGGCTGAACAGATCTGAAAAGATCTGAAAACTGGCAGGCAGATGTGAATAGAGAAGAAAGGAAAGGTGGCCTGAGGAGATGTGCTCTGTGAATAATGGATGGACAAAACGCTGATTCATTCTTTGCTGTGCACTAAAAGACAAAATGTCCACTGTGGACAAACGTCCGTCTGAAGGAGCGATGCCTGTCCTTGTGACATCATCACTCTACACGCTGAGCGCAGGCGACAGTCACGCAGCCTCCGGAGAAATAGAGGAAGAACAGAAGGGAAATAAAAAAAACGAAAACACTAAATAATAGCCTCCTCACGATATGTTCTGCCACGGGTTGTTGCCTAGCAATGCAAATAAACACCTTAAATTCTTCTGAAGGGGAAGCTAATGGGGAATAAAGGGGTTGTTTATCATGTTTAACGGAAGCTGTTTTTATTTACCTCATTAAATAACAGATCTTCAGTCGTGTCCGCTGGCAGTCATCTCCCCGACAGTCACGATACGTGATAGAGAGTCAAGGAGAATTAAACATGCTAGAGAATAAATAGATATGCACATACAGTATGCACACAGAGCTATACAGCTATGCAATGAATGAATGAATGAACATGAATTCAAGTGACATTTACTTACTTACGTAAAACAGTGAAAGTTAAAAGAGTTTTTACATGAAAGTAGCTGATGCACACTTTTACGTAAAAACTCACAAAAAGAGGTTTCTTGGGTTTAAACTGATTGCAATTATGACTAAGAAATGCTTGGACTAGCATCATTTCCTTAGAGATGCCACTTGGTATCTACTGAGCGATCTAACACCACACAGCCTTATAAACAAATATCTACTGAAACATCACACACAAACCACACACACGCTCATACTGGATTGCCACAGGATATATAATCAGAAGTTTCCCAGCGAGCTCGGTGGAGGACACATACCAGCGATGCATCAGCAGAAGGGTTCGAGGGAGCTGATTTTCATGCAGCTCTCCTTCATCATCTATAACAGAGAGAGACAGTCAGGAAGAGGGATAAATATTATATTATAAGAAATATAGATATATTATATACCAAATTCAATAATAATATACTTTGAGAAAAAACACAATGTGAATAATGGAGAAAGAGAAACACTTTTTTTGTATATAGCAGATTTAAGAATAGCAGCTTAAAAATATACGTATGATATGAGATACAGTATGATATAGATATGAGAAAAATTTGATATAAAGATAATCAGTAAACAATCAATGATATGGATTAATAACAAGATCAGTAATTATTATGAGGAGTAATGGGAATTATAAAAGACTATGACAATGATCAATTTCAGTCATTAAAGGATTAGTTCACTTTAAACTGAAAATTCCCCCAAGCTTTACTCACCCTCAAGCCATTCTAGGTGTACATGACTTTCTTCTTACTGATGAACACAATCAGAGTTATATTAAAGGGGTGGTTCAATGCTATTTCACATATTTTTTTGTTAGAGCGCGTTGGATAGAAACTGCGCCTCTGGGCGCGTCGACTTTGCTTATTACACACAGGGATGCGCATCACACAAACATGCCAAATATTAAAAACAAAAGGATTACAGTGTAAAAGAATATTATTGTGTAGGCTACATAAATATAAAAATGTAACTTCGTTTACCTTCTAACTAAACGTCGCGCACGAGCAGATCGGTTTCTTCGCTTGAAAAGCGTTCAGCTTTTCCGCCAACAAATTCCACCATGTAAATAGCAATCCGCCATGGCGCGAGCGCATCTCGCTCTTAAAGGGAATGGGAGATGACACTCTGATTGGTTTATTGAACGTTACACCCATTACTCATTAAGAGAATAGGGACAACCCATTTCAAAAATGGGCCCCGGCGCACGGACCGTTTTTCCGTCGTTAAAATAGCAAAAGTGGATTTGGACACGCCCTGAGTACACCTGCGCCATGCGCTTTACACTTTGCGTTTAGATCGTTAAAATAGGGCCCATTGTCTTTTAAAGTTATGGCAGTTTAATGCCTACAAAAACGACCAGTTTGGACTACACCGAGCTTCTTCCCGGGTTGGTGACATCATAAACCCTGCAAAACACGCCCCGGGAACACACAACAAAGTGGATGAGGTCATCTGGCGTGGCATAATGATAGAGTTGTGTACACCGTCAAAAGATAATAGAACCCATTATAATCTGATATTTTCTACACTGGATGTGCCATTAAAGACAGCTTCCAGAATCTACACGAGTTCAATGCTGGATTAGCACAAAGGCTATTACTGAAAGATGAAGCAGTTCCCACTTTAAAAGCTGAAGCTGATGTTTATTGGCTTCAAACTGTTAGTAAGTTTTATTGTTTGTACATGTCTTTTAAACGTATAATGTTAGTTCTGTTGCTATTTTTTGGTTGCATCAGGGATGTAAACAAAGACCAACGTGTTTTTGCTTTGCTAGCCAGTTAGCTAAATTCTACAAACACCAACAAACTTCTCTGTTCATAGACAAACAGTTATTCATGCTATAAATTAAACGATACCTTTACAAAAATGCGACTACTCAGTCATGTATTCGGCTACAGTAAAGCTTTAATCAGCATGAAACTGTATATTGAAAGCTAATAAACAGTAGTGACAGCACATCTAAACACTTTGACACAAATACTAAATGAAATACCATTCATAAATGTCTTTAACGTCCCTGCTTTACCCTCTTCACCTGGGTCTGATTCAGGCTCAATTTGATACAGCAATATAGACGCCATTATTTACATTTTTACCGAAGCCCACATAACAGGTAACAACTAAAATGGTAAGGGGTGTGGCGTTTCCGGATGCTTCAGCGAATCACGATGGCTCTGGATACACTGGGCCAGCTAACCAATCTGAGCACATTGCGTATTTCAGAGGGACTGGCTTCATAGAAGCAGGAAGTCAAACGAGCCGTTCATATGACATTGGATACAGAGGTGTAGAATAAAGGTAAAATATATAAAACTACGGCTTTTTTAAAAAAAACAAAGCATTAAGACATGTTAAATGGTGCCCCAAAAACACAATCAAGCCTAGAAAAAAACCACTGAACCACCCCTGATGCAAAATATCCTGACGTATCCAAGCTTTATAATGGCAGTGAATGGGACCAACAAGTATGAAGCTGAAGAAAGGGGCCGGGGGGTTGGGGGGCTTTAATAAGGGCCTTCTGAATCGTTTGTGTAAGAAAAATATTAATATTTAACAAGTTATGAAGTAAAATATCTAGCTTTCGCCAGACCGCCTTCCATATTCAGCTTATGAAGAAAGTGTAATGCCTCTTGCAGTTCAAAACACTTACGTTACATCCTACGCCTTCCGTGTTAAACTTACGAAGAAAGCGCAACTGACGCAACGACAATTACACTTTTTCCGTTTTTTATATTTTCTTTTTTTTTTTTTTTAAATGTATGTACATTTATAACACTATAATTAGTATTGTATTACCTTTTCATCAAATTACAAAAAAAAAAAAAAAAAACAGTAAACACTGCTGTGAGGGTGTTTCTAATGCAGCGACTATGGGAGTGATGGTAAAGTTTACATCTTTCTCTCTCCTACCTGCCATTATCAATCTCTCGCTGTTTTTTTTTTTCATCTTTTTGATGAAAATTGTGAAAACACTGTTGTTGAGTTTTTCTTTTGCTATTTGAGAACATGTGAACACAAAAAATATATTTAATGTATTCTCTCATTCACTGCCATAGAATTTTACCCAACTATGACGACTTCCACTTCTGAGAAACCCAGAAATGTGAAAAGGGTCTATTGAATAAGGAAGGTGATTTTGTGGAAGCTAGATATTTTACTTTATAACTTGTTAAATATGGATATTTTTCTTGAGCTTCAAACTCGTTGCCCCCGTTCACTGCCATTATAAAGCTTGGATGCGTCAGGATTTTTATTAATATTTCTCTGATTGTGTTCATCAGAAAGAAGAAAGTCATACACCTAGGATGGCTTGAAGGTGAATAAAGCTTGGGGTAATTTTCATTTTAAAGTGAACTAATCCTTTAATATGTTCATTCATTTTAAGGATAGTTATCAGCAACTGTCTGTGATTAAGCAAACAGTGGTCAATAATCACACACAAAGTAAGCCACAATGCCATCAACTGTGACCAATAACAGTGGTGATTTATGGAGATTAATATGATAAATTAATGAATAAATGTAAGATCTAGCAACAGAGCAAATCTATTGGTATTTGATGCACTAGCAGATAGTTTGTATACAATAATGTACAAAATGATAGTTTTGCCATTTTAGTATTCACTCACCAAATGCATGAATGCAGGCATCCAGCAGTAGCTCCAGGGAAGCAGCCTTCCCCAGCGTAAACGACCCCATGACCTCCCGTCCGACCTGACCTCACTGGGACATCCAGCTCTCTGCCATTAGGCAGGCCACTGTCTCTCTCTCTCTCTTCTTTCCTCCTCTCTTCCACGTCTCCTCTCCTTTAAATGTGCTCAATGTGCTCAGCAGAAGAATGGTTGACTCTGTGCCTCACTGCAGAAACAAACAAAACACTGTCAATAATTTGAGAAAGAAAAAAAAAGTTACAGAAATATTTTATGAAGCCTTTCACATGCTTACACCGAGGGGCTTGATAGTGAATGAACCTCTTGCTATGAAGATTGTAAGACCAATCTTAGTCTTTTTCACACTTTCTATGAATGCAGTACAAAACAGGTCATAAAACTCTGACGTGGAGTTTTTTTAAAAAAATCTTTTTCAACAAATCATCATCAAATCATAGTCAAGTGCGTAACCCTTAGAAAATGTTGATCATCAACCTCAGGTGGTCAAACTTAGTATGATACATTTAGTTTTACATTCATTTTATATGAGATATGTTATTTTTTCAAAAAACAAAATAATTAAAATGAAAACATAAAAAATGTATTTATATTTAAAAAATGATATTAAATATAATAAATAATTACATTATAGAAATACATAATAATATAAATATATATATAAATATATAATTCAGAATTTATTCTAAATTAATATATCACTTAGTAAGAGAAAGATAGTTTTTATTTATACACTGCCCTCCAAAGGTTTGGAAACACCTCTGGCAAAGTGTGGTTTTGGATGATATCAGCATAAATCCTTATAATTTTTTGGTGCAAATACATTAAAGTAACTTGACATTATCATTGAAGACCAGCATTAATAATTTTCATTTTGATTACATAATAATGCAATATATACATTGCCCTCCACAAATATTGGCACCCTTAGTAAATATGAGCAAAGTCGGCTGTGAAAAAAAATCTGCATTGTTTATCTTTTTGATCTTTCATTCAAAAAATTCACAAAATTCTAACCTTTTATTGAAGGAAAAGAATTGAAAATGGGGGGGAAAAGCTCATTATGAAATAAATGTTTTTCTCCAATACATGTTTGCCACAATTATTGGCATCCCTAGAAATTCTTCTGAGTAAAATATCTCTGAAGTATATTCCCATTCACATTTACATTTTTTAGCACACCAGTGTGACTAGGAGCATGAAATTGTGCACCAATGACTTCCTGTTCCGCAGGAGTACAAATATGTGTAAACCATTTCCACCATCAGGGAAATAATTAAGAACTTTCAATCAACTAAAGATGTTACAAATCTGCCTGGAAGAGGACATGTGTCTAAATCGTCCTAATGTGCGGTGAGGAGGAAATTTTGAGTGGCCAAAGACTCTTCAAGGATCATAGCTGGAGAATTGCAGAAATTAGTTGAGTCTCAGAAAGCCTAAAAAAATTACCAAACAGCACCTACATCCCCACAAGTTGTTTGGCAGGGTTTCAAGAAAAATCCTTCTTTGCTCATCCAAAAACAAACTCCAGCATATTCAGTTGTCAGACAAGACTGGAACTTCAAATGGGACCGGCTTCTGTGGTAAGATGAAACTAAAAAAAAATAGCTTTTTGGCAGCAAACCCACCAGATGGGTTTGGTGCACACATGGATAAAAAGTACCCCATGTCCACGGTTAAATATGCTGCTGGATCTTTAATGCTGTGAGCCTATTTTTCTGCTGGAGGTCCTGGACATCTTGTTCAGATACATGGTATCATGGATTCTAGCAAATACCAGCAGATAAAAAATCACAACCTGACCACTTCTGCTAGAAATCCAATAATGGGCAGTGGTTGGATCGTCCATCAGGACAATGATCCAAAACAAACATCAAAACCAACACAAAAATGTGTCACTGAGCACGAAATGAAGTTTCTGCCATGGCCATCCCAGTTCCCTGACCTGAAACCTAAAGAAAATGAGTGGAGTGAACTGAAGAGAAGCACCACCAACATGCAGCTGGGAATCTGAAGGATCTATAGAGATTATGTATGAAGGAATGGTCTCTGATCTCTCCTCAGGTGTCATCAGGCATTATAGAAGAAGACTCAGAGCTGTTATCTTGGGAAAAGGACATTGCAATAATTGGGTGCCAATTATTGTGGCCAACATGAACTAGAATAAAAACATTTATTTCATAATGAGTTTTTCCACCCATTATCAATTCTTTTCCTTCAATGAAAGGTTAGAATTCTGTGATTTTTTTTAATGAAAGATCAAAAAGATAAACATTTATTTTCACAGCCGCCTTTGCTCATATTTACTAAGGGTGCCAATATTTGCGGAGGACACTGTACATGTCAAAGTCAGACATGCCCTTTGTGATGCCTGGTTCCTGGTTTAAACTTGGCCCAGGTTTGTAAAAGATATTTTGGGGTCAGCACACTTTAATAGCTTCAACAATTGATTGTCAATTAAGTTTAGAATACAATGAACCAATCAGAACCCAGTTTAGGTCAGAGAGCTGCTAATTTTGATGAATCGAAAATTTAAGCTTTTTCTATGTATAAACCATTTATAGTTTATAGTTTCGTAGTTTGTGTTGTCCCTTATCAGTGCAAAATTATCACAAATTAAAAAGGATTCATGCCAATATTGTCCAAACCTCACTCACTTTTGGAGGGCAGCGTATATTTATTTATTTATTTGCATCAACAAGGTTGTGCTTAAAAACAATAGTTGAATATTAGGTATTTAGTCATTAAAATTATTCGGTTAGCTGCTAGCTACTACCCTTGCTAGGTTCATGTTAGTAAATAGTTTATCTAACATGTTTAATAAAGCCCACAAAAAAACAAACACACAATCAAACAAACACAACATGGGATTTGTAGCAATGACACCATAAAGTGTCATCTGTATTTCTTTCCTTTGACTCTAACCCTTCTCTTCACATGACAGCAGGAGACGGGCCTGTGTTAAGGTTGAATTGTTTGACTGCTTTATTCTTCTATGAACTCCCCGTGGCAGCTATCAATATTTCATCTCTCTCGCGGGAGCACTGTTTGCATGACGCTACATCACAGATCACGATTGCACACAGATGGCATGACATCATTCTGGCCCACAGAGCTGGACGTACACTACCTGATTTGAGCTTACATAACTTAATAGAGTCTTAACTCATTAGTGCTTATGAACTGCCCTTGTCCACACGTAAAGGATAACTAGCCCTTCACACTGCCACTAAACCTGTCTCCTCTCTTGGGTTGTTTTGTTTTTTTTTTGTCTTATGTTGTGATGTGTACATCACTTTTCCGGATGACGTGTGTTTTTTTTCCTGTGTCATTTATCTGTGCAATCAAAACAGGCAGGGAAAGTGTGTGTTCCTGTGTTAATTTTAGATTTGGGTTTATTTTTATTGCAGTGAAGATCAGAAAAGCTGCTATCTAAAAGATCATCAACAAACTAACCTTCAAAATACAAACACTGGAAATCAGCTCCAGCCATAACAACAACAACAACAAATGTTCACAGAGGTTAAGCAGCTGCTTGTGATGGGAGAAGGGTCAGATAAATCTTGTGGGACCTTTAGTTGGCATCCTAATCTTTGAAGTAAAACAGTCATGTGACAAACCATGTGTGAGATTCAATGGCAAGTGAGGTACTTGCGCCACTGTCAATAACTCATTGCCGTTGTCTTGGAGATGGCCACTCATGATGTCATAAATGACCCCCTTTAAGTGTGGGGGTGACAGAGAGTATGACTTCAGATGATGGAATCTACATGAAACGTGCAAAATAGCTGTGGAAACATCAGATATTTCCACCCTGATCCACATGAAATGCATTTTAAAGTACACCTGCACCCAAAAGAGATCCCTGACCGCAGAGATGAAGGGACCAGAGCTGTGGTTATAAATATCTCAATCTAATTTTCACCCCTCTCATCTGTGAGTTTGAGTGCTGACGGCTGGAACCTGTCCTGACTCGCCTCATCCAGACCAGCACATACAGAGACATCAGTTACACAACCATTACATGAAGCCAAATATGAGATATTTATGACTCAAGCTCTATGCAATAATAAACTACATTGCTACATTATATGTTATTAATTATTTAGTAGTGAATTACTATTACTGTCAGCAAATTTAGTTTCTACACACTAAGTTTCAGTTCATAAATTTTGATGCACATAACAGATTAAGAAATTACACTCTCAAATTTCTGCAAAGAGAACTGCATCTCTCTGTGTTCCTCTTTTTCATATCCTTCTTCAGCATTATTTTTGCACAAGTATCCCTTAAGCTCCCAACCTGAGTCAATATTTGATTAAATTAGACTTTTTCCCTATATTTCTTATATTAAATGCCTTTAAAACAGATTTTGACCCTTTTAGGTTTGTGGTAACTATAGGCAAATGCAGACTTTTAAGCAGCTTTTTTTTCTTTCTAACAATGACAATAAACAAATTGGTCACTTTCAGTTGAGGCAAAATAAAGACAACACATTCAAAATCGATGGCTTTTGTTCATTTACAATACTGTTCAAAAGTTGGGAGTCCATACATTTTAATACTTGTATTCACTAAGGATGCATTAAAAAGTACAGTTGTTTTGAACTTTCTATTTATTAAGGAATCCTGAGAAAAATGTATCACGGTTTTCACAAAAATATTAAGCAGCATAATTGTTTTCAACATTCATTGGTTTCATTTTCTCTGTGTTCTGTTCCTGTTTTGCCTGTGTTTCCATGGTAATTCATTGAGTTTGAAAGTGTTCCTAAGTTACTTTAATCATCATGTGTCTATTTAAGCCCTGAGTTTTCCTTAGTTCTTTGTCTGGTATTGCTTATGTTATGTGGTTGTGTTGCCTGTTCCCTGAGTTCTCCTGTGCCATTTGGATTTATTTATTAAAGGACTATTCACTGTGAAAATGTTGGTCATCATATACTTTATACCAGCCATCCACGTTACAGAATACAGGACCCTCAAACTGAGTATAATTAAAATATGGTCTCACCAGCAGCGCACCATCTCCTCCTTCCTGAAAATGCTGGAGTATTTGGGCTGGATGCTCCAGAACGGAGGACTTTCCTTTATAGCCCATGACCCAGAGAACAGCCAGCCACCATCCCGCTCCACGGATGTGATGCCAGAGCCCACTGCAGACGGAGGAAATGAGCCTGCTACGATGAATGAGCCAGAGCCTACTACAAGTACTTAGTCACACATCGCCCCTGATCCTGAGCCTTGACTACAGTCTGACCAGGTGTGTGAGCCGGCAACACAACGAGTCGCCCAGGGAATCCTTGTGGAGTTTGAGGGTATGGATTGGAGCCCACACTCCCGCTACTGAGGGCGAGCTGCTGCTGCCAGTTCCTCTGCCCAGTCTCAGCTGTCTCCCGTTGGTCCTTGTGTACTCCTCCTCTGCCTCCCGTCTGTGGCATGGATTCACTTCTGGTTTTCATTCATCCAGCTCCTACCAGGCAAGTGGACCCCTCGGCTCAGTCTCAAGCCACTGTTCCGATCACTCCTACTCAGCCCATCACCCTGACTCCTCCAACTTGGCTTCTCCCTCCCTTGGCTCCACCTGGGCCCATCAGACTTAAGTTACCTCACCTGTTCCATGGAATTGCGAGACATTTTTTTTTGCTCCATCTGGATCCGCCCTCCCTCCGGCTCCACCTTGGCCCTCAGTCACTCCTGCTGCACCTGGTTCCACCTCGGGGGGTTGTCACTACGGCTCTGCTGCGGCCTCCGAAGACTGTGGTGTCATTGTGGGCCATCTGCTCTCCGTCTGCAGTCTGGACTCCCTTCCCCTCGGCTCTGTATCCATCCGTCCACCCCATGGCTTCGTAGAGGAGATCTCGACCATGACTCGTCCCTCCCTCGACCCCGCCGTGGGGAATCGTCCTGGCTGGACCCTGGGTTTCTGCCAGACTCCCTGGCATCGCCTACCATTTTCGCTACGCTGGACTTTCCCTTTGTCATCATCTCTGGCTCCCTATCCTCTGCCAGCTCTGCACCCTCCTCCAGAGCCATCCTCATCCTCATCCTCAGTTGGACTGTTACACCATGAGGGCAAGCCTTCCGGGAGGGGGGTGTAATGTCATATGTAGTTCTGTTTTAGTTTAATTTTCTCTGTGTTCTGTTTTGCCTGTGTTCCCTTTGCTAGTTTGTTTCCATGATAATTCATTGA
Organism: Chanodichthys erythropterus; assembly: GCF_024489055.1. NCBI lineage: Eukaryota > Metazoa > Chordata > Actinopteri > Cypriniformes > Xenocyprididae > Chanodichthys > Chanodichthys erythropterus. The sequence continues at coordinate 20,359,109 of NC_090238.1, read as the reverse complement.
GATTGCGCGTAAGTTACTTTAATCATCACCTGTCTATTTAAGTCCTAAATTTCCTAAGTTCTTTGTCCTGTATTATTTATGTTACGTGGTTGTGTTACCTGTTCCCTTTTTCTGTGTTTTCCTGTGCCGTTTAGATTTATTAAAGGACTGCTTGCTCTGATAATCTCGGCCGTAGTGCGCTTTGTACCAGCCATCTGCGTTACATCCTGCACTACACATATTTTTGTCCATTTAAATGCTTTCTAGAAAGAGAATGCCCTGCCCCATATTACCACCTGCCTTTGTAACAAATTATGTTTATGACCATGAAGAAACTAAAGCCTACTAACCTTTAAAAAAAAAAAAAAGGGCACAAAATACCCAATATGTCCCACCCAAATTTTTGATTTCAATAGGAAACACATCAACACAGGAAAGAATAATGTGGTCATCAAGTTATTTAATGCTCTCTTTAAATGTAAAAAAAAGCTGTAATGCTATTTTTAATAGCACAAGACTGGAATAAACTGCCACAGATGAAGACCCAAAAACCATTTAATACTCTCATAAATGCAGAAGCACTGAAGAAGCTCTCAAATATCAGAGCAAAACAGAGAGCGAGAGAATTACTCATTGAGAAAACACAAGGACTCAGAAGTTGAATGTGATGAATATGATGATGTCAACGGCATACAGAGTGAGCACAGATCAGAGATGCTTTTTAGAAATCTCACGTAAGAACCAAAGAGCCAAAGACTCACGTTTCCTTTATTCACTTACCCTAAATCTTCACACTAAGGACAGCGGTGCAAATCTGAAGGGTCAAGCATAACTTCCAAAAGCTGCTGTGGTTTATAAGGAATGGAGGACTCCTCTCTAGCAGGAACAGACTGCGATCAGCTGACTGACACTATCCCACTGTCCTCCACGCCTGTTTGTAAACACCAACGCACATCAGACAGCCATATGACAGAACATCACAGCCAATCAGAGTGACAGAAGGGCTCAGAACATTAACAGGGGACAAGATGAATACAAATGCGAAAGAGTGAGAAAGAGATAATGAGAAAGAGAGAGTGAAGATGAGATCTGAGAACTCAGATAGAAGAGACAAAATGAATAAAAAGTGAAAAGAGAACAAGAAAACGAAAAACAAAAAAATACAGTGTTAGTGCTTTAATATTACAGCACTGGGACAATTTGGATGGCTCTTTTTGTCACTACGATACATAGAAAACAGAACTTCGAGTGAAAAAAATTATAAATATGATGTGAAAAGAGGTAGGACAAGGAGGACTGAATGTCTGGGTAAAAAGCAGATACAGCAGATGTCTGTGTCTCTGGCAGCCAGAGAGAAACAGCTGCCCTCTACATCTGTGTGTGTATAGAGATGAAGTCATTGGGTTCTCAGTGAAATGGACTGCAGCTGTTCAAAGCACAGACTCCTCCCACTGACCTTCAAGGTCACAGAAGTCAAGCATATCAATATTTCTATGGGACTTATTATGCCCCTATTATGCTATTTTAAAGGGGTGATCTAATGCTATTTCATGTATTCTGACTTATTTACACTGTTAAAGAGTCTCATGCTAAACATGGCCAAAGTTTCAAAGTGCACGCGCGCACACATCGACCAGAGCGAGAGAGCAAGAGCACGCCCATCAACACGCTTCGTTCGGCAGCGCTGCACAGGACTTGCTCGAGAAAGATTTGTCACTTTGTATTTAGACCACGAAATCAACAATATTACCAAAGAAGTGTGTTTTTGGTTGTGAGGGAAAGATAACCTTGCTTCCCAAAGAACCCAGCGTTAAGTGGAGCTGAGAGATTTGTGCTCACGCATTACATTGATGCGCTCTCAATATTTGTCATAAAAATAACCATAGAAACCACCTTAAATTAATAAGGATAAAGTGGTGTCTGATAGTTGCAATCACTTTTTTATTGGTTAAAATTAATATCTCGTGTTTTTCTGTGGCTTCTCAAGCCCTCAGGATCGGCGCTTATGGTTTTATAAACAAGGCCCAGTTCTACGCTGGATTTACAGATCGTTTGAAACTGAAAGATGGAGCATTCAGAATAACCTGATATTGCGGAGTTCAACATGTTCCTGGGTCAACATTTTTGTTGATCCTGGAACAACATTCTAATCAACCAATCAGATTTGAGGGACAAGTTTACAGATTATCTCAAGTTTAGGCTTAAAATCATGAATTGGTGCTTCTACATTAGTGTTATTCATCTATCATTTCCATCTGATCTTTGGGATAACTTATGGGTAGGGTTAAGTTTAGAGGTAGGAATAGGGTTAAGACTAAATTTTCAGACTAGAATGTTGTTCCAGGATCAACAAAATATGTTGACCCAGGAACGCATCTAACTCAGCAATATCAGGACGTTCGAGCGTTCATAGCAAAAATGATCCCAGTCATGAGTCGGAACCACAGGTGGTGAGTAAAACTGCTTCAGATGTCTGTTTTGTTGGAAACAGGCGCCTAAGTGCATATAATCTAAACAAAACACGAATGTAGTGAATTCATAAATTCATTATTCATCATTCACTATAGACCAGTGGTTCTCAACTCCAGTCCTTGGGACCCACTGCTCTGCACATTTTGTATGTCTCTCTTATCTGACACACTCAATTCAGTTCATGCAGACTCTCCTAGTGAGCTGATGATCTAAATCAGGTGTGTTAAATAAGGGATACATACAAAATGTGCAGAGCAGTGGGTCCCAAGGACTGGAGTTGAGAAACACTGCTATAGACTATATTCATTATAGTGATTCAAAAGTTATCCATGTATAATACGATGGTGTATTGTGTGTTTAAATACATTTGTTTAGCTGACCATTGATATCTTGCAGATGATCGCTACGCAAAAGCTGCGCATCCTCGTCACTCTTTAGCTCCGCTCACACGGCACGCCTCCAGGAGCTCGTCTGTTTTCGGAAAGACTCAGTACAGCTTATGTATCTTTTATAAATATGATAAAACGAAAGACTTTTCGGAGATATGAAGGATGCACTACTATAGGAAGTCAAGATTAACATGAGGCTGTCAGAAACTGTGTGTGATACCCCCCTTTAAAGGTTCTTAATTTTGTTTTGGAGGTCTCCTACAATAGGTTTACATGCATCCAAGGTCAAAACACCTTTTACTTCTCAAAGAGTCTGAAAACGGTTAGTTCAAAGATTCAGTCTCTCTAAAGCCCTCCTTTCCACGAGTCTACTCTTCTCTGATTGGTCAGATGGCAAAGTCTGTTGTAGGGATGCAACAAAATTGTGGCCGCCGAAAATTATTGGCCGAAAATGGCATTACTGCACGGTGATGCTCCCTTCAATATTCCACTCTATGCGTGTGTGGAGCTCAGTTGCTCACAAGCCCATGCAAACGCTCCACTCATGTATCGGTCATTCTCATCGGAAAAGCAAAGTCTGCTCAAATAATAGGAAATTTCATGAAATTTCTATATAGTAGCCTAGTATGGTAATAACATGATAATAGCTTTATAGGACTATACATTCTTTGCATAATTGGTCAAAAAAAAAAATCTGTTAAATCTGATTAGTCGCAATAAAGGATAATATATTGATATTTAGCCTAATATTTTCTGTCCAATTTTAGTGTTACTTTCAATAAAAGTGTGGCTATTTTATGGGCTTGTATTTTTTTTTATTCAATATCATTCAAATGATTCAATTTCATTAAAAAGTCTAATATTAATACAATTATACAAAAAAAAAAGCTAATTTAAAATAAGAAATAATTTTTCAAAAGCATTTTTGGTTTTGGTTTTTGGCCAATTGCGTCCACAATTTTCTGTTTTGGTTTTGGCCCAGAATTTTCATTTTGGTGCATCCCTAGTCTGTTGTGATTGGAAAACAAAACGCATATTACCATATCTTAATTTCAGCTCCAGAGGCTTCTTAAGCATTTGATACACCGTGATATGAAAAGGGACTATGGCGTCAGTTTTTCCGTATCAATTTCAGCGTGTGTCCTCATCCTTTTGAAGTGCAAGCAAAGTGAATTTGCAGTGCTAAAAATAGTTCGACATGTCAACAACACAAACCAAACTCTTCAAGGCCTCGGCTTCAGCAGTGTTTGAGGGAGGGTCAAAGTTACAAAGTTACGTATGTATGTAACAGAAAAGTAAGATGGAATTGCTGACTTTTTTGGCATTTCAGAATCATTTCTTTCTTTTTGGATACAATACGTTTACATGTGTACCAATAATGCGATTATTTCTCATAATCAGAGTAAGGTCTTAATTGCAGTAAAATATTCACATGACACGAGCAGAACTCTAGTTTACATGCAATTATCATTGCTATTAGTATTGCTATACCACACTCAGATACAGTATGCATGTTACCAGCTATTGTTTTAATCTACTCATCAAATTCAAAATACATTTTTATGGATGTACTGGATATTATTTGACGCCCTGATGAACAATGAAATCTTTTTGCTGTTGCATCATTGTTCTTCGTGCCGTCTAGATGAAGATATGGATCAAAAGAGTTGTGTTGACAGAGTTTAGCGATTTAGAGAAAAGAAAACTTCAGAATAATGTCATGGAGTTTATTCATGAAGTTGTATGAACAACATTACTATGATTATGAGCTTAATCGCATCCATTTGATCGAAGTATTGCATTTACATGAGGTAAAGTTTAATCGCAATAGTGCCAAAATCCCATTATAGTCACATTATGAGGATGCATTTAAACGCAATCAACATCTTTATTTGTCAAGAACTTTGATCTAAAACTAAAACAGACCTTATACATACACACAAACAGCAATATATTACAAACTACATGAAAGGTAATATTTGAAAAAGGCATAATAGGATTAGTTCACTTTAAAATGACACAATGTCAGTTACGATTTTTTTGTAAGTTGAATACAGAAGGCGGTATTTTACTTTGTAACTTGTTAAATATGAGTATTTTATTATTTATTATACCCCCGGAGCCGTGTGGAGTATATGTTTATGATGGATGGATGCACTTTCTTGAGCTTCATACTCATTGGTTCCATTCACTGCCATTATAAAGCTTGGATGCATCTGGATATTTATTAATATAACTCCCACCATGGTGTTCATCAGAAAGAAGAAAGTCATATACACCTGGATGGCTTGAGGGGGAATAAAGCTTGGGATAATTTTCATTTTAAAGTGAACTAATCCTTTAAGACTGATGGAGGCCATTTAACCTCAACGCAGGCATTTCTTTTACAAATAGCATTAATTCTGTATTTTTGTCCTTTTTACCATTTATTTTTAAAGTACAGGAGAAAAATATCAAGTAATCATAGAGAGAAAGTTACAAAAAGTTGAGCAATCATAACATACTTGTACATTATTCAATATGTTGTATGGCTATCAATTGCCAGGAATATTCATTGTAAATTTTCAAGGTGGCAACTATACCATGTTTTACAATAAGGCTGAAAGTATACCCAAGACTACTGCTTTGTCTCATATATAATCACAAATAACAAAAAGATACAAAAACCAATCATTAAAAACAGATGCAGCATTTGATTACAATGAGTACCTCAATTGAATATTAACAATCACTGGCTGAGTTACAGTAAGTAAACCTGGTTGAATGGACCAAATGAAATCTTTGAAATGATTACTTTCCTGTGATTGCGACTCCTGTTTAAATATATTTAAGCCAGTTCTGTGTTGCATTGAAATGCACCTTTTAGTGGTATAATGCTGCTTTTGGGTCTCCAGTTTTCTGTGGAGAAAAATGCAATCAAAAGTTTGTGATTTTATAATGTTTTTTAAAGAAGTCACTTACGCTCATCAAGGCTGTATTTATTTGATTAAAACAGAAGATACAGAATACAGAAAAACAGTGATATATTTTAAATAGAGTATATTTAAATGTATTCCTGTTAAATTTATTCAGCATCATTACTCTAGTCTACAGTGACAAATGATCCTTCAGAAAAGATTCTAATATGCTGATTTGCTGCTCAAGTCACATTTCTTATTTTCTTCAAACATTTAAAAGTAAAGAGTATATTACGAGAATTAAAAAAATAATAATTTGGATTTAATCCGGGTCTAGACCTCTGTCCGTAATTTGGTTAATTTGGTTAAGAAATGGACATGGACTAATAATCATGTGAACTCCTTCTACAGTATGTAACAATTACATTTTGAATTGCTTTAAAACTGATGTAGAGTGCCCTTACAAAACCTTTACTGACCTGACCAACACAAAAAGAATTTGATTGGTCTCTCTTCTCTGACATCAGTGTGATCAGTAATATTCAGAAAGACATTTTGATGTTCCAGAACAGAACTGTCACACATTATACTCACACATTTAGTGCTTTCTCAGAGTTTCCACTGCTAATACAGAAAACAAAGACCGAACACGCATAGATGCACGCAAACAAGCACATTCACACACGCAGAAAGAAAGCTCTCATGCACACAAACACATACACAAAGACACACACCCATCTTGCTCAAATGAACCATTCACACAATGCCAGAGACCTGCAATCAGTAAATGAGTTACCTCTCCACAACCTCATTATCAAACGGTCATCTAAAGCTTCAGCCCACAGAGACAACAGCCGATTATCTCTGACAGTCGCTCTATAAAGCCTGATTTACTACAGATAAACCCAGTAAACCCAAAACACAACACCACCAGCAGCTCCAAATCAAATCAGGGTCCCAACCTGTGTACTATTGAGATTTACATCTTTCAGTCAAATTTTGAACCACAAATCATCCTGTCAGTACATTAATTATAGGGTTTTGAATAGATGAAGATAAGAAGGTAGCAGTGTTTGCAAAGCTACTTTGAAACTCGACTTCCCAAACTACAAGCTACTCATAATTTAAAGTAGTTAAAAGGACAGTTCACCCAAAAATGATAATTCTGTCATCATTTACACTTGAGTCTTGAATGTCGATAACAAAACACTTTTGGTTACCACTGACTGAAACATTTCTGATAATATTTTATGTTCCACAGAGAAAATAAAGTCATACTGGCTTAGAACAACATGAGGGTGAGTAAATAATAAACAGAACTATCCCTTCAAACAACAGTACAAAAAATTAGCCTTTTAGCTACACATGCTACAAACAAAATGTCCGCTATGCAGAAACCACAGCAGTATTTATTTGACAAAAAGAGTGGGAATTTCAATTAGAGTGACAGCATTAAACTGTGAACAAGTAAAACTAACAAAATGTAGGATATAGCATACTTGATTATTGCCTCAGCTTGTTCATTTTCAATGTGATATTTAAACATGCTCCACTGCAACTTGTTGGAAAAAGTAGCTTGTTACTGGAAAAGCTAGACATTTATTTTTACATCAATGAATTTGAAAGATGCTTTTATTCAAAGAGGCATATACATTCATCTGAACTCAATCATAACCATGACCTTGGTGTTGCTAGCGCAGCGCTCTATTGTTTGAGCTACAGGAACACTACAAATAGACTAGTCTGAAACCAGTGTAACTACTTTCACGCTACTAAAAAAGGTAGTATCATACTTTTAGTCAGGTACTCTCCAGCACTGGAAGGTATAGCATTCATGCTTACAACTTAAAAAGGAACAAGTCTCTTTCTGAAACAGAGCTGCTAACATCCTGCCACACGCTGCAAAGGGACCATGCAGGAACTAGAGTCTGTGTGAAATTGTCATATGAAAATGCTAAAACAAAGTAATTATCCAGAGGAACAAAAGATGTGTATAATTCATAAAGCAGTGCGTGTCACTTGTTCCGCACACTGAGCTGAAACTTCCCCAACACCATCCATTTTTAAAGAGCCATGCTGATGTTAACCCACTTAAAAGTTAATGTAAAATCAGAACATGACTGGTCCATTTTGACATCTCTTTAAGATAGGAGGACGATCTGACCTGATGAGGAACTAGACAAACTCAGATATTTCATGATGACACATTTGAAAAGTACCAAAATTATAACTAAGTCTAAAGTCTGGAATGCATCTGGCCTTCGCAACTGCTTTCCCTCACAATCCAAAATCTGGATAAAAGGGAGGAATATGTTACTGAATATATGAAGACTTTAGATGCAAAAGCCTCTAAGTGCCATGAAAACATTTCTTCTAAAAAGAGGATTTTTATTAAGCTTGTGTGTTTATGTTCAGTAATTTCGCTTTAATGGCAATTAATAGGTCCTTTTCATTGCCATTAAAGAGAAATAACTGAAAATAAACATACGAGCTTGATAAAAATGATAATTTTAGAAGAAAATTTGAAATGGCACATCCGAAGTCTTCATATAGCTTTTGGTAACTGCAGCACATGACAGATGGGTTATGAAATACAGTAATACAATGCAACTAAAATTTAAGATTGATAAGATCAATGATGGCAAATATAGTGTTTTCTTGTTTGTCTTATGAACCAGGGGTTTATATTTATATATATAATATATATATAAATGTATTTCTAGGGCTCTCAAAGTTTACTGTGCAATATTTTGAACAATATTTATTATTATTTAAAAAAGCACTACAAATAAATTTGAATTGAATTGTTTCTCTGGCTTATACATTTGGAATGCAATGAAAAGATGAACTGTTTACAACTAAAACTTTTTACTAACATTATATATGCAGAGAGAAAGGGGAAGTGAATAATTTCTGTAATAATGAGACAGCGAATATCATGAGTTAGATCTCTGGACCCCAACATTGTGAAATTCTGCGAGAAGGTCTGCGAACACCATGTGGCACTAGAGAATGTGAGAAATATTCATTCTCTCTGCCTCTCTCTCTCTCTCTCCCACAGTTCACTGATGCAGATGAAGGGATTGTTTGTCTAAAAGGCGAATGGACTTCCTTCTATTCTGGCCTTTTTCCTGTCTGTGTAGCAGGCGTCCCTGTGCCAGGCTAAAAATACTCCCAAACACACCGTAAACTGAAGCCCGGCACACAGGAACCCCGTCACAATACACTCACGGGAGGGGTGGTGGTGACCACCAATCTGTCCTTTTGTGTGCGAAAGGGGGTGCGAGGGAAAGAAAAAGATTATGAGCGAGAGACAATAGTCAGGAGTGTTATCATTACTGTCTTTCTTTCTCCTCGCTACTGAGGGTTAAATAAAGGCAGGTTGTTTTTTCCAGTCAGTGGCTTTTGAACAGGATGTCATAGACACACAGTGGATCTGCGTCACGTGGTTTCCGCCTCCCCAAAAATAATCAAACCCAAGTAACTATAGCTTTAATAAACAGCCTGACCTTGATCTGATCTCAATTGAGAGTGACAAAACAATTGGGAATACATCAAACTCTCAGCCTGAACAAAAGCGAGGGACATTAACGGTGTGGTCAAACAATAGACCATCCCAATTCTCTACTCTCTCTTTTGTTTCAAAGGCCCACTTTTCAAATGAGTGCCAGATATAGTTAATATGACTACCACGTACAAAAATTCAGAGCCTATTTTTCCAGCTTCCATTCTTTGAGGGGACGAGCCCCTCTGGTTACCATAGCGAGGAGAATTTATTCAAAGACAATAGGACTTCCCACCCAGCAGGCTGTCATTCAATTGCCGATATTTACGGGCAGGAATTACTCACAGTTAAGATCACCCACCCTGAAGCCCGTCAAGTATGCCCTGCGAATGCTTACACTTTCCCATCTCCCCGTTTGGACTGTTTTAGTGGGTCTGGGTGAGGTACGAGCTCTTCGATCTGTCTGTGGTTTGTGTACGCAACAGTACAGGGGTGAAGACAAGTTTCAGAACGGAAGAGCTTTGCACAAGTAATGGCTTGGTAACACTAAACATGCAACTGAATTTAACTCGAGTTTCAGGTGAGTCTTGCAGAACCACTGAATGATCAAATCTCTTACCTCAAGACTAAATTACAGTGAGATACATTTATAACTCTCAGCTGTGTTCAGGACCAGAGTGGATCATTAAATGAAATTAAACATTATGATGAAAGAATTTAAGAACCCCTTCTCCGCTCATGTGGATTTACAATTTAGGCACTTTTACAAAACGTAAGATAGTGGTATCAGATCATAGCATGGTGCTTTGACATAGATACAAAGGTACTGAAAGGTTATTTATATAGTACTTCAAATAATATGTCCAAAAACACAATTTTACACTGGAGCATGTCTTTCTCACACAGAATTTTCTCCTGAGAAATAGATATATCAAATTACTGGAGGTTTAGAAAAGTGCTTTATCAACACTGTCTCAACACCTGCAAGTTTTGCCAAGATTTCTCATCAAATTCATCCAAAACCACATGATTTGATTTTATAAATCACATACATTTTACCACTCAATACTCATTTGTTGCTGTTTTTATTTTACCTAAGGAACAGGAGAAACATTTGGGACAAAGTTGATACATATCTGAGAACTTCAGTATTTTATTAATGCTAAATTTGGCAGTACAATAGAAGGCCGAGCTTTTTTTTATTTTTATAACTGAATTCCAGCCTTAATATCAATATTCTGGCAGAACACAACCCTGATTTCACGTCATCAACGAATCTTCATCATCATATGACAAAGTGGGCCATAGCTACATTGAAGGACCCTTGTCCTTCCTCTTTCTCTTTCTTTCTAAGCGTGCATGTGCATTGTGTGTGTGAGTGTGACACTAGCAGCTGTTTTTCTGTCCTCCTTCCTGTTCATTCAAAGGGGATGCAGACCATCTTGTTTCGTCTCCTCAAGCCTAAAAAAGAACCGGCTAAACACAAATAATGAGCACATATCCTGCTCCGCCAACACAGTTTGTTTCACACTCTCTCAGTGTTTGTTTTAAACTACATGAACGTTAGCATTAGGCTATTGTTACTGATGTGTGCTGTGTCAGTACACAAAACGACTGAAATCTCTTCATGAAGTACTGACATTCCATCACCCTGAAAAGACTGAATTATTTAAGTTTATAGCCTCTTTTGATGATTGGTATGTGGCTGAGGTTTGTGTCACATGAAAATCAGTGGACGATTTCAGGTCATATCTCTGATGAAACCATGACGCTCTTGTCTAAGAATCCCATTTACCAAACATTTACTTGGATTTCAAAGAAACATTCTTAGAAATTCTTTGAAACGTCCAAGTGAAATGTTCACAGTAGGACTGTTTTGTTCTGTAATCATGACTAACACATTTATCCAGGCTTCACACTTACAAAACACTTCCATGTAACTTTTCTCAAATGCTATGAAAGTCTTGGGTAATATTACACGGTGCAAAGACTTTTGATAAAAACTTCACTTGCGTCTTTACGATGAGGTAGCTCGTGTTTAGACCGTGTGACATTTTGAGACCCTCATGAAAGCAATAGCTAATGTGTGATTGAGTGAATTCATGCATGCTGTTTGAATATGAGGAAATGTTACAGTTGCACTTTGCATAAATAAAGCACTGCATTATGCTTGTACAACATGACATAGGCAGTAACGTTTGACCGAATCGAGGACAGCTGAAATAGAGCTACTGAAAGACTGATCCAGGATAAGTCGAATCAAACGGTTTCTGATGTGAGGTCAGCAGGACAGAAAAGACTTTTGATGGGAGTTAAGTGCTTTTAGCTGTAACTCACTGCCATCCGGTTCAATTGTAGAAAGTGTGTGAATTTAGGTACCTCATTTCTAGTTAGAAAGAGGAAGCCTATAGAGTGGAATATTGAGGAAATCAAAATTGACCCTATTTCCTTGTATTGTGAATGTTCACTGGTGCATGTTGTTCCAGATAAATAAAAAAAGTTCTCTTTTCAATCGCTTTAATCAAAAATATAACCTACCCCTTCATAGAAACTATTTTTCTTTTTTCCGCTGACGTAATGCAGGCCGTGTGGGCTATTGGATAATGTTAACTAATAGCTAAATAGCAATTAAAGCACTGCTTTAGCAAGTGAGCATATGGTTTTGTTCTATTCTGGTACATAAAGTAACATTTAAACAGAAAAATGTTTTGCAAACAGCAATTTGCACTGACTTAAACCAATAAAAAAAGAATTTCTCTAAACGGACTAAAATGTGTGTTTACATTTAGTAGAAAACAGCCACTATCATGTCACTCTAAAAAAACACACATATTGGTTGTATCAGCAAATGAAAAACTTTGAATGTCAATATATTTTGCAAAGCAAGTCCAGAATCACTCTGATATGGACAGAACGCAGACATGCGAGCACATACGCAGCAGGGCACAAACACACATCAACACTCTTGCTCTATAAATAGCCTGCCATTTTACTGGAAACAGGAGCTATGGCTCACAATCACACTGCAAATAATACTGATAAGTGCGACGGTATAGAGATAGACAGAGTCCATTGGCAGTGTGAGAAAAAAAAAATGAGACAGCATATGAGAGACAGTAAGGTAGTGGGGTGAGACAATGAGCAAGGACCATCCATGTTACAGACACCTTCCTGCACTTGCTGTCAGAGACTCTGTGTAACTGCAGAAACAACAGTTCTGTCAATGAGTGTGTGTGTTCAGCGCTTGTGTGTTAACAGAGCTTAAATATTACTATTGGCTGATCCAACCCACAGATTATCAGCACACTGAGCAAAGGGATGAAAAAAACAAAAATAAGATTCCTTTATTACCTTCATTACCAAGCATCTAAATATTGACGAACATGAGATTTCTATTGTTTTTATATAAAATAATTATAATAACTTTTTATTATTTACTGTATTTAATGACATAAAAAAATGATTTAGACCTTTGAGTCCCTAGATGTCACCAAAGAGAGGTTTTGTCAGATTTAGTGGAGTTCGGCTCATTTTGTCCCCAAACAAGTTTTGTTTATTTGTGACCCTAGACCACAAAACCAGTCATAAGGGTCAATTTTTTGAAATTGAGATTTATATGTAATCTGAAAGCTGAATAAATAATCTTTCCATTGATGTATGATTTGAAAATCTGGAATCTGAGGGTGCCAAAAAATCAAATTTTTTAGAAAATCACCTATAAAGTTGTCCAAATGAAGTCCTAAGCAATGCATATCCACTCACAAAAATACATTTTTAGCATATTTACAGTAGGAAATTTACAAAATATCTTAATGGAACATGATTTTTACTTAATATCCTAATGATTTTTGGCATAAAAGAAAAATCGATAATTTTGACCCATACAGTGTATTGTTGTCTATTTCTGCAAATATACCTGTGCGACTTATGGCTGGTTTTGTGGTCCAGGGTCACATTTGTCAAATATAGTAATTTACAGAGACACTAGACCTGTAGCCAACTCTAAATTGGGCCTCTACAAGCAACAGGTTAAAAACCACAGGTTAATGCTGGGATATACATGACCTATTCTCAGCAGTTAGCTTCATGGAAAACTTGATGAAACGATGACTGTGATTTTTCCATTAATGCATTAGCGGGAAACACGGACATGGTTAATAAAACCAGTGAGAATGAGCTACTGAGATCAACCGAAAGAGAGAAAGCATGTGTGTATGTGTTCGAAAGAAAGAGTCAGTGTGTGCGAGTGAGATTCAGAGGGAACGTAGATGTCCTTGGGCCACGATCGTCCCTGTGACTTATGAACAAAAGTTGAAACTACTACAACATTTGCAATACAACATCTAAGCAGACTGCAATGTGAAGTTGTGAACTGACTAAAGTCAGCATTATGTTAATTCTCTCTCACACATACACAGGCACACATACATATTGTACAATGACAAAAATGACTTAATTATAATAATTTTAAGTCCAGGTCAATGCAGGAAATTGTGTGTATAGGTTATTACACATCCATAAATTCAAATAAATATGTTTTAAGGAGATACACAACACGACTAACACAAACTGTAATAACCCTAAAAGAAATTACAAAACCCTAAAAGTACAAAATTATATATATATATATATATATATATATATATATATATATAAATTTTAGATTATAGAAAAATATTTCCTCATCCCCAAAGCTAAAACAAAACAACATACACACAATCTAACCATTTTATACGCATTCACAAAATCACACCAGTGTACTCTATGCAAAACATGATGATCAGACTGACCTACTATCTTACTACACTGACCATCAGGACTGACCAATGAATATTAATGTTTCGCTCACTGCCTCGTATACTATTATCACACAAACACACTGCACAAGAGACAACACAACACGATACAGCACAAGAAAAGTTTGCGACCTTGGAATTCCTCTGTCAAATCTCTCCGACTGCAACATGTTTGCGCTGAGAGTGTAAAGTGTCCTTCTGTAACTCTTCAGATGATCACAATAACACCATCTGACTACAGACCACACACATTTCAGTGTGTAAACTGCACAATTAAACCAACATGTCAAAGTTTATCTTTAGTTTGTGTATAACCACTGAACCACTGGCTTTAAATACGAATGACAGTCTGTAATGTGATGAAAAGAAAGAGATCTTACCTGCCAGTGGAAATCACTGGAGCTCTTTTGACTCAGCATAGGTGTGAATCATGCAGCATAGGTCTCTGCAAGTCCATGCCTCCCTTAAGAAGAAAGAAAGACAGAAAGAGCACACTGCATGTCAGATGCACTGTTCAGTGAGATCAAAGCGCACACAATCAACAACAGTGTGGTGTGCAAGAGCCAAGCATGTGATACTGACCCCACACAGATGCATGCTGCCTCTCTCCTCCCTTCGCTTTCTCTGGCCCTCCCCTTCACTTCCACTCCTCTTTCACTCAGTCCCACCCCTCACTTCCCTTCGCTCTCTCTCTCTTTTCGCTCCATCAAACAATCATTCTGTACCTTTCTTCCCGCTCCACTTCTCTCTCTCTCTCTCACACACACACACACACACACACACACACACAATTACAAGCAGCAGAAAGCATCCTTGCTGGATTGCCCTTCATCTTATCTTGGCAAATAATAATCAGCAGTTTAAAAAGAAGTACTATACACTGTAAAATGTGTATACATTTATTCACAATACAATGGTAGAAATACCAATACCAATACACCTATAATATGTATAAATTTCATACATACTATATGCATTGGTACTGGTATTTGTACCTTCATATTTATGTGGTACATCAGATGGTATTACTATGTACGAAATGAATAAAGGTTGGTTTATTTATATCAGGGTCATAATCACCACAACTCATCAAATAAAATAAATCTGTGGATACTTATTGTATGATCCATTACAATGTAAGCCTAGCAACAAAACAAACATCACAATATCACAGTAATATAAAAGCTTAAGTATGTAACATTTTTGGTGGTAAAATACTTACTTAATAATATCCTATCGCAGATTAATATACAGTGACAATTGTAAGTGAGCTGTTCAGAAGTTAACTTTCTCGAAAACTATAGCTAAACATGTCTCTTTTGCAAGGCAAAATTGTCCCTTTATTTTAGCGACCTGTCTTAGTTGACAGACCAATGGCATGGATTGGGGGCGTGGTTATATGTTTGTTCGACCAATGGCAGACGGAGGGGCGTATTCTAAGAAATAGTGTTTATATTTCCAGTTCCTAATCACGCAGAAATCACATAGCCTACTTGGAATACACATACGCATTCCAAATTCCTAAACCAAATTCCTAAACGACACCGATTCGCCTCTGACAAAATCTTTGACAAAATCACACAGGAACATTGAAATTTTGGTTTGCGCTGCTGCAGACCCAGAGAAAGCAGTTCGGCTATCTAAATATGAAACCGTTACACAGTCTTTTCAACAACACACCGCATCCTTATTTCTGTACAAACAGTGAAGGATGAGGAAATTTGATGATGGGTGGGCATCTAAAAGTGT
The DNA here is from genome assembly GCF_024489055.1 of Chanodichthys erythropterus. NCBI lineage: Eukaryota > Metazoa > Chordata > Actinopteri > Cypriniformes > Xenocyprididae > Chanodichthys > Chanodichthys erythropterus. The sequence continues at coordinate 20,343,322 of NC_090238.1, read as the reverse complement.
GGGTGGGGCCTGAATAATCAGCATAATCAGCTTAATTTGGAAGAAAAAAAAATGGACTGGTCCCCGCGCGGCACTATAAACATCACCCTGCACTCATTCAGAAAGAAATGTTCCAGTTTATAGTTTCATTTGATGTGTCAAGTGTGAACAGCCTCATAGAGCATCATGTCAAAAAATGCTCCCATGCAGTGCAGATTGATTTAAGCGAGACGCTCGCAGTCGCTCAGAGTGTTGCCTACTTAACTGCTTACTCATGACACATAGCAACATAGCTAAAAGTATTCCTCACATACTGGACCTTTTATTGTCTATTGTCTTTCATAGTCTTTCATAGTCTACTTCTACCTGTTGAGACATGCGTTCACAAGCGCCCACCGTCCGTATGAGCTGCAGCGACACACCGAAGGACCGTTTGCAAGGTTGCTTTATTTTTGAAGTGCTAGGTGCCATGTGTCGCAGAAACTACATACTTCACCTTCACAGAGCGTCAAATGTGAGCGGCCGCCAAGTGAAAAAATTAAAACAAAAACAAAGCGGGAACAAGAGATCCAAGCCGAGTCATGATGACAACTATATCACGAAGAGAAATTATAATGTATGAGTCCTAACTGTATTGACAACCTGCCATTGCTAATACAGTACATGTGGCTTATTACATTCCAGAAAACTCATATTGCTCATATACACTACCTTTCAAAAGTTTGGGATCGTAAGATTTTTAAATATTTTTATCTGCTCACCAAGCCTGCATTTATTTGATTAAAAATACAGTAATATTGTGAAATATTATTACAATTTAAAGTAACTGTTTCTATTTAAAAATATTTTAAAATGTAATTTATTCTTGTGTTGGCAAAGCTGATTACTCCAGTCTTCAGTGTCACATGATCCTTCAGAAATCATTCTAATATGCTGATTTGCTGCTCAAGAAACATTTAATGTGTACAATTGTACAAAATATTTGCGTACAATTTTTTTTCAGGATTCTTTGTTGAATAGAAAGTTCAAAAGAATTGTGTTTATTTGAAATATAACCCTTTGTAACATTATAAATGTCTTTACTGTCACTTTTGATTTAATGCATCCGTGCTGAATAAAAGAATTAATTTCTTTTCAAAGAAATAAAAATAAAAATTCTTTTGTATGGTATTTTATAATGTTACAGATAAATGCTGTTCTTTTGAACTTTCTATTCATCAAGGAATCCTGAAAAAAAAAATACACAACTGTTTTCAACTTTGATAAAAATAAGAAATTTTTCCTGAGCAGCAAATCAGCATATCAGAATGATTTCTGAAGGATCATATGACCAAAAAAAAAAAAAAAAAACATTTAAAAAATCGTACCGATCCCAAACTTTTGAAGGGTAGTGTAGTTTACCCAAAAAATTAAAATTTTGTCATCATTTACTCCCCCTCAAGTTGTTCCAAACCTGTATATATTTCGTTTGTTCTGCTGTACACAAATGAAGATATTTGGAAGAATGTTTGTAACCAAGCAGATACCGCCCCCCATTGACTACCATAGTATTTTTTTCCTACTATGGTAGTCAATGGGGGCGTGATCTGCTTGCACAGAGCAACCTGAAAACTTCATCCACTTGTCACCTTTTTGTTCAACTCTTAACGAGTGCCGAGTCATCACTCTAAAACAGAGTGTACCGCCCGCGGGCGCCACCTAGCTACAAAAAAATTTATAATCATAATTTTCTAAACTTCTGCCTTGATCATCAAAAAATAGGTGTCATTTGAAAGCTTAGAGTCTGAACTTTACAATGAATGTAGCAACTTTGATTAACTCCTAAGTACTGCTGAGTTATTTGCTGAAAAATAATTTTTAAAAATTCATAATTTATTAAATATTTTTTTGTACTATGTACTCCAATGTGTCAAAAGGATCATACAGCTCAGATAATCATGTGTTATATGTCATTTGAAAGGTCTCATGGAATAGAATACAAGCATAATTGTAATAACCAAAATGTCGCTTTCACGTGGCTCTTTAGCTTATAACTTCATGAAACATGCATAGATTGTAGAAAATGGCACATCATTACTTACAGTGGATGCTCCCGATTGAAATGAGTCCAAGATCAACATTTTAAAAAAATGTCCATCAGGGGGCACCAATGGCTAAACAAAAAGGCTACCTTTGTTCCAAAAGCTGTAACTTTGGATTTCTGTATGTGATCACCACAAAATTAGATCCAGATACAGCTCACATATAAAGGAACATCACTAAAAAAGAATATCCTCCTACCTTATTTCCTTTCTGAGTTATTGTCAAATATGAAATATATGTAAAATTTCCCTTGAGCAAATGAAAAAGTTTTTTTTTAAATTTAAAAATGCAAAAAGTTTTCTTTCAAACAATGCCAACCATTTGACTCTCCTTGCTAGAGATTTGGAATTATGAGTCATTATTTTTGTGCATGTCACTCAGAAAACAAACAAACAGCAACAAAAAATGCCTACCTTTGTTCCAAATGCTGTAACTTTTGATTTCTTAATGCGATCACCATAAAATTTACCACTACCTTTCCTTCATGAGATATTCCATTTTAAATTAGAAAGATATGTAATTTTTCCCTCTTTTTTTTGCTGTTTATTTGCAGTTTCTCAGCATGAGAATGTCCAAATTTAAAACTTTTTAAAATACCTGAATACTGCGCGCTGATTCGCTAAAACGGACTTATCGGTTTCTGTCTGTACACAAACAAAACAAGGGCACTTGTCGGCTTCTGCTGTAAAACGTGAACTTGCGATGCCTGAAAGTAGGCAAAACCGGCTCTTCTGACAAAATGGATTTAGGGTACAGAACGTGCTATATATGGAGAATAATGCACAACACTTAGTTCATTTTTTTTTAAAAATGGCGTTTATCGGTTTTTGCAAATGAACTCTTCATGTACACCCCCAATATTTGCATATGCCAGCCCATGATCGAGGCATTACACAAGGGCGGCCAGTATTAACGTCTGGATCTGTGCACAGCTGAATCATCAGACTAGGTAAGCAAGCAAGAACAACAGTGAAAAATGGCAGATGGAGCAATAATAACTGACATGATCCATGATATTTTTAGTGATATTTGTAAATTGTTTCATTAGCATGTTGCTAATGTACTGTTAAATGTAGTTAAAGTTACCATCGTTTCTTACTGTATTCACAGAGACAAGAGCCGTCATTATTTTCATTTTTTAAACACTTGCAGTCTGTATAATTCATAAACACAACTTCATTCTTTATAAATCTCTCCAACAGTGTGTAATGTTTGCTTTAGCCACGGAGCACTTTCAAACTCATTCAGAATCAAATGTAAACATCCAAATAAATACTATACTTACGCGATTAGACATGCTGCATGACGAACACTTTGTAAAGATCCATTTTGAGGGTTATATTAGCTGTGTGAACTTTGTTTAGGGTGTTTAAGGCAAGTGCAAGCTCTTGGGGCGTGGAGCACGACATTTAAAGAGGCCGCACACCCTGAACCGGCGCATTTATAATGATAGGCAGTTAAAAAAGTTATGATTTTTTTTAATGAAAAAATGTATCCACAATCATGCAGCTTCTATACTGTGTTGCCACTGACGACAGGGAATATTCGGAAACATCAGCAGACCTCTGAATGGGGCCAATGACCAATCAGTATCCAATATTCCTAACATCCATTTGAAATCAAAGCCATTAGTTAAGTTTGTGCCATTGTATTTTCTTTGAAAAACAACTGATGTGACTCATAAGTCACCTGACTTCTCGCACAAGATTACTGCTCAAGATAAATAGGTAAGACAAAGGACATACTTTCCATTGAACCATCTGGCAGAGCAGAACAATTCGGTATAAATCTACTGTATTTGTTGTTTTGAACTGCACCATTATTTAAGGTGATGATGATGTAATGTTATTCTGCGGTGTGTCAGACCCTAACGATTGTTTTAAACATCGTTTTTCTTTTCTGTCTGCGACCCGACAACCCATATTCGGTCGTGACCCAGTTGAGAAGCGCCGATATACAAAACGTAGAGAACACAGAAAAGCTAAATATGTTATAAACATCACCATCTCTGATTTATTTCAAGAGTTTTAATACATTATATGGATATTCAGAAGGTATTTATTCATGTACAAATTACAAATACATAGTTTTTATCAACTCTTCAGTTTAAATGTACAAAAAAAAAAATAAAAAAAAATCAGAAAGAAAGTAAAAAAAAACAAAACAATAAACCACGGCTGTTTAATAGCAGCTTTGCAACCTGGCAAGACATTTCGCCCACTCTATCAAATGCAGTAAAAGATTTCTGTAAAAAAAACAAAAACATAAAGGCACTTCATTTTATTATTTTCTTTTTAAAGAAACAAATAATAATAATTTCTAGAAGAAAGGTGAGGTTAAAGGTCATGCCTGCTCCACAGGGCAGACATCTGCAGTGGACTAATGTCCCAGACAGAGAATTAGCTGGCGTCTGTCATTAATACAAAGCAGCTTGTATAAAAAGCTTATTTTAAAGACTTGACACTGAAATCATTTTGTGCTGTGTGTTTCTTATGAATCTACGCAGGTATGTTTGTTTGATGTGGTCTGCCTCACTAAAATGTGAAAGTAAACAGAAAAGAAAGGAGAGCGATATACAGACAAATCAGCCGATAAACGATTTAGAAACAGAATGAAAGAAGGGAAAGGAGAACGAATAAAATAAAAGAAGAAATGGAAATAAAATAAAAGTGGAACGAGAGAGTCTGGCTTTTGCACTAGTAAAATATCCACACGCTCGGTGTCTTTGACTGGGTAAAATAAAGCAGTCCCCCAGCTTAAGGTCATAGGGTTTGTCAGTTTGCTGAAATATCACCTCTGCTATGTCCAAACAGTCTTTCTACTTCCTAATACAGTAAAAATAATAAACTTACATATACCAATAAAACAAATATTTTATACAGTTCTCTCATAGACACCATTAGATAGCACATTAAACTCTTCATCTCAAGTAGGATTTTTTTCTAGGTTTGTTTTTGGGTGTTTGTTTTATACAGTGCAGAGTATATGGGCTTTGATTAAATAAGAGTGTTTTTAGTATATCTTGCGCCCCCTGCTGGTCACTCCGTGCTCGTGCTGGTTGCATTCTGTCTGTGAGGCACGCAGTAGTTGTGCTGGGCGGAGTGGACAAATCCTGGCAGACACTCGCACTTATATGAGCCTTGCGTGTTGATGCACTTGCCGTTCTTGCAAAGAGACATCTTTGTATTCAGCTCTGAGCATTCGTTGATATCTGGAACACAAAACACAAACCGTGTCAGAGGAGTGGATAGTTTGGGACTCAACTATTACCCTTAACAATGATTCATTCTTTTAGTTTTTAGGGTAAAATAGCTATATGTGGAGAAAGGAAATATAATTTCGTTGCCAAAGCAAATTGTGCATTCTTTTTAATTCCTGACTTAAGAGACTTTTTTTAGGACGCCATAAATGCAATTCAAAACAGTGAGACAAAAATGTGGTAACATTTCATTCATTTTTGTAGGCTACAATACTACTGACAAAACACGTGTATCTTTAACTACATATATTGTCATATCAACATCATCACTGTCATATTTTTTGGTCACTAAAAGAACTTATAAGAGTCATTCATTTGAGAATTTGCATTCACAAGTTACGTTGTATGTTTTTGATTCACTAAAAGGAACCAGTTCATTACAATCATTCATTTGAGAACCAGACTACACTGGTTGCGAGGTGCATTTGTGATTCACTAAAAAGAACTGATTCATAAGAATCATTTTTTTTCAGGAAATGGACTACACTGGTTGTGCAGTTTTTGATTGACTAAAATTGACTGATTCATAAGAGTCATTCATTCGGGAATAAGACTACTCTGTTTGCGCGGATTTTGATTACCTGAAAATAACCGACTCATAAGTTATTAATTTGGGGAACTGGACTAATTGGTTTCTAGGAATGCTTCAGATTCACTAAAAATAACTGACTCATTGGTTAGGGAATCTACTCTGGTTGTGCGCTATGTTTTTGATTCACTAAAAATAACCGACTCATAAGAGTTATTCATTTGGTGAATTGGACTATACTGTTTTTTTAGGAATACTTCAGATATATTTTTTAATCACTAAAAAGAACCAATTCATAAGAATCATTTATTCGGGAAATGGACTACATGGTTACGATGTATGTTTTTTGACTGACTAAAAAAACTGATTCATTCAGGAATAAGACTACTCTGGTTGTGCAGTATATTTTTGATTCACTAAACATAACCAGTTCATAAGAATAATTTATTCGGGAATTGGATTCACTGGTTGATAGGTACGCTTCTGATTCACTAAAAATAACCAACTAATTTTTTGGAGAATCATACTACTTTGGTTGCACAGTACATTTTGTTTGACTAAAAATAACTGACTCAGAGTCATTTGTTTAGGAATCAGACTACACTGGTTGTTCAGTATGTTTTTGATTCAATAAAAAGAACCAATTCAAAAGAATCATTCATTCGGATGGTCATTCATTGGTCTCACTGTCTGTTTCTTGCTGTAGATTCTGTAACAGTGTTGCAATATCGATTCCCACCCCTCATATTAACTTTGTGCCTGGGCATATATATCATCTGCTCAGTCATGCCTCATTTCAGGAGATTAGCCATGATAACGTCACTTTTCTGTGACACACTCATTCACTGGTAATGACAATTTTGAAATTACCTGACAGATGAGGTTTTGAATCACCTCCAACCTTGCCTCCAAAAATTAAATCCAGTCACATATAAAATTACTCTACACACTGATTATTTATTATTTTTATCTGTTTTCTTTTTTTTTTTTTATCCTGAAGCTCAGACACTACAGGAAAATTTTCACCCAACAGCACCTCATTATTAATAAATGCATAGATTCTTACAAAAAAAAAATCTTAGAATAAATTCTTTATGGTTGAAACGATCTGAAATGTAAAACTCAGCTAATCCCACCCACATCCTTTAAAAAACCCAGCCTGATCCCCTCATGTGAGACTCTGCTCTCGCTCACCCACGCAGGCCATCCGGGACATGTCGAGTGTGTATCCATCGAAGCAGTCGCAGGTGTATCCCTCCTGCACCCGCACACACCGTCCATTCTCACATCCGTTCAGCACACCGCATTCCTCTGCCCGCAGTCCTTCAAATGCATCATATGGATCTGTGAGGGAGAGAGGGGTTTTGACAGAGTAAATAATGACAATTCACCATTTAGGGTGAACTAATCATTTAAAGTGCATCATTTTACTCACTTCTTGGTGCTTCGTAATCGTCATAGAATGGCAGCGTGCTGTCAGGATTCTGTGGTCGAAAGTCATATTCAGGGCTGACCTCGTACTCATGAACTGGGCCAGCAAGCAGAGCATCCTGACCATATGGCCGACGGGAATCACCAAACTGACGGATATTACACATAGTGGCATAGGCAGCTGGATGAGAGTGAAAAAAAAAAAAAAGAGTTTTGATCTATTTTTCTTTGTGTTTGCAGGTTCTTTGTGTCTCACAATTTTGGAAGAATGTAATTACAGGGCAGTCAGATCTGTGTGGTGGGTCTGCAGTCATTTTAAGAAAGAACACACATGTCTTGAGGTATTAAACAGATACCTTTTGAGATAATAGCTAATGATTTTCAATACCAAACAAACTAACTTTTCACATGAAAAGGAAGATAGTTTGTTTCAAAGCTGATATTGCATGCTGTTCCAGATTGTTCTTTGTGTTTGGATGTGTAGTTGTGTATTTATAGGCCTACCTGTATTTTTCTGGGGGCAGAGAGCACATTCCATGCCCCAGGCCTCTCCGTATAAACAGCAGCACTCTGTGAATGTGGTATGTCTGATGGCCAAGGGCTTTATGCAGGTTAGCCTTTCTGTCACGGTCTCCCAGCAAATACCTTCATACACATCATCTTCTCTTTGCCCTGTAAAAATGAGCATTTTAAGTGGTTGTGAATAAGTGTCAAGAAAATTACAATTACAGAGTACTGAAATATGCTTATGTAAACTGTAAAAAACATCCATAGAAAAACCTATAACTCTAAAACCTAATGCAATGCATAATTCAAAATGTGAAAAATCAATATGGAAAATTCCATAGTGTAGGATTAAGTCAGGCAATGGTGCTCATGCACCAAAGCTTCTTTCTTATGCCTCATACTACTTGATTTCTAAAGTCTGCAAGAAATGGCACTGCTTTTTCCGACCACCCTCTAGGTGGCAGTATGACACTGTTTAGAATTGTTTTGTGATCAAGACAAGCAATAAAGGTTAGATATAATCAAATAATGATCTCAGGAGGAAAAAAGGGGGTAGATTATTGTAGCACACTGAGGGGTGTAACATATAGTCTGGAGTGTTTAAAATGTAAAGTGTAGGGTTGTAGAGGACAGAATACAAGTTTTAGAGGATCTAGGTTTTGGATTAAAGGATTTAGAGCATTGTTTCTCAATCCAGCTCCTTGAGGAACCCCAACAATGCATATTTTAGGTGGCTCACTAATCTGAGACACTCAATTCAGGTCATGGAGATCTCTACTAATAAGATAATGAGATGATAAGGAAGAAACCCAAAATGTGCTGTGATGGAGGCCTCCAGGATTTGAGTTTAGGGTGTGAGTTTTATGGTGTTTTTTTTTTTTTTTTTTTTGGAGTGCAGGGCTTTAGACAATAGGAATTTGGTGGTGGGGTTTAGGATTTTCAGGTACATAAGTGTTGATGTAAGATTTTACCTGCCATGGCGGGTGAAATGCAGCGTGCGTTGTCAGGTGCAAGAACCAGGGGAGGAGTGCAGAAACACTGATATGACCCATACGTGTTCATACATTTACCATCTATACAGCTTGACTCATCTGCACATTCATCAGCATCTGCAGAGGCCAGAGACGTAGAGATAAACAAACATAAACAGACTCATGAGCAGGTTCAAGTTGCTCTCAATATACACAATATAGATGCAAAAAAAAAAACAATAGTTTCACCAGAATTCACCAATTCGGCAGTTTGCAAAAAGAAACAAAAAAATCCTTCAGAAACGCACAAAAAAAAAAAAAAAAAAAGATAATACTGGGCTGTTGAATGCTTTTATCTGATTGGTTGACGAACGTTAAAGTGTGTAGTTATTTTCCAGTAAATGCACAGCTAAAGTAGTTCTAAGCAGATTGTGACTGAATTACATTCCCTTATCACTTGGACAAATTCAGTTATTTCAAAGGTCCTTGAAGCCTACAACAGCAAAAGAACCAAAGCCCACAAAGTATAGGATAATAACAACAAACTATTTCTATGTTTTTACCACATAATTGGCTTTTATTATGTATGGAAAGTATGCTCTCTTTCTCCCACTTTCTCTCCCATACAGCACACATGCATACAGTACAGACTCACACACACACACACACACATGGAAACATGTTTGCACACAGAAGCTAAATAGTTGCCATTTTTTAGCAGCGAGGTAGTAACGTCACTGTTCTTGAAGCAGTTAAACTTATAGCTTTGCTATACACTGTTTACAAACACTGTTGAGAGCAGCACAGACACACTTTTAATCAATCAATCTAGTTTTAGTTATTTTAGTACTTCAGCTTTGTTTTAGTTAGTTGCCAAGGTGATATTTCATTTTAATTTTAAGCTGCAGTCTGTAAGTGTTGTCTCTTTGTCGCCATCTCTGCAATTGCAGTTATTTGCGGAAATCTCATCATTACGTGTGTTGTGCATCGGCACGGCTCCTCAGCACGAATGAATCTTATGTTTGCTGTCAGTCACCGCATTGGTGTGGATACTGTACTTCAGAATCACAGATTCTATGTCTTGGAAGTATGACCAAAATAAGAATTTTCACCAGAATATGTCATCTGAACAAGTAACATGTCTGCCACTTTTGTTCTGACCAACTAAGAAAAAAGCATTACAATAAATCGCACTGCCAATGGTGATTAAATCTACTGATCGCTTAGCTCGAATAATGTCAAACCGTGCAAATAATTATTAAAGTTATACTTTGTTCTCAAATTGTTAATGTTAACAACATCAGCATTGCGTGACTATGTGTATTTAGTGTGTATTAGCTTTACCTGTAGATTTCATTTTTTTGTAGCCACTCCACAGTCTGAAGTTTTTGCTTTTGACTACAGGTGAATCTCCAGTTGTCACTGATGATTGTCATTTGGACCTTTCTGGATTACAATCCGACATCAAAATGATACGTTTTTTTATTGCAGCTGCTGTGAGAAAAGACTATAAATGATCCGGCACCTGCAGCATCCTCCACATGCCATATAGCCTACTAGTGGGACTCATTCTTTATGTATACAGACGTGAACGAACGGCACGAACGGCTGCATGCTCGAATTTCCTGCGGAAACGCACCTGAATGCAGTAACACCCGAATTAGAAAACATTACAACAAGCTTACCGTTGAAAATTGGGCTAAGGTAAGGAGACAGTTTTGAACACTGGCTGGTTATGTTACTGCTCAAAAATTGATTTTGGTTCATTTTTAAACAAAAAAAATTATGGCATCTTTTTTAAAATTATTATTATTTCACTTACTTTCAGCTTAATTTTCAAATAATTTTTGATCACAACCAGGACTGAATTTAAACAAAAAGGTTAATATATATATATATATATATATATATATATATGGCTTTAGTCCATCCAACTAAAATCAAACATTCAAAAAGCATGTAAATGCACTTAATATGAGTTTGTGGTTTGTGTACATTAAACCATATCTGCCCACAATGTGTATGTAAAATTTTGCGGCCACCTTCAGAACCTCCACCCACTGGCTTGGTGTTAAAAAGACGAGAGACATATTTGTATGTGTGAAAATGCATGGTTGAGTTTAGAGAGTGAGTGGGTGTTCATATGTGTGTGTGTGTGTGTGTGTGTGTCAGAGGGTGTAGGAAATCAAATGATTGTGGCTACACTGAATATGTGTGTGTGAGGCAGTCAGGGGTGTGGCAGGTTTAAGGCAGTGTGGCTGAGTAAGACTCCTTGGCCGTGGGTCTGTGGTTTGTGTGAGTGAGTGTGTGTATGTGTGTTTAGGCAGGCAGACAGCCTGTGGTGCACCATAGAGCTGCGGCCTGGATCATGACGGCTGTGCCGCCCTGACCGGTCACAAAATGTAGCCTTTGACCCATGCTCACACACACATATAACCTGCTATCACGATGCATGCATAATGTGGCCGCAAGCCACACGCCGCCAGCTGCAGCAGGTTTAAAACTTAAATTTAAATCCAATTTAAATGTGTTGGCGTTATGGTGAGCCGAACTAGGCCAACACTTACACAAACACACACACACTATCTGTTCGACATGTAAGATCGTATGCACCCACACAAAAACACACACAACAAGCCTGTCATTCCAAACCGCAGACAAAACACAGTGACAATTCAAGGCCAAGCATCACAAGCAATAAACGGCTAAAGCTAAATAAATAACAAACCCTACTTTAGATTACCTTTCTAAGAATATTTGGACTAAAATAAAAAACTTTCATGGAACTTTTTTATGTTTTTGAATACTGTTGTCTGTATATTTTATTTATATTTTATATTATACTGTGCCCAGCATAAATGATCACACCACCTCTAAAACTTCTTAAAGTCAGCAATTACTCAATTACTTAGAAGACATGTTCGGGTTCTTTAGAGATATAATGTTCCAGCAAGTCTGCTTAATCAATTACCAAAGAAGCATGTCAAAATTAAAGATTTTCTTATTACTAAATAAAACGAAATAAAAAATTTCTGGTGTAGGTTTAAGGCAATGTTTGATCAACAGGTAAGTATGTTGAACTAAAACATTTAAAGAGAAGTAATTTCTTGACAGTTAAAAGTGTTATATAGCCCACTGAATCATTCACAGATTTAATGCTGACAACAATGGAAGCACTTGGGACAGAACTGTCAGGAGACTTATTTCTTAGCCCAAAAGAGGAAAGTGGTACAAGACGATTACCAAATCATTGTTTTAAGTGTGAAAATATAGCAAAAGTAACACAGAAATTCAAAAACTATGGACTTGTGACAAGGCCCCTGAAATAATCAGGTATTCATTTTAAGCTTTCATTTAGTGATGAGGGATTTTTTTGGTAGACAAAGAGCAGGAGAAATACCAAGCAAGTGTCTCAGAGCAGGGCTCTACAGTGCGACCATTTCGGTTCCATTTGCGACTAAAAATAACTGTGTGCGACTGTGAAAAAATATTTAGGCGCACTGGTGTGAGTGACCCGATCAATTGTCATGAACAGATCTATAATACAATTGGAATAAAAAGCACAACTCCCAAAATGCATGTACACTGAACAACAGTTATGTTTCATGCTGCAATCGGCTGCTTTTCATACCTTCATTCAAAGACTTTGCTTCAGTCAGCAGAGCATGTGCAAAAGACATGCGCGACAGACTACACTTCAAAGATTGTATAAAGTTGAAACGGGTATGACGCACTTACCAGACTGTCTCATGCTGCAGATGTTTTAGCCAAATTAACTGAAAATACTAATTTTGGATTATCATAAGCAAAGTCGGAAATTAACGGAGACTTGGGGCAAAAAGGCCTCCAAAAATTCATTTAAAAAAACACACCGTTATGAATGCCCGTGCGTATACTTTCGCTCTTGAAGTAGCGGCAATTGCTTGAATGGTGGGTGGCTTTGTTATTATTCTTAATGAAAAACACAACAACAAAACAGTATAATGACAAACACGCATAAATATGTGCATTTACATTTTGCTTTGCAACCAAATCTTCATCCATTGTCTTGTCATTCAGAAAAGTGAGGCGAAAAGAGCGAAGTGAGGTGAAATCTGACTCCTGCTGCTGATCTGTCCTGTGACTCTCGTTCAGCTCACTGATTTGAGCAGACGCGTGTGGCTATTCTCTAACTGAACTAAATTATTATTATTACTATTAAAATAAATAAATAAATAAATCAAAATGATGCTGTCGGTCACGGTGGGCAAGTGATATAAGCGGCGTTGCTGCTGAACACCAGTAACACCGACTATCACAGCTGTTTCTCCGAGTATTGGCATGATTGCAAATGTGGTAGGCTACTTACTGATCTTACTGAAGTCCAATAAACAAGTTGATATTAAATTACTTAACATTAGCCACAATACTGTCTGTTTTAGCCCTATTTTGTGAAAATAATTTCAAACAAAGACACACCAGAACTGTTGCGCCGAGCGTCTCCAAGCAATGGTGATTCCTGAATGAATCTGTGTTTTAAACGACTGAATGAATGATTTGCACATTAAGATTAACCACCACCTACTGGCAGTTTATTTTCATATTTACACTTTACATATTTAACTTTGACTGTTTTTACTTAAATATTTAACTTTTTAAATTATATTTACCAATGAGCTGCATGAAGCAGTCTATGTAAATGTCTAAATAATACCTGTGCCACTTCTGCAGTGCAAAGATGGATTTTTTTTTTGATGATTTCTTATGATTGGTAATGGTCTCATTGGGTGTTATTGTTCTAACGGAATTTGTTTAACATTTAAAAACAAATTTTCTATTTCAAATTAAGAAATTGATGAAATATGATGCATACATTTAATAAGGTTAGAAAAAAATGCTCTTATAATGGTAAAAATGCCCCAAGGAAAATATCGCCCTGTAATGGAAAAGGTGCAACACAAAATTTACTTTTTACGGAGGCTCAGACTTTTTTGGTGTCACTCATAGTGTTATATTGCTGTTTTATCATGCCTGTATTGAATCCATCTGTATGGTATAGCCGCCTGGTTTGGTAATTTGACAGTTACCCTTAGATCACAGTTGAATCAGCTGGTGCATATGGCAATGAAAGTGGTTGAACTGGGGGTTTACCCCAATCTTCAGTCTATATTCAACAAAACTGCTTTTAAACAGGCAAGGAAAATGACTCTGGACCCATCTCATGTGCTTTATCCTGAATTTGAACTACTTCCATCTGGTCGACAGTTCCGCACTGCAAGGTTTAGATACAACCGCTATAGGAATTCTTTTCTTCCTTTGGCTACAAGGATGTTGAACTCTAAGGACATGACTGTGTGATTATGTTATTGATGTGGGTGTCTTGTTGTGCAGCTTCACCTGTATTGCCCAAGACAATTTTCCCTTAACAGGGACAAATAAAGTATAAAGTAAGTAATTTATTATTTTATGGGGGGGGACTTTTTTTACACTGTTAAAAAGTTGGATTCTCATACTAAACATGGCCAAAGTTTCAAAACACGAGTTGGACGTATGACGGAGTATTTCTGTGCCAAAAATACACTTCCAAATCCTCATAAACTTTGCAGTCTTTTTTCCGAGTATGGGCCTGTGAGAGGTCAACGGGGTCGAAATTCCTTATACGGGCACTTCTCCCTGTGACCTGCGGCGCTGCACAGGTCACAGGACTTCACAAAATCAACAATGTCACCAAAGATGTGTGTTTTTGGTTGTGAGGGAAAGATTCCCAAAGAACCCAGCGTTAAGCGTAGCTGAGAGATTTGTGTTCATGCATTACATTGATGCGCTCTCGATATTTGTTATTAAAATAACCATAGAAACAGATAGTTGCAATCACTTTTTATTGGTTAAAATTAATGGAGAATATCTCGAGCCCTCAGGATTGGCACTTATGCTTTTATAAACAAGGCCCAGGTCTACGCTGGATTTACAGACCGTTTGAAACTGAAAGATGGAGCGGTCACAGCGGTAATGATCCTGGTCATGAGTCAGAACTGCAGGTGGTGAGTAAACCTGCTTCAAATGTCTGTTTTGCTGGCAATAGGCACCTAAGTGCATATAATGTAAACAACACGAACGTAGTGAATTCATAAATTCATTATTCATCATTCACTATACACTATATGCATTATAGTGATTCAAAAGTTATCCAGGGATAATGCGATGGTGTATTGTGTGTGTTTGAATACATTTGTTTAGCTGACCATTGATAGCTTGCAGACTATCGCTACACAAAAGCTGCACATGCTCGTCACTCTTTAGCTCCGCTCACACGGCACGCCTCCAGGAGCTCGGCTGTTTTCGGAAAGACTAAAGACAAACTAAAGACTAAAGACTTTTAAAGACTTTTCGGAGATATGAAGGATGCACTACTACTCTATAGGTACTCGAGATTACCATTAGATTGGCAGAAAGTGTGTGTGATACCCCCCCTTTAATTACATATATTTCTCAGTTTTTATTATGTATGTTTAATACATTTAATTTTGCCATCTTTCCATGAACTTTATTAGTGATCATAAAGAAAATACATCTTTTGTTTTGTTTAGAGGGGGTGTACTAATTTATGCTGTGCACTGTATATTGTATAATACATTATAGAAATATATATATATATATATATATATATATATATATATATATATATATATATATATATATATATATATATTAAAATTATAGTAATATATAATGCAATTATATTATATACTGTATATTATATATTTTCTATATATTTTATCTTCTATGATATTTTTTTATTAACTGGTTTAGTACTTTATTCAGCCTGAACAGAGCTGTGATATGCACAGCACAATGAGAAACACTAGAATATAATATTCAATAATTTCATTACATTTTGTGTACTTCAACACTGTGGATTCCAGGTTTGTTTGTTAAAATATCTTCTTTTGTGCTCCGCAAAAGACTTTGGAACAACATGAGGGAAGTGTAATCATCTATCCCTTTAAGAAAAGAGATGAGACATACTAAACAACACACATTCAGAGATGACATGCTGATTGTGATTTTGGACCTTACCAACACACTGTAGTTTGCTCTCATCATAGTAGAGTCCAGCCTTGCAGTAACACTCATACCCACCAAGGGTATTGTCACAAAAGCCGTCTTTGCAGATCTCGTTTTCAAAAAGCTTGCATTCATCTGCGTCTGCAAAAGACACAAATCAACATGTTTTCACTGTTCCATTCTAAAACATACAGACAGGTCAGTATGCACCTGAAACCATGGACCACACCTATAGATCAGCATGCATCTGGCTGCATACAGACTCTCCACTGCTCTGGTTAGTGTTCTTATTTGGGGATCTGCTACATGCAGAAATGTCATTTGACTGGAGACCGATGGGGAGGAAATGTCCTTTCCATCCATAAGCATTCCATTCAAACGTACACCGACACACACACACACACATCCCGACCGCATTGCATTCACTCGCACTGCCACCAGCCAAAGAGAAACCACACTCTCGCTGCATTCATAAATTAAATCAGTGCATTAGACTGGCCCTGGGACTGAGGTTTCCCCACACTGGGAAGCAGGCTGCTGAGTGTGTGTGTTTCAGCATATGTAGGTCAGATGCTAAGCCATGTCTGCGGCTGCTTCCACACATTACAAAGTCAAAAATATGTGCATAAAACGAGGGTAAAAGTGCGAGACACAGTTGTTTTGGACCCCACTGACTTTTACTAAATGGACAAAAACATTATTTAATATCTTCTTTTGTGTTACACAGTAGAAAGTAATTCATATAGGTTTGGAAGAACATGAGATTTTTAATTTTCAGGTTAATGATCCCTTTAAAAATACATAGACACACAGATACCTTTGAAGCTTTCTGGTAAGCTGGTTGTAGGAATAATTGGATCTCCAGGAGGAATGTAACCCTGGCCTGCCGGACACATCTGAGAGAACTGATCTGCATAAGAGAGTGTCAGTAGTTAATACAGGAAACTGTCCGCTGTGCTTATTCAAGAATAGTGATTCTTACTTGGAAAGTGCAAAATAGACTTGTAATTATGGCTTTGGTAAAGCAAAAGAAATATGAGAGTGATTGTTTATCATTTATAAGATATCCAGATATGATTTACTTATGTAATTTGCTAATGTCTGTGAGGATTCTCAGTCCAATTCAGGTTATCATAAGTTGGGCAAGCTTTTATATGTATTGAACACCTTTCATCATTCATCAGTTGCAGAAAGGTGGATATTCTTCCGCACTGAATCTTATCTATCCGAAAACAATCCTATTTGATCTGCCTGTCTGAAATTAAGTAATGACCAGAAACTGTTTCATAAGCGCTAATGCGCATCACAACATGTGCACTTCCAGGCAGGACACATCCACTTCAACCAATTTGTAGGAATATTTGAAGGAAAAAGTACTGGTTTATAATAAGAATCATTGCAGATTTCAAGTATTATAGGTTTAAGCCTTTTTCGTGTCACCTTAATTTAACTTTGAATTTCCTATCTTATCTTTTCATTTTTTTTTTTTTTTTCAAAAAGTGTTAAAATAAGGAAAATAAATTCTACTTCCAGTTTAAAAGGAACAGTTTACCTAAAATGAACCAGGTAAAAAAAAATTGTCTCAAAACAATGATTTTTTCAGTATCCTCAATTGCAACTTACTGACTCAATGATTCATCTATACAATAGTGTTCTTGCAGTTCCTATTTTGAGTTGATTTTCTCTCATTTGGGCTTATCTTTTTAAGTTCCCCACCATAATATTTTTTTACCCCCCAAAAAATTAAAATAAGGAAAATTATATTCTACTTCCAGTTTAAAAGGAATAGTTTATCTAAGATGAACCAGGTCAACTGATTCACTGCAAAGAATTTGTCCACTACCCTCAAGATCAATTCACTGACTCAGTGATCCATCTATACAAAAGTGTTCTTACAGTTCTCTGTACTGTACTTCTTAGATTGTGTGTTGTGCATTATCTAAATCAGTACCTGTTCCTGGTATGGGGCAGGGATGGACTTCACAGTTGTCCCCCCAGCCTGCTCCCAGCGTACAACAGCACTCCTCTTTAGTCATACTGCTGGCCAGCACCTTATCACACAGGTTCTCATCGTTCATGTTGAAGTAACACTCTTTCCTCTCCACCGACGTGACTGTGGGGTACGAGACAACAAACAAAGCAACAAACATAGATAACTCAGATGGTTGTCCTTTCCTTTTAAAATATCCAGATGTAAATTTTCAATAATGTTTTGTCACAAAGCAAACAAAAACAAAGAACCAGAGGAAAGAATCAATGAATAAATGTAATGATTCACTGCAATACGGTTATCCACAAATGAAAAAATACCCAAAGAACCAAAGTCAAGAATACAGCAGAAGCTGTGCATAACATCCTAACATTTTCATTTTTTGAGTATATGTGACAAACATGCTCCTTTTAAAAGATTTAGGGTATGAGGCAGAGATAACCCCTGGTTTAATGAGTTAATCTCTTCTCGTATTAAAGAGCGAGATGCTGCGTGGGCTAAAGCAAAGAAAACAAATAACCATTTGGATTGGGTACATTACAGAACATTAAAGGCTTAGGTCACCCAAAAATAAAAATAATGTCATTTATTACTCACCCTCATATCGTTCTACACCCGTAAGACCATTTATCTTTGGAACACAAATTAAGATATTGTTGATGAAATCCAATGGCTCAGTGAGGCCTGCATAGACAGCAATGACACTTCCTCTCTCTAGATACATAAAGGTACTAAAAACACATCTAAAACAGGTCATACAAGTTCAGTGGTTCAACCTTAATATTATAAAGTGACGAGAATACTTTTTGTGCGCCAAAAAAAAAAAAAAAATAACGACTTTTCAACAATATAGTGATGGGCGATTTCAAAACACTGCTTCAGAGCTTTACGTATCGAATCAGTGATTCGGATATTATGTTTTTTGTATTGTACTGGATTTTTACGCTGCCTCTTGGCCAGGTCGTCATTGTAAATGAGAACTGGTTCTCAATTGACTCACCTGGTTAAATAAAGGCTAAACTGCTGAAATCATGTGACTTTGGCGCTCCGAGTCACTGATTCAAGTGTTGTGAAATCGCCCATATCTATATTGTTGAAAAGTCGTTATTTAGTTTTTTTGGCACACAAAAAGTATTCTTGTCGCTTTATAATATTAACATAGAACCACTGAACTCACATGAACTGTTTTAAATACGTTTTAGTACCTTTATGGATCTTAAGAGAGGAAGTGTCATTGCTGGCTATGCAGGCCTCACTGAGCCATCGGATTTAATCAAAATATCTTAATTTGTGTTCCGAAGATTTATGGTCCTACAGGTGTAGAACGACATGAGGGTGAATAATAAATGACATTATTTTCATTTTTGGGTGAACTAACCATTTAAGAAATAATTGTACAAAATTGATTAGCTCTATCAAATTGACCAAATGTAAAATATCAGCGGGGCCTCATAACATAGACCCGTATTTTTAAAAATTGCGACAGATTTTATAGTGGAACCAATCATAGAAATATAATGGAAATCAACCATGGTTCTCCCTTTGTTAAAACGGGGTGACCCCTCTGAATTGGATAACTTCCATCCTACTAACAGCACCACGAATGAACACGAATGGTCACGAATTATATTATTACTTGTTTAGATAATAATCTGCAATGTGCAGCTCTATTTGTTTGTCTATCTAAAGAATTTGGTTGCATAGATCACAATATCTTGTTGACTCAGTTGTTTAGGTTTTATTAAAATGAGTTTAAATTGGTTCAATAATTATTTGTCAGAAAGAACGCAGTGTGTCTCATTTCAAAACTTCTACAAAATTAAAAAATAATAAAGGTGCCCCAAAGGGATCTATTTTAGCACCAATTTTATTTTCAATTTATATAAATGACCTAGGTCATGAGATAACCGCAGCTAAAATACATTTATATGCTGATGATACAATTATCTACACAGTAGCACAGTCCATGAATCAAGCCATAGAGCTATTACAAGCCTTTTTTCAGTCATTGCAATTTTCATTGTTAAATTTAAAATTGGTTTTAAATTAATAAAAAATAAATATATGCTCTTCACCCGCCGTTGCACTAAAATAGTTAGAAGGGGATTTTATAGAAAGAGTAAATTGCTATAAATACCTGGGCATATGGTTTGATGGTTTTTAATATACATATTGAAAATATTTTTTAAAAAAAAGCTTAGACCTAAATTGGGTTTTCTCTTTCGCATAAAGAAATGTTTTCCTTTTGAAGCTAAAAAGAGAATTATCCAAAATTGTTTCCTCTCAGTGTTGGACTAGGTGATGTGATTTGATGTGATGTAATGTGATCTCTGTCTCCTCTCCACCAATAAGCTGGTGTGTTGTGGGCGTTCTGGCGCATTATGGCTGCCGCAGCATCATCCAGGTGGATGCTGCACATTGGTGGTGGTTGAGGAGATTCCCCCTTCAATATGTAAAGCGCTTTGAGTGCCCATAAAAGCGCTATATAAATGTAAGGAATTATTATTATTATTATTTATATGCAAGCAAATCTATCTTTACTAAAGAAGTTGGATTGTATATATCATGCTGCAATATGATTTGTGATGAATGCTTCTTTACGTACCCATCATTGCAGTTTGTATGAACTGATCATCTTTAAACATTTTTAGAAACCTTTTGGAGTCCTATCAGAAGGAAACATGTATACGTTTTACAGAATTTTTATATGATTGCTGAATAAGACTTTTGTTCATATATTTCTAGTTTTATGTGTTTGTAATTTAAGTGAAACTTTTTGTGCTGTCATTTTGGCCAGGAATCTCTGGTAGAAGAGATTTATATCTCAATGGGATTATTCCTGGTAAAATAAAGGAAAAATAAATTAAAAAAAAATAAATCAGAGAGCAGTTTTACAGTTCACCCTTGGCTTTTCAGTCACTGAGTGCTGCTCTTTAAGATTTCCAGATAATTTATATTCAAAACTATTGTGATTTTAGTTTTATGGTGTTCTGCTGCCGTCCTTAAATGCAAAAAGCAAGATTTACAGCTCTGGTAAGAGATACTGGGGTACTTCTTGTAAAAATAAAAAAATAATGTTTAAACTCTGGAGTGCGGTTTTATGGGGGCAGGAGGATTAGGTGGGTGGATTTGAACAAAAGTTCTCAGCTAAAACAGTTGGCTAAGATCTAAGGAAATGCTTCCTGTCATTTGATCTTCCAGACACAGCTGGTGTTTAGCCACTCGCACACATATATCCAATCAACATCATTCTTTTATTTCCCAGTTTCACCATGTTCTTCAACTGGAGCACTAGATTTGATTCCAGTCTAGTAAGAGCCAACCGTTAAACCTAAAACTATTTAACATTTTAAACATCCTCCACATCTGGTCTTTTTTAGTCTACTTGTTTTCCAGGTAAACAAAACCTTTCCCAGACTTATTGACTCACTTCACTTTTGAAGAACTTCAATTTTGCGGCCTGTAAGGTGGGGCATTGCTCATGCAAATTGCATTGAGTGCTTATTTTGGATGTATTTCACAAATTTGATGACCATATGTAAATAAACGCTAACACTGTTTAAAAAGGAACAATAATAGCAATAAAACTAAATATATTCCAATCAGTTTTAGAAGCAGATATCTCATTCTGATGGGTCTTATCTCTCTGTACCGGTCGTGGGAGCTCTTACATACTTTAGGGCCCATGGTGCTTAGGTCCCTCTCTAATCCTCAGACTGAATCTCATTTCTCTCCTGCCAGATCATTTACAACCCACATTTATCATCCCATGCCTCCCTCTGTTCTACTTGGAGCTGGACCCTGATGATAGGAAGTTAATGTCCTGATGCACTAGAGAATCTCTATGGCTGAGATTAAAACGCGAAGAGCTTCAGAATCGTTTCAGGTACACGGTGAAGCAGAGAAGTTTTGTAGGAGGAGGACAGGGGTCATCGGTCCAGACACAGCTGTGGTCAGAATTATTGGCACCCTTGGTAAATATGATCAGAGATGACTGCAAAAAATTAATCTGCATTGCTTATCCTTTTGATCTTTAATTCATAAAATTAAACCTTTAAAAACCATAAAAATCTAACCTTTCATTGAAGGAAAACAATTCAAAGATGAAAATCGCATTATGAAATAAATGTTTTTACACAATTATTGGCACCCCTAGAATTTTTAATGAGTAAAATATCTCTGAAGTATATTCCCATTCATATTTACATTTTTTTAGCACACCAGGGTGATCATGAACATGAAGTTGTCCAGCCATGACTTCCTGTTCCACAGGAGTATAAACATGAGGAAACACCTCAAGGCCAAATTCCCTTTATCATTCATCACAATGAGATGTGCAGCAAAAGATTGTTGAGCTTCACAAAATAGAAAGTGGCTGTAAGAAAATAGCTAAAGCATTGAAAATCCCCATTTCCACCATCAGGGCAATAATTAAGAAGTTCCAATCAACTAAAGATGTTACAAATCTGCCTGGAAGAGGACATGTGTCTAAATCGTCCTAATGCACGGTGAGGAGGAAAGTTTGAGTGGCCAAAGACTCTCCAAGGATCATAGCTGGAGAAATGCAGAGATGAGTTGAGTCTTGAGTCTCAGAAAGCCGGAAAAATGATCAAACAGCGCCTACATCCCCACAAGTTGTTCGGAAGGGTTTCAAGAAAAATCCTCTGCTCTCATCCAGAAACAATCTCCAGCATATTCAGTTGTCAGACATGACTGGAACTTCAAACGAGACCGGCTTCTATGGTCAGATGAAACTAAAAAAGATGGGTTTGGTGCACACATGGATAAAAAGTACCCAATTTTTCTGCTGGAAGTCCTGGACATCTTGTTCAGATACATGGTATCATGGATTCTATCAAATACCAACAGATAAAAAAATCAAAACTTGACCGCTTCTGTTAGAAATCTTATAATGGCCAGTGGTTGGACCTTCCATCAGGACAATTATCCAAAACAAACATCAAAACCAACAAAATAATGTGTCACTGAACACGAAATGAAGCTTCTGCCATGGCCATCCCAGTTCCCTGACCTGAACCCTAAAGAAATGAGTGGAGTGAACTGAAGAGAAGCACCACCAACATGGAGCTGGAATCTGAAGGCTCTAGAGAGATTCTGTATGAAGGAATGGTCTCTGATCTCTTGTCAGGTGTTCTCCAAACTCATCAGGCATTATAGGTGAAGACTCAGAGCTGTTATCTTTGCAAAGGAAGTTGCAAAAACTATTGAATAAAAGGGTGCAATAATTGTGGCCAACGTGTTTTGGAGAAAAACATGTATTTCATAATGTGATTTTCCCCCCACTTTCAATTCTTTTCCTTCAAATGAAAGGTTAGATTTTTGCTAATTTTGTGAATTAAAGATCAAAAGGATAAACAATGCAAATTTATTTTTACACTCATATTTACCAAGGGTGCCAATAATTCTGACCACAACTGTAAAAGGTAATATGTGGCATATTGGCAGCCTTGTAGTTTTGGGTTAGGGCACTGTTTGTGGGATACATTTGGATTTCTGTAGGATAATAAATTGGTTGATCACATTGTGGTGGTAGACTTACAGTAGACTACATTACCTGGTGGTGTAGAGAAGCATTTGCCAGAATTCCGGTCAAATTCTTGAGTCTCATCAGGACACAAACACAAGTAGGAGCCTTCATGATTCTCACAGATGGCCTCACCACACACATTACCAAGCAGCTCACACTCATTCACATCTGCAGGCAAGAAAATATGTTTCATTATTGAACTGAACAGTCTGAACTCCAAGAGTGAAATTAGTTTTGTGTTGTCAAGTGCAGATGTGATTATTTGTTGTTCTACCACTAACAGGTTTCTAGTTAAAAGGAATAGTTCACTCAAAAATTAACCAGTTCAACCGGTTAAGAATTGGCTTTTCTCCTGTTCAACTCAATAATTTGATGGCAGTGGCTCTTGGCATAACAGCTCACTGGAGTGAAAGATCAGCGATTAACTTATCTGTTCCTCACATTAAATCTTATGGCTTCTAAAGGTATGGAAATATATAATAAATTGTATGGACTGCATTTATGATACTTTCTCTCATTTTTTAAAACTTTACAGACGTGTTTTTGTATAGAGCTGCATAAAATGTCTTTTGTGATTCAAGGTTTGGAATGAAATGAGGGTCATAATAAATAATATTATAACAGCAATAAATATTATTACAAATTTAAATATAAATAACTATTGTTGTTGTTATTATCATGAATAATGATGATAATTTAAAAATAAAAAAAAACTGAAGAATTAAAATAAAAATAAATTCCTAATGAAAAATCCTAGACTTTCTTTCTTTCTTTTAAAATAAGAATTGTTTGTTATTACAAAAAAAAGAAGACTAAAGACTAAAGAAACAAGAAGGACACAGTTTCAATAGACCTCTGACCAGACTTTTCAAAGCAACAAACTTACATGAACTCATGAACTCTATAATTTCTATAGCCTTGTCTTGATTGGCTTATTGATTTTCCTTATCAAAACTGTGGCTTTTGGGAAGCTCATAAAGCAATGACAAACTGTGCACGGTTGACTTAAGTAAATAAAACAGCCCAATTTTTCTGCCGACTGTCTTTGACAGCTTGAATTTATGACGACCAAAGTAGCACTATAATGCAAGTGTCTGCTTCCTGCAACATGGCTCTCTTCTCCTTTCTCTCTCTTTCTTTCTCTTTTCTTCTCAATGCTTCACACATCTGTGACTCTCATTCTCTTGCTTTTATCAATCATCTCAGAGCACCACATACAAAAGGATGCAATAAATCAACTTGTGTGGAGAGCCTTTATGTGCAATAGACTCTGAATGCTCTAATGGAGCCATCCTGCCAGACGCACACACGTACACACTCCAGACCCTCTCAGTGAGGGTGGGCCAGCTCATCAATGAGCCTGTAAGTGTTAAACGGTCATCTGGAGTCAGGAAAAGTTGCAAAAGGATATCAGTGCCAGAGGAACAATGTAAAAGACAGCCGCAACCTCATAAGAGCTGATATATACTAGCGGCTTTTCATGCACTCCGGAATAGATTAGGGTGTGTTGGGAACATTTCTCCACCCAAAAGAGTTTTTTTTTTTCCCCCATGTATGCAGTGCTTTCTGCACCGCTGCTTAATCTACAAAACCACAACAAATGAAATGATTATAACGCTGAGCTTGCAGTCTGAATTAAATTTGATAAGTTAAAAAGAGTACAGATTTCTATTCAAACTTCTATTTAAACTCAAAAACAAACATACAGCATGTCCAATATATTCTGATTTACATTTGAATGACTCTTGTGAGCTGGTTCTTTAAATGATTCACTCAGAATAGACTCACAAACTCAGTTTGATGAATCCTTTTCTGAATCTGTCAGAGTGGCTACCGAATCACCATATGACTCACTTACTGAACTGCAAACATTTACTTTCAGTGTCCCACTCAAACTGAATCAGTTTTATGTCCTTGAATCAGTGTGCTTCTGTAACTCATAGTGCTAACAATGCTACGCTTTAATCCTCAGACTCAACTCAATTTATTTATAAAGCAATTTCAAAACCATTAAAAATGCACAAAAGTGCTATACATAAATAGCACATAACTCTAAAAACTATACAAACGTAGAATAACAACAAGGCACAACACCAATAAATCATCCATCGTATAACAAATCATTTATTAGACCTAATCAAATGCCAAAATCCTGATAAATTTCTTTAAAAAGCCTTTAAGTCACCTTTAAAAGAATCCATACTTGATTAGGATTTTATAAATAATGGCAAAACAACTCTGAATGGTTGTTCATATAATTAAGTAATAGATTAAGTAATCTATTTTTTAAAAATAGAATCAAATGTTTGCAATCACAAATAACATTAAACTATGAAATAAATATAGTTCAAGACACACAGAGAATTAAACTGGCTGGTACACAAGGGCTAAAACCATATATATGTCTGATCTGGGATTTGTTTTGGTTCTTGTTGATTGCATAGGGCAAGGAAAGCTGGCCTAGCAGATGTACAAGCTACAGATACACTGAAATGGGGTGCTCATATGGGTGATGCAGGTTCGAATCTGATTCTTTTCTTGACTCTTTCTGTCACCAATGGGAAAGTTGTGTCACACAATGCTTTCAATGTGTTAAGAAAAATGTAGTGTTGCTGGAATCTTGTTGTGTATCATTTGGTCATAATATTGTCCCTAAGGTCTTTCTCTGTCTAGGTAATTGGTGGACAAAGGGATGAGAGGGGAAGAGAAAGAATAATAAGTGTGGGAAGGAGAGAAGCTGAAGAGGGAGATGGAAGAATGGATAAGGGAAGGAAGAGAAAGAGAGAAGTGGGAGGAAAAGCGGAATGTAGGGCTTGTGTGTATTAGTATTTGTGTGTATTAGTGTGTTACTGGTATGGGAAACAAGAAACTATGGAGGTTGTTTGTGGCCAGTTACATAAGCTAACAAGACAAACAACCTCTGTTCAGAGACAGTGAAAGAGAGTGAGTGTGTGCTCACGGTTTGTTTGCTAGCGTGTGCATGAAAATTCTCTCCTCAAACTAAACACAGACTGAGAACAATATGGGCAGTGTGAATCTCATATTATGATATGAGTAATTCAATATCATGTTACCATTCAAAAGTTGGATTTCTTTTAAAATGAATTATTCTTTTATTCAGCAAGGATGCATTAAATTGAGCAACGTGACAATAAAAACATTTATAATGTTATTCATTAAAGAATCCCGAAAAAAAATCATGGTTTCTACAAAATATATTAAGTAGCAAATGTTTTCAAAATTGATAATCTTAAGAAATGTTTTTTGAGCAGCAAATCAGCATCTTAGAATGATTTCTAAAGGATCATGAGACACTGAAGACTGGCGTAATGATGCTGAAAATGAACAGGAATACATTTTAAAATATAATTGTAAAAATATTTCACAGTATCAAATAAACGCAAAATAAAAGACTTCTTTTACAAGAAGTCTAAATGCCACATTATTGCTAGAAATTCACCGAAATGGTCTTATACATGAATAAACAAGTGGGACTGCCTATTTTTGGATAATTAAAATAGTCCAGTTTTGAATGAAAGGTACTTAATCTGATTTGATGACTCTCTCATTTATGATTATTCATAACAAATGAATTATGCATCATACTTTTGATTCCGACTCGTATAATACAGACAAAACTTCCTCTTTCTCCTCTCTTGCTCTCTTTCAGAAGGTGGGTTGCACAAGAACAGTCTAGATGAAAACATGTGTTATTTTAAAATAGCCACCAACTTCAGACCTCTAAACACCAGGCACAAAAATAGATGTGGCTCCATCACTTTAATAGGACTTGACTCTGTGTCAGTGTATTAATGTGGGGGCCACTGATGTGTTTAACCCCAGTTGCTGTGTTTTAAACATTACCGGGGTCTGTGCCGTCCACCCTCAGACTGGAAGAAACTAAACACTCACATCAATCATGGTTCTAGCAAAGCGTCTGCCATCTTTTTAATGTTGTCTGAGAGGAA
The DNA here is from genome assembly GCF_024489055.1 of Chanodichthys erythropterus. Lineage (NCBI taxonomy): Eukaryota > Metazoa > Chordata > Actinopteri > Cypriniformes > Xenocyprididae > Chanodichthys > Chanodichthys erythropterus. The sequence continues at coordinate 20,316,014 of NC_090238.1, read as the reverse complement.
GTGGCAAAAAATCTCAGAGAGTGCTGGCCTTGGTTCAAAATCCAGCTCTGGTTTACCTGCCTGTCAGAACGAGAGCTTTACAAACAGACCAGACCACATATCCATTAGTTTGTCTTCAAATTGACAAGATACAGTTTTAGACATATTACATATATGACATATTGTGACGTATTGTTTTGACCAAGTAAAACAGAGCTACGTTACCCCACAATTTGTCAGATAAAGTCAGCTGTATGATGAGTATTCAAGCAGTCGCGACTGTTTCATTAGAATGCAATAAAATAATTGTGAATTTAAGTGATCAAATGTAAATGTTCAAGTTCATGGATGAAGGAGGTGGACGTTAAACAACTTTAATCATAAAATAGGCATAAACAAAATGCATATGCATACAGAAACCGGGCATACATAAGTATAAGTCCCCAATGGGACTTAAATACATAAGTCCCATTGGTTTGCTTTCCATCAGCAATGGATGTGAAGACGACAACTCCTATGATTCCACGCTTATTCACGGCGTCATCAAGCTATACGCATTTGTTATTGTTTTGAAAAAGTGACCTCTAGCGGCAAAACTTACATATTTAAAGTGTAAAATATTTCTATTTGTGTTTCATGGGGAAAAAGAAAGTCATACAGGTTTGAAACAACATGAGGGTGAGTAAACAATGATAGAATTTTTATTTTTTTAAGTGAACTATCCCTCAAACAAGAAGCAATGACTACACCTTAGCTGTTTAAGTTAGGTTTCCAACAGTGATCCTTCATTGAATACTGTCAATTTTAAATCCACTTCTAAATTGTAGAATGAAAATAACAGAAACTAGGAGGGAAAAACTTACCCACACAGCCCTGCCCATCCTGAGAGTCCTTGAATCCCTGGTCGCACTGGCAGCTGAAGGAGCCTATTGTATTCTGACAAGTACCATGACTTCCACAGGTATTCTCATTCAGTGAACACTCATCCACGTCTAGAACGAGAGAGGAAGGGACAATAAGACAGAAAGTGGGAGATGTTAGAGCTCTATGTGTGCTGAACTGATCAGAGATGAATGGATGAGAGAAAGAACACAACAGCAGAGCTCTGAAATCACATACACTACTAATCAGAAGTTTGGGTTTTTGAAAGAAAAAACCCCACCAAGGCTGCATTTCTTTGATCAAAAGTAAGAACAGCAATATTCTGAAATATTATTACTATTTTAAATAACTATTTGAATATATTTTAAAATGGCTGCTGAAATGTCAGCAGCCATCACTCCAGTGTTCAGAATAAGAATAGCATTTATTTGATAAAAGAATAGCATTTATTTGAAATCTTTTTTAACATTAAAAAGCATCATTACTGTCACTTTTGGTCAATTTATGCATTCTTTCTGAATGAAAGTGTTAATTAACAGGTTTGGTGGTATGGGTAGGTTTAAGGATGAGTTAAGGGGTAAGAGAAGGGACAACAGTGTAATTATGGATGTAATTACAAAAATTAATTACAGCTGTAATTACATGCACGTTTTTATAAATATAAGTACATTGTAAAAATGTGTACAGTGCTCAGCGTAAATGAGTACACCCCCTTTGAAAAGTAACATTTTAAACAATATCACAATGAACACAAAAATGTTGACAAGACTAAGTTTAATATAACATCTGTTTAACTTAACATGAAAGTAAGGTTAATAATATAACTTATAAAACAAAACTTTCAGTTTTACTCAAATTAGGGTGATGCAAAAATGAGTACAGCCCACAACAAAAACTACTACATCTAGTACTTTGTATGGCCTCCATGATTTTTAATGACGACACCAAGTCTTTTAGGCATGGAATGAACAAGTTGGCGACATTTTACAATCTATCTTTTTCCATTCTTCAAGAATGACCTCTTTTAGAGACTGGATGCTGGATGGAGAGTGATGCTCAACTTGTCTCTTCAGAATTCCCCATAGGTGTTCGATTTGGTTCAGATCAGGAGCCACTGAATCACTTTCACCCTGTTCTTCTTCAGAAATCCAACAGTGGCCTTAGATGTGTGTTTAGGATCATTGTCATGTTGGAAAAGTGCACGACGACCAAGGGCACAGAGTGATGGTAGCATCTTCTCTTTCAGTATAGAGCAGTACATCTGTGAATTCATGATCCATCAATGAAATGCAGCTCCCCGACACCAGCAGCACTCACGCCGCCCAACATAAGGACACTGTCACCACCATGTTTCACTGTAGGCACCATGCATTTTTCTTTGTATTCCTCAACTTTGTGACGTCATACAGTTTTGAAGCCATCAGTTCCAGAAACATTTATCTTGGTCTCATCACTCCAGAGTATAGAGTCCCAGTAGTCTTCATCTTTGTCAGCATGGGCCCTGGCAAACTCTAGGCAGGTTTTTTGTGCCTGGGCTTTAGGAAAGGCTTCTTTCGTGGACGGCACCCATGCATGCCATTCCTCTGCAGTGTACGCCATATTGTGTCATGGGAAATAGTCACCCCAGTTTGGCTTTCTACTTCTTTAGATAACTGCAGTGAACTTGCATGCCGATTTTCTTCAACACTCCTGTCTAGGTGTTAACTTCCGTGGACGACCTGGACGTCTCTGTGAGATGTGCATTTCCATCTTTTTTAAATTTTTGTACCACTTTTGCTACAGTATTCTGACTGATAAGTAAAGCTTTGCTGATCTTCTTGTAGCTTCACCTTTCTGGTGTAAAGAAATTATTTTCTTTCTCAGGTCTTCTCTTCCATGTGGTGCCATTGCTGACAGAATGAAATGGGAAGGGGTTTTAACACCCCTTTATAGTCAACTGTCTGTGGGACCTGTGTAATTAATAATTAGACTCACCTGTGGTTGAATTCTTGTTAAATTAGACATTTGTAAATATAAACATCTAAAATGTAGCTTTGCTCCAGAGACGTTCAGTGTGCTGTACTCATTTTTGCATCACCCTAATTTGAGTAAAACTGAAAATTTTGTTTTCAAAGTTATATTATTAACCTTACTTTCATGTTATAAGTTAAACAAATGTCATATAAAACTTTGTCTTGTCAACATTTTGGAAATTGTTTTTGTGCTCATTGATTGTTTAAAATGTTACTTTTCAAAGGGGGTGTACTCATTTACGCTGAGCACTGCATGTACACAATAAGTGCTTTGTATTAAATTATAAATTTTAATGTTAGTACACAGTAGTTAAAGACAACTAATATAAAGGGGGACCTATAACAAAGAGCTACTAAATTGAGCATGGAATGATGGGTAAACACGGAATTATGGGTCTGATCGGGAGCATAATTGCAATCTGCAGTGTTAATTAGCAAATGTTTAAGCCACATGAGAAAAACAGCTCTGGTCATAACCAGAATACAGAGATGTGCTGTGCAACAATGCGAGCTGGGTGGAGCTAAGGCGATGACCTCACGGCTGTAGCTGGTGCCTTTGGGCACTCACCGATGCAGATGCCGTGTTCGCCTCGGGAAAGGCCAGGTGGGCAGGGCACCTCACATTGGTAAGAGCCCGGTGTGTTCTGACAGGCCCAAACCCCACAAATAGACGTCCCCAAGTCAGCACACTCATCAATATCTGACAGACAGCACAACCAACCAATCAGTTTACTAATTAACCAATCAGCAGAAAGCTTCTGGGTGGAGGGAGAAAAAGGAAATTTTTTTGGATTCTAGGTTTTTACCCTGGCAAGTCTGATTGGTTGGCTCCAGGCGGTAGCCTCCTTCACAGTGGCAGAGATACGAGCCCTCTATGTTTGAACAGGTACCATTTACACATCTGGTGTCATCCACACATTCATCTACATCTGAAAAAGCCAGCACACACATTGGTTTTGAGTGGGCCATTTTAAAAGAATATATTTCTCGTTGTCTAGACATCCTGCTCAAACACTTCCTTCTCCCCGTTTTACTGCTGGACGGGGCATTTAAACCAACTCTGGCACCTCACTGGGCCCCGGGAGCACATACATAAGTCCCACCAGAGGAAAAATAACATTGGCTCATATGTGAAACGCATTAGACACACAATTCCTTTCTTTCTCTCACTCTCTCTTGTGCTGCCAAAGACTGGGGCTTTTCAACAAAACAGCAGATTAATTTTGCCTAAACATCAGAGATATATCAACAAAGCACTGCTGAGAATCAGGACAAACCACAGCAGGATGCATCGATGAGAGAATATGTTTGTGTGTGTGTGTGTACGTACCTTCACAGCCTGGCGGATCCCTGGTGGACACAAAGCCGGCATCACACACACAAAGGAATGAACCCTCTGTGTTCAAACACTCTCCGTTCGGGACGCACAGTTGTGTCTCATCCTCACACTCATCAACATCTATGAGGATGGAGGGATGAAATCAGTGACAGTGTAAGACTTTCATTCTGGTGAACTGCCTACTGCTTTCTACTTACAAATAGTACATAAAATATTATGAACTATAATACAATATTAAATATTAAAACATTACTACTCTACTGTATGTTCCATGTTTAATTAGGAAGTGGTATCCAGTTCTTTTCCTAGAAATTAAACTGTTAATTTGTTTTTTGAAGCTAATGTAGTGTGAAAATCTTAAAACATTGCACTGGAAATAGGAGGTAAGGTCATGTACATTGCATCATGGGTAACAGTATTCACATTTCCGCAAAAAGATTAAGCAGCACAGCTGTTTTCAAGAATGATAATAATAAGAAATGTTTCTTAAGCACCAAATCAGTATATTAGAATGATTTCTGAAGGATCATGTGACACTGAAGACTGGAAAAATGGCTGCTGAAAATTCAGCTTTGCCATCACAGGAATATGTAACATTTTAAATATGTTAAAATAAAAAACAGTTCTTTTATGGTTGTCTCACCGTGGCAGCTAGTGCCATTGACTTGTCTATATCCCTGTGGGCAATTGCACTGGTAAGAACCCAAGATATTGACACACTGCCCCACACCATCGCAGGTCTGAGGTAACTCCAAACACTCATCCACATCTGTGAACATCAGAATATCTCAACATGTTACAAAAATTCAATATTTTGTGAGATTTTGTCAATAACGATGATCAGAAGATATTTTCAGACGAGTGTATAATTGTGTTGGTACCCTGGAAGGATTAGGACTGCCAAGTACATAATAACAAGTTTTTGTTATTTTTCATATTTTGTGCAGATTTTAGTTCACAGCAGTGACAGAAAATACATTTTCCAATAAGTTTAAATAGATTTTTACCCTTTATCTGCATTTTTACATAAATTCAAATAGAATAATAAGACACTATAGGGCCAGTCAAATGAAATCAGTATCAACAAAATCCATCTTTGCAATGCAGAGGAAACATCTGAAATGGCATTTAGATGCGTTTACAAAGACTGCTTAATGCAGCTCAGAGGTGACAAATTCATTTAACCTGCAGTTACAAATGCAAAAATAATGTTTTGATGTTTTAAAAATAAAACATTGATAATTATATGAAATGATTTTAAAATAGAAAAGACACTTTAAATATGAAACTAAAATCGGCAGTAGGTGGCGGCAAGTCACTGTTAATGAGCGAATCGAGTCTTTAATTCAACCGATTCGTTCAAATGGACTGATTCATTCAGTATATATATAATATTCCCGTAAATTAACTACCTGTAAAATTCCTGTGCGCCTACAGAAATCAAATAAAATAAAATTTCATAAATAAACTTTCATAAGTCATATACAAATAATGAACAAAATATTCTAAAATAGTAACACATTTTTTAAACTTAAACTTAAAGTGAAAACAAAAGTAACAAAGTAAAACAAAAGTAACAAAGTACAGAATATTAATTAGATAAAGAAATATGGGAAATGAAGGGGAAAATAAAGCAAATAAATGTACAAATGTAACTAATAATAATATAAAAATATTAAATAAAAAATAAACGATAAGTGAATGGATTTAAAAGACTTGGATGGGATTAAAATGTACAACGTTTAAACAATTATTGATAAACTTCATTCGAATGCTGTCTAAGTAACATAGCGCGCAATACAATATGCACTATGTTACAGTTTTTCTCAGTCGCTTTGGTACATTTCTCAGATCAGAATTGAAATTCTCAAAACTACCTGTTCAATTCTCACATCATTGTGTCACTTGTGCACATCAAAAAAGCAGTTTCTCATTTCTTTGAACAAGTTGCAAATGCTTTAGTACATCCATGCAAATGATTATGTACAATTCTCTGTTGTTTCCTACATTATCAGTTGCTTATGTCATGTTGATCAAAATTTATTATATTGGGTCTCTGTTGAATAGTCTCACCCCCCACAACATTTAGGCACAAGCTCATAGCATAAGTCTTTACATGCAAAATGGTTGAACAAGTTATCATAATATGTCAAGCATATTTCTATACTTTCTATATTTCCATTAGACTTTTTTCTAAATCTGTCCTGAATTGGTAAATTGCTCCCAGGTGAATCTTGACGACATGACATGACTCAATAACGACATGACTCAATGACTCAATGACGTTCTGTCAATAAAATACAGTACAAACAGTAAGAGAGTAAATTTGAATCTTTTCCATTCTCTTGCAATTACACTCACACATACACTAAGATGTAACTTATAATTGACAATAATTGTCATCAAAACTTTAGCCATAGTTTCCATCAGAACGTCCCTCCAGAGTAAACGGTTATATTGAGAACATGACTAAACAATTTGACTGTCTTATCCGTACACAATGACACAAGGACTTGTCATTCTGATGGCACTGACATGTTCATTGACACAGATATTTACTTTTGAGAGATGAACTAAGGATTTTGAGTAAGAGAGTGGCTTTTGCAGGTTATCCATGGTGTTTTGCTATTTGTAAAAATTGTTTTGAGAAATGCACTTACTGTTTTGCAAATTGTGAGTTTGACTCGAGAAATGTACCAAAGCGACTGAGAAAAACTGTAATATAATAATTTCTTGATTCCATTCTTTTTTTAAATTAAAAATAAATATTATTGGTCTCGTCCATTTCTGATAGTTCCAGGTTGCCATGGTCACGCAGGTTGTTTACACATTTAACTCATGGCCACAAGAAATAGATGTCGTTCCCTCAACATAATGAAGTTGTGGCCACGAGAAAAATATATCATTCCCTCACCATATGATCTCGAGGCCATGACTTTACATCGCGTGTCCACAACATAAGGATGTCGTTACCTCGACAAAAAGATCTTGTGGCTACGAGTTATTATCACGTTCCCACAAATTAATATCTTGTGGCCACGACATAGTATTACGTTTCCACGAGTTTATATGTTGTGGACATGACAAAACTAAATTAACCAAACATGTCCCCTCCATGTCACCATATGTCTAAAATATACAGTGGGTACGGAAAGTATTCAGACCCCCTTAAATGTTTCACTCTTTGTTATATTGCAGCCATTTGCTAAAATCATTTAAGTTCATTTTTTTTCTCATTAATGTACACACAGCACCCCATATTGAAAGAAAAACACAGAATTGTTGACATTTTTGCAGATTTATTAAAAAAGAAAAACTGAAATATCACATGGTCCTAAGTATTCAGACCCTTTGCTCAGTATTTAGTAGAAGCACCCTTTTGATCTAATACAGCCATGAGTGTTTTTGGGAAAGATGCAACAAGTTTTTCCACGCCTGGATTTGGGGATCTCTGCCATTCCTCCTTGCAGATCCTCTCCAGTTCTGTCAGGTTGGATGGTAAACGTTGGTGGACAGCCATTTTTAGGTCTCTACAGAGATGCTCAATTGGGTTTAAGACAGGGCTCTGGCTGGGCCATTCAAGAACAGTCATGGAGTTGTTGTGAAGCCACTCCTTCATTATTTTAGCTGTGTGCTTAGGGTCATTGTTTTGTTGGAAGGTAAACCTTCGGCCCAGTCTAAGGTCTTGAGCACTCTGGAGAAGGTTTTCGTACAGGATATCCCTTTACTTGGCCGCATTCATCTTTCCCTCGATTGCAACCAGTCATCCTGTCCCTGCAGCTGAAAAACACCCCCACAGCATAATGCTGCCACCACCATGCTTCACTGTTGGGACTGTATTGGACAGGTGATGAGCAGTGCCTGGTTTTCTCCACACATACCGCTTAGAATTAAGGCCAAAAAGGTCTATCTTGGTCTCATCAGACCAGGGAATCTTATTTCTCACCTTCTTGGAGTCCTTCAGGTGTTTTTTAGCAAACTCCATGCAGGCTTTCATGTGTCTTGCACTGAGGAGAGGCTTCCGTCGGGCCACTCTGCTATAAAGGGCTGCAGTGATGGTTGACTTTCTACAACTTTCTCCCATCTCCCGACTGCATCTCTGGAGCTCAGCCACAGTGATCTTTGGGTTCTTCTTTACCTCTCTCACCAAGGCTCTTCTCCCCCGATAGCTCAGCTCCAGCTCTGGGAAGGGTTCTGGTCGTCCCAAACGTCTTCCATTTAAGGATTATGGAGGCCACTGTGTTCTTAGGAACCTTAAGTGCAGCAGAATTTTTTTTGTAACCTTGGCCAGATCTGTGCCTTGCCATAATTCTGTCTCTGAGCTCTTCAGGCAGTTCCTTTGACCTTATGATTCTCATTTGCTCTGACATGCACTGTGAGCTGTAAGGTCTTATATAGACAGGTGTGTGGCTTTCCTAATCAAGTCCAATCAGTATAATCAAACACAGCTGGACTCAAATGAAGGTGCAGAACCATCTCAAGGATGATCAGAAGAAATGGACAGCACCTGAGTTAAATATAGGAGTGTCACAGCAAAGGGTCTGAATACTTAGGACCATGTGATCAGTGTTAATTTCGTTGACGAATAATTTTCGTCATAATTTTTGTCAACGACATTTTTTCACGGACGAAAACGAGACGACGACTAAATAAAAATGGGTTTTGAATGACTAAAACTATGACTAAAATCTACTCTAATTTTCGTCAACGAATAAAAACGAGACAAAATGAAAGAGAGGGACGATTTGGGAAGATATCCAGTCAGAACTGCTGTCCTGTGTGGAAGATGCGCACATTTGAACTGTAATGTGCTGATCTAACCGCGGGAAACGCTGCGCTGTTGCGCGCTCTACAGGCTCGTGCCGCAGCATATGTGACTGCTGCGCAATTAATGAATAGCGCACATTTATGCCAAGCGATTGCTTATAAGCTAATGTTGATGAATTATGACAATGTTTACTACACGATGCTTATATGGTAGCATGTTTTAAACGGTTGTAAGAATGCATATTTTATCTCCCTCATGAGCAGCCTGCTACAGTGCAGACTGCAGACATTTCAGAATAAGAGTCACGGTGTATTTCGGGATGGTTTATAATTATTATTTTTTTCCTGGTCATTATTGTTATTTTGTTTAAACAATAAACTGTATTTAATTTAATTTCTGTTTAATTCATAGTAAACTACTGTATCTTCTGTCACAGGAAGGAAAGACTAAGAACATTATTTGACACATTATTCAATATATTTTACAAGTATAAGGGTTATTATTGTTAACTAAACCTAAAACCAAAGAAATCTTCATTACTTGAAATAAACATTAACTGAAATAAAAGATAAATATATAAAAATGTAAACTTATAAAAATGTAAACTTAATAGTTTCTAAGCTTTAGCTTAACCTGAGGTATTAAAATAAACAAAAAATAAAAAGTTATAGACATTTAAAAGCAAACTAACTAAAAGACAAACACAAAAAAATTACTAAAACTTTTAACTAAAATTACAATGAAAGCAGGAAAAACTAAAAATCAAATCTAATAATTTTTTTTAAATGTAATCTATAATAGTAGCCTACCTCAATGATAAGTGTGTCAATCCCTGAAAAGTACTGAATTTTGCTCTTTCACGTGTTTTTGCACTTGAACGGTCAAAAACCGTCCGCTTTGGTAAGCAAAGTACAGTTGGGTGAACATAAACAGTTTGGGGAATAACAGATGTGCCTATATAAGTGTATTGGATCTGTGGAAGCATTTCTATTGGAAATGCTTAATGCTTACAATTTGACTAAATTAGATTTTAGTCGACTAAATTCTTATGATATTTAGTCGACTAAAACTAGACTAAAACTAAAACAATTTCCGATGACTAAAATATGACTAAAACTAAATGGCATTTTAGTCAAAAGACTATGACTAAAACTAAATCAAAATTTGCCGTCAAAATTAACACTGCATGTGATATTTCAGTTTTTGAAAATGAACTTAAATGATTTGAGCAAATGGCTGCAATATAACAAAGAGTGAAAAATTTAAGGGGGTCTGAATACTTTCCATACCCACTGTAAGTCACTAAATTTTTTATTAAACTGCTGCATACAATTAATATCGCAACTGCAATTGTGCTTGAAAAAAAAACGGCACTCTTTGTGAGAAGCACATTCTTTTCACAAGCGTTGTCGCGTCAATTCTCTCGCTGGTAACTGATGCAAGGAGAGTTTGAGCTCGCGCATCACTTGGATGTGCTCTCGACGTTTTCCATTGACATATCACCATAGAAACGGACTTAAATAAACTATAAAAAGGGGTGAAGATCGTGTCTGAAAGCTCCAATCGATTTTTTATTGGTTAAAATCAATGGAGAATATCTCGTATTTTTTTAGATATTCTCCATTGATTTTAACCAATAAAAAAATCGATTGGAGCTTTCAGACACGTGAACGGCGCCTATGGTGCACACTCCTAATCCATATCACACACTTTCTTACCGTCACATTGGTCTCCTGTGGACGACAATATAAAGCCAGCCTCACAGTTGCAGATAAACGACCCCTCTGTGTTCTGACAGTGACCTTGGGTGCACACGTTGTCATCGTGGCATTCATCAATGTCTGTAACACACAAAATTGCTCATTGGCATTTTATCTGTTTTGTTTAACCTGATTGCTTGACAATCACAAATATGAAATTCCCAATGCTGTCATAATGCACGTAAAAAGCCATGTAAAAGGCAAACAAAGTTAAAATAATAGATTCATAACTAAAGGAAACAAAAACAAAACAAAAGCAATAAACAAAACCAAAACACAACAAAACAAAAAGCAAAACCAAACAAAAAACAACAACTAAAACACCAAAAAAACAAAAAACAAACAAAACAAGACTAGACAAAACGAAACAAAACAAATAATAGAAAAAAAAAACTTAACAATTCACTTAGAAGTTGGAGAGCTTATCTGTCATTTGTTAGACAATATATAGATGAACAAAATCTTTGAAAAATACTTAAAGCTGTTCAACTGAACGGATGGTACCTGTGCAGGCCTTGCCATCAGGAGTGAGCGAGAACCCTTCATCACACGTGCAGATGAAATAGCCCTCCAGATTCGAACACTGACCATGAGCACACACTCTTTCATCCAGACACTCATTTATATCTGCACAGAGAAGGTCACAAACACAATACATCTGAAGAAAGACACCTCTGTGGGTAACATTTATAAAGGCCCTCTCATTTGTCAAAAAGTAGCTGTGCTAAACACATATTGTATAAAAGCAAACAAAAATTGCTTCTTACCAACACATTGGCCATTTCTCCCTTCAAACCCATCCGGGCATGGAGAACACATGAAAGAGCCAAGAGTGTTATAGCAGAGACCGGATGGACACACTCTCCCATCCTGACATTCATCAATATCTATATAGACACAAGAAGAAATTACCAGAATGATTCAAAATCAATATATGAGTTCATGGTATTTATCCAGCAAAGGGTCTGCATGTGCCAGCTGTGAAGGTTTGATAGGAGGGTCTGTTCTTATGGATGAGTGTTATTGCTGTCCTACTGTGAGGGGAACAGGAAACAATCGACTCAGGTGCAAGAAAGCTCATTTTGTTCTCCATCTCTCTGCTACACCATTATTAATGTCGATACTTGAAGAAAAACATCTTAACTGCAAAACCACTCTGATAGCGATGCCATGATGTACGATGGCACCATGCCTGCTTCCTTCTACACATTCTACCATTCATTCACCTTTATTACTGCTTCCAACAGCAGCCAAAGTCACTTCATCTCTAAACTGAATGGATGTGTTACATTAAAACGGTAAGAGTGTGAAAACACATCACCTAATCACAACTGCAACAGATTTTTAAAGAGCTTTACATTAGATCAGACAGCTGCATTTACAAGGACACATTTTCAATACTTAAAGAATGTTTTACAATGTTCCTTGACTTACAAAGTCAAATATTTAATTATAAACTCTCAAATCTGATTTAACTAGAATTCTATAACTCCAAATTTACAAAAAAAAAAAAAAAAAAAAAAGCTGGAGATGTCGCTTAGCAGTGTTCTTGGCATGCTGTGGTGCTCAAATGGGAGAGGTTTGAATCTGGCTTATTAAAAGCAGTCTGTCATTTAACAATTGGAGAGACTGAAAAGTAAAGAAAATGTCAGTATCTTGCATAATCAAAGAGTAAAATCTGTAAAAGTAATTTCTGTCTCGTAGGCTGGCGTAGAGCAAACAAACAACGCCCCACATTTTGTAGCAATTACACATATTCCAGATTGCGGAATTAAGGTGGGACTAATTCCTGAATGGAAAAGTTAAACCAGTTTACTGGAACATTTAAACCTGTTAACCAGAGAAACCAATGTGCTGGCCATATCAGTTTAAATGGATGTAATGAGTAACTCTGGGCAAAAGCTTCCGGATGTCTTGTTCTCTGGATTTCTTAATACGAGGAGAAGATGTGTTTTCCAAGTACCGTGAACATTTCCTCATCTGCAGCGGTAGCGCTGAGGTATTTGGGTGACTCGGTTGAGGGTACGATAATACCTCTCTTCTTCCTCCACAAACCTCAAAGTGTGTCACAGGGAGGTGGTTTCTACCTCGTCTGCAAACCCTGAAAACCAGCTAATGACACACACACTCACAGGATGTGTGTGGAGTTGAGAAAGAGACAGAGCTGTGCCTGTATTTAGACGACCACATTGTGGTTCAAGACCAAAAGCAGACTTCATATGAGTGCTGATCTGTCTGGATCAAAATAAGAGCCAAGAAAGTGGAGGAGAGAACTGGCAATGGCTCACGAGGAAAGATACAGAGCTCCAAACGGGCCTTTATTTCACTTCTAACATGTCGACAAAAAAATAATAGATAACCTAATAAAAGATTCTTAAAAGAAAAAATAACAGCCGAAGAAATTAAATAGTAAATATATGTACCATTCAAATATTGTGAACCCTAATTTGATTCAGTTAGTTTGTGTACATGGGTGAGTTTATATGGGACAGAGTCTTGTAATTACCGGAGCAGCTGGTGCCCTGCTCGTTAGGCATGAAGCCAGGCTCACACACACACAGGAATCCGCCTGGAGTGTTATGACATTGACCATTAGCACACAAACTTGGGCTCTCCGCACACTCGTCGACATCTGTCAAAAATAATCAGGTAATCAATGGATCTGTCTTTTCATGCAGTATAAGACACAAATCCAATCTGAATGCAGAGTTTTTGTAACACATTGTCTAATGAGATGTCGTCATTTGGATTTAGAAGCATTTAAGTCTTATAGACTAAGGCTTAGACTAAAAATGGTGTCTGGTGAAGTGAAAAATTAGTAAAATTATACATAAATGGTCATTCTTCCACATTATGACTCCATTTCCATATAGAAAAAAAATTGTAGTCACTAAATTTTTGCCTGGTTATGTCTGAAGTTCATTTTAGATGTGATGTTATAGTGACTAAGAAGCCTTGGTTCCTTAAATGGATAGTTCACCCAAAAATGATCATTCTGTTCTCATTGTTTACATGTTGTTTTGATGGCCCCCTTTGGACATATTGCACCTATATGTCAACCAACAAAATAAGGGGTTAGGTTTGTAGAATAAGCTGACATGTACTTGCAAAGTTAATAGAACGTCTGTTGGGGGAACATCAAAATGAAGTGTATTAGAGTCTATTAGACAGGCTACTAATACACTACTAATGATAGTTAGTTGAGATGTAGGTGCAACATCACTTACAGTCAACAGAATGTCTAAAGGGGATCATTAAAATAAAGTGTAATCTTATTATTTACTCACTCTCATGTCATTTCAAACCTCTATGACCTTCATTCTTTGGTGGAACACAAAAGAAGGTATTGTGAAAAAATGTCTTATTAGTGTTTTTGCCCATACAATGAAAGTCAATGGGATCCAGTTTTGTTTTGGACCCCATTGACTTTCATTGTGTGGACAAAAAGAGTTAAAACATTTTCAAAATGCCTTTACAATTTAATCAGTGACTGACTATATCACTTAGATGCATGATGGATTTATGGATGGATTATATAAGCAAAATAACCACTGTTTAATAAATGAGAGATCCAGTTCTTGTTACCAATAAAAGACGAAGAGAACAACAGTATCAGTACTGTTTATACAGTTTAACCTTTGACCTCTCACCTACACATGTGGTGCCCTCACTGTCTGTTTTATAGCCGTCATCACAGATGCATGTATAGCTGTCAGCAGTGTTATAACAGATTCCTGCACCACAGATATCAGGTCTTACTTGACACTCGTCAATCTCTATGAAGAGAGAGAGAGAAAAAAGAACAAGGTCATTTTCTCATTTTCACGATCTTGAAATATGCCCATAGGAAAACAGTAGAGAGAGTTTTCTTGCACTTAAATGACTGTGTATCATTTCTTATTTGTTTATACAAAATAGTATATATTTTTAATATTGACTATTAATCGGTTATTGGCCAAAACATTGATACAATTATGCACTTATCAGTAAAACTGTGCATCCCAAATATATAGTACATGTAGATGAGACTCACCTGCCAGCTGTGTTGGGGAGATGTTCTGACTTTCTCTGGAAGGCAGAATTGCTACTGGAGCAGGTGGTGACACCTTCTCCACCACCTCTGGAGAGTGACAAGGAATTTGGAAAAACAGGAAGAGAAAGAAAAGAGATGTAAAACAATCCACAATCTGCCCAGAATTCCTGCTACATATTTGTTGCAAAACAAACAATCTTGCTTGATCTCTTGAACAAAAACTGAACATGTCCAACATCTGGCACCACAGCAGCTGATCAAAGATCAATCAATCGTTGTCACCATCTGGATGTGTTAGTTGAGGCCACTTCTAGACATTTTAAATGATTTGCCTTATCTCAATTTAAACAGCACTTCAGAAATCTTTGCATAAACTAGTGGGTCAGTTAAAAGACATGAAGACATGTTTATGGGGATATGCATGTACAGTACAAGTGGGACTGAGACCTGGGAGGGCAGGCTCCATCCTGATTGTAGATACCCCAGGTGACAGCTGGGCCTGTCCAGGCTGTACTATTGACCTATCAACACTCATGTGGGTAAAAAGCTCCTTCAAACAGATAAGAAACAAATGACAAACATAATAATCGACTGATCCACAAAGAGATATACTGTAGCAAATGTATTGGCAACTAAAGCAAAGAGGTAAGATGCTTCTGCTCTGACTGAACGGGGCGTTAAAGTGGGCGGAGTTGTAAAATCTTCGGCCCTGTCCCAAATGGCACACTTGATGCATACTCTTTGTAATTTTAGAATTCAGAAAGGTGCTCAAGAGTGTGCCCCTGAGACGAGGTGGCACAGTTGTGGAATACATCAGTCGCACAGTCTATGCAGAACTACAACAAAGTGTGGAAATGGAAGGCAAGTGCTTAGGGTGGCATTTGGGACAGAGTCAGTTAAGTGGAAGAAAGCCATATGCAATCTCACAGATCTGCAACCCTGCCCTCTGCCCTCTCTCTCACACACACACACACCAGATGGAAACCCTCTCGATTTAGTTCAAAGAAGAGACCGTTAAACTGTAAAAATTGAGATACTTGTGGAACAAATCGGGGGTTCTTCAGATTGCCACACTGGCAGAACCAGTGAAGGTCCCTCAAATATTAGTATATATTTCAAGTGAAACAAAACCTGACAAGGTTACTGGAGGAACCGTTGACAGGCTTTGGAGTTCTTGAAGGAGCTTTTGTGCATTTCTCAGAGAACTGCCTTTTTGATAGGATGCCTACAGGTTCTTCAAAGGGCTCCTCCAGTGGGGCAGTCTGAAGAACCAAGTTATCATATGCTGTTGGGCGGTAAAATGAAATGTGATTTGTTCCACACACAGTCCAGAAACATTAAATAAGCCTCTTTATGTCACCTGAAAACCATTAAATTGTCTCAAACACCTGACCAGAAAGAAAGATCTTCTCTAATTACTTAATTCAAGAGTGCTCTTTAATTTTTATGTCCTTTTGAAATAATTTACCATTTTTAATCTTTATCTTTCATAAACTGAAGAGATATTTAGGTGCACTGTATATGTCTAAACCAATTATTACACCCGGTTTCAAAGACAAGGCTTAAGCATAGTTCCAGACTAAAATGCATTTTGAGCTGTTTTAACTGAAAGCACTGATATATCTTAAAATGTTAGTGCCATTTTTTTTGTCTCAAGATTCACACCAATAATGTTTTTTCACATTTATAAAAGCTACTTAATGTCCTAATTGAACTAAGGCATAATCCTGGCTTAATCTAAGCCCTGTATGTGAAACCAGGAGTTAGTGTAATACAATTCTGTAAATGTTCTCAAACAGTTTTAGACAAATATTAAATTTTATAATTTTAAAAACTACAACTTAAAATGGCTCTTTTTTTGTATGTTAACATTGGCTGGACAAATATGAACATTAAAACGCAGTCACATCAGTCATACACAAAGCGAAGGACACACAATGACACATACACGCAGAATGCTGAGCGCACAGAGCAGTCATGCAGTAGTGATGACATGATGATGTCATGCTTTGAATGTCTTTTTTGAAAGTTTTTAGCTGCCGTTTTGCAGTGCTGCTTTGACGTGTGCGTGAAAGCATCAGCATCAGCTGTGCAGCGCATTTAGCAGATCTTTACTGCTGAATCAAACCCAACCTACCTGCCGGGGAACTGTGGGAACTGTACAGCAGACCATTACGTCATATAAAAACACAAAAATAAACTGTCACACAAAGCTGCGAAACAAACAATCATTCATATGTGAATTCAATACAGTAGTGCTGGCAACTATGCTTCTGAATTCACAGAAATATAAAAAAATAAATACAAAAATAAAATATCCAAAGTTTTGGTCATGTAGTGTGTAAGAGGGTGAACTTCAGTGGACCAACTTTATTTCCAGAGCAAATTCGAAACACGGTCTCCCAGCAACAGGACAAAACTTAATAAAGCCCAAGGACAAATTCTTTCTCTCTGAACCTGGCCCACCTCCACCGCACATTTCAGCAGTGCAATGCTTTTATGGGCTGCTTTTGCAGAGAGGCTATAAAAATCTGTGCAGTTCATTTTGTGCGAGAGAAGTGAAAGGAGAAAATATGATGTGATGCACTGATCTTCTGGAATCCTTCATCAGCTTTGACATTGGTTTTGCAAGGTGGAAGCATTACTAATGACTCTCTCCCTCATGCCAAAGAGAGAACAGTTCTGTGTTCACTTTCTATAGGAACAACAGAGGCTTGGCTACATTTTGGATCTCAGTCTTCTCCAGACCAATGCCAAGTCTCATTCCATTGCCTGGTGCCAAGTGTACATGTGATGACATTTAAAAGAGAAGAAAAGAAGGACAGGGAAAAGGGTGAAAGAGTTCTTGCTGGTGTAGCTATTGTGTGTATGAATCTCTCCTTCATAAAAAGCATCCGGGCAGGCCATAATGTAAATAAACTTCGCATCACAAACCCAATTCTGGCAGGTTTCCTTAACACATGTTTGTGATATTCTGCATGAGGCAAATAAAACATCCAAAACCTAATGTTTGCATTTTCACAGATGTACTTCAGACTGTTGGATAAACCCTTTAGAAATAAAGTACTGCTTAAAGCCGTTCATAGTTTTTGTCCTGTGTGCCTACTAAGTTGTGTGACTCACCAGGTAGTTGCCTCTCTGTGATGCCGAGAGCTTCCACAGGCTGCTGTAAGGTGGGGAAGGGCATGGGTGGGTCCACGGGCACTTGGTGTCTGATGGTGGGCTTGTTCTGCACCTGACTGTCTGGCTGGCTGTGTACATTAGGCGGTTTGGGCTTGTAAATGTATGGTGGGGTGACATGGTATCCCATACCTCCAGGACAAATGTCTTTAAATGCAGCTAAGAAAGAAAGAAAAAACATTCACCAAAATATTCACAGCACAAATGACTATTTATCTATCTATTAGGGGTGTAACGGTACACAAATGTGATGGTTCTGTATGTACCTAGCCTCGGTATTGAAGACACGGTTCGGTACGGGTTCAGTACAGCAGGGGGGAGAAAACTGAACATAAAATTGCTTATTTTTTTCTTATTTTTTTTATTAAAGGTGCCCTAGAATCAAAAATTTTATTTATCTTGGCATAGTTAAATAACAAGAGTTCAGTACATGGAAAAGACATACATTGAGTTTCAAACCCCATTGCTTCCTCCTTCTTATATAAATCTCATTTGTTTAAAAGACTTCCGGAAAACACGCAGATCTCAACATAACACCGACTGTTACGTAACAGTCGGGATCATTAATATGTACGCCCCCAATATTTGCATATGCCAGCCCATGTTCAAGGCATTAGACAAGGAAAGGCAGTATTAACTTCTGGATCTGTGCACAGACAAGGTAAGCCAGCAAGAACAACAGCGAAAAATGGCAGATGGAGCAATAATAACTGACATGATCCATGATGGCATGATATTTTTAGTGATATTTGTAAATTCTCTTTCTAAATGTTTCTTAACATGTTGCTAATGTACTGTTAAATGTGGTCAAAGTTACCATAGTTTCTTATTGTATTCACAAGAGCCGTCGCTATTTTCATTTTTAAACACTTGCAGTCTGTATAATGCATAAACACAACTTCATTCTTTATAAATCTCTCCAACAGTGTAGCATTAGCTGTTAGTCACAGAGCATAGCCTCAAACTCATAAAGAATCAAACGTAAACATCAAAATAAATACTTTACTCACATAATTCGAAGCATGCATACAGCATGCATGACGAACATCTTGTAAAGATCCATTTGAGGGTTATATTAGCTGTGTGAACTTTGTAAATGCACTGTAATATAGTCGAGAGCTGGTGTGGCAGGGAGCACGCGATTTAAAGGGGCGGCGCGCTGCCAAAATCAGTGTATAGTTAATGATGCCCCAAAATAGGCAGATAAAAAAATTAATTAAAAACAATCTATGGGGTATTTTGAGCTGAAACTTCACAGACACATTCAGGAGACACCTTAGACTTATATTACATCTTGTGAAAAAGCATTCTTGGGCACCTTTAAACAGTGGCTTTTTCAACAAATGATGTCTCTCACTTTAAATAAATTCAGTTATAATTGACATTTTCTTAAGGACAAAGCAATCTATCTCAGCTAATGCTGTAAATTATATACAGGAACCTTTTTCTTACACATTACTTTAACATTAAAGGTTACAATTAACAACAGAGCGCAAATTATTAAATTAAGTTGCTAGTTATTTTTAGATATAATAATCAACACTCAAATAAAAAATTGCACATAAGGAAGGTTTTGCATTAACTTCTAAATCTAATTATTAAATTAGAGTAAAAATCGTGTTTTGGGGGGGTAAAATCCGCGTTTTTGGCAGGAATCCCCTGGTAAAATTCGCATTCCAGGGGCTAAATATCATGTTATTTGAAGTTGCTTCAACCCGCGGACATGAAAAACAATATTCGGCAAAAGTGTTAAAGTAACCCAATTCCATGAAAAAAAAAAAAATTGCGTACTTGGCAACTCTGAATGGTTGAATTACACATATATCATATAATCGTCTGTTTTTCTTCTACTGCACTTGTTCCTGTTGTGGCGGTTGGCAAACATAATTGCATTACCGCGCACGTCCCCTTCTGGATTGGAGTGTGGATTGTCTGTGACTGACTGTATTGGTCATCTAATGAACAGAACCATGACGTCCGTACCATATGGTTTGGGAGGAATACATGTACCATTACACCCCTACAATCTATCAATGAAATACAATCATCTTTAAAAAAAAAAAAAAAAAATTCAACAAAACACTTGTCATTTTAAAATATTAAATAATACATTATATATATGGAGACTGCATAGTTCTTGTTGCCCTATATAACTTGGGTGTTAACACTTTCCTTACCTACCAATACTGTAAAGCAAAATGCTGACACTTAATTGAGTGACTGCTCAAAACGCAGGCCTCATTGGAAGGCAAATACAAACGTGATGTAAGATGTGTATAGGAAAACTAACAAAAAGAGAGTGATGGCGTGTAAAAGCATCTACGTAGCAGAGCTGTGGAACACACATGCAAACCTCAATGAATTGGAGTACAGAGAGGGAATGATACCAGTAGAATAGGAGGGGCCAGTAGGGGGTGTGTCTCAGATAGCTTACCTGTCCCAGGTAGGGGGCAGCGGTCACAATGAGGACCCCAGGCTTTGCCCACACTACAACAGCATAACTGTTTACTCAGCTGTGTGGACACAGGGTGCAAGCACTGCTTCCCCGGACTGACAAATCGGAAGCATTCACCCTTCTCCTCGTGAAGAGCAGGTGTTTCGGCTGGTTACCGTAGAGATGGAAGGAGGGAGTGAGGGGAGGAGTGTGCACGGTGTATGACATAAACATGGAAGAGAGAGAGAAATAGAGAACAACAGAAGAGAAAAGAGATTCCCTTCACCTTGTGTTCCATCTATGCACAACTACAATGCCATAACAAAAGAATAACTGCCCCTATAACCACATTAAAACAGTGTTAGAGTGTAGGGGACAGGGATTGTGTATAAAAAGTGATATTGTTTTTCAGACACAAGACAGACAAGAACAAAGGACAAAAATACAACTAACAGTGCAAAGAGGTCAGTTCAGCAGGAAGCATTTGAGAAAGGTTAGATACAAGGGTTAATGCACTAGTAGGCACATCTGCTTAAACATATTAAATATCAAAACTACATTCATCTAAAGGCTGCTGAAAAGGTATAAATATATTCAAATAGAAAACAGTTATTGTAAATGGTAACAAAAACATCTTACCAACCCGAAATATGTGTTAACGGCCGTCTCTCATATTCATTTTTCACTTTAATAAAGGGCCAATTCTGGGTTTTCCTATCACAATGTACAATTCAGCATTTTCATATAGCAGAAGCAGATAACAGCAGATTTGTGCTGACAGAACTTATACTGTCAGCCAAAACACACTGTATACATGAGCAAAAAACCTCGATTGACTGAAGGCTAAAGGGAGGATTAAAAGAACTCTCTGAACTTCTCTGAAAAAAAGGACATGACGGCATGTTTCAGAGGTATAATTTGGCAAATGCTGCCTTCCAGGAGAAGGATCAGCCTCTATATTTATCACAATAACACAGACAGCACACTTTGGTTACCTCATTAAATCAGAGAAAGCTTGAGTGTGTTTGTGCCCCACTGACCGACTGCACATTTCAACCTCTCCTGAACAGCAGACAACCTTCCGCTCTTGTGACAGCCACAGTTTGTGTTAGTAGCCATGTTAAATCATGCTGCTAGCTAGACTAATCAAAACATCTTACTGGTACAAATTGAAGTGAGCTGAAGCTGCACTGAATCCATTTACATTTATAGATATCTTTGAGCAAGTAAGCATGGAAACAGAAAGAACATGCCAAAGACATCGGCCATCCAAGTTACGCTGGATTTGAGAGGAGAGTAGATGAGAGGCTTACGGAAGCAGGTGGTCAGGGTGGGGTCAGGCACAAAGCCTGGGTTGCAGATACACCTGAAGCTGCCCATGGTGTTGAAGCAGTTTCCATTGGGACAAACACCTTGAATCTGGCATTCATCAATATCTGAGAGTGACAACAAACATTAGGAACTCATTTTTTTATCTTTCTTTAGAGGAACACAAAATAAGATATTTTGAAGTTTTGTCCACTGAGTGTCAAAATCACATTGACCTTCATTGTATGGACAAAAAAAAAACAAAACAAAACACAGGAACTCTTTTGTGTTCCACAGAAAAAAGTCATGTAGGTTTGGAATGACATTAAGGCGAGTAAATCATGCTAGAAATTTCATTTTGTGTGAGCTATCCATTTAATATTCTTAAACACATATACTGTAGCAGTCATTACATTGACAGTAGAAGAAAAGAGGTTTGAGATGCACACACACATTGCAATATACATACATACATACATACACACATATAAATATATATTCTGCATATTCTTTTAAAGCATAAAGGCCTGCTCACACTAAGAACAATAACTATGAAGGTAATTATAACAATAACTATATTAGCATCCACACCGATGTAGAACTCTAAACTAAATTTTATTAGATTTATGCTTAAAAAAACAAAGAAAAAACATTTGCCAATGGGGTCAGAAAAAGAAACCTAATTCGAGATTTTCTGACAACAATTCTTAATGTATAGTGCAATTTTGCCTCACAAGTATGTATCTTTAAGGATGTTTACATAATTTTTTAAAACAAGACAAAATACTAATAAAAATGACTTTCTGCAGTACTTACGCATATACTTGCATGTGATTTTCTTCATAGCTTTATTCACGTTAATATAAACCCATATGATGTGATATACAATAACTGTAATAATCAGTCAGAAAAAGGAACGTACACAAACACACATTGAGTTTTTGTGTTTTATGAGGACTCTACACAGATATGATTTTATAGTGTACAGACTTTACATCTTTTAGCCCTAACCATAAACCTAAACCTTACCCTTATAGAAATAATTCAGCATTTTTACACACACACTTACCACACTAATATTTCTCTAAGAGGCCATTGAGTGCAAGTTAAGGGTGTGGGCAGTAATCATTCCTAGTCACTTAGAGTGTGACACAGATCCAACACATGTCCTAATGCAATGCTAATGTGTTCATGATGACAGTGATTCTCATGCAGAGAGGGCATACACTCAATCCCTCAAGCATCCAAACATCTGCACCAGAACACAGACTGGCCCAGAGAAGCTGTCAATCACCGCTATGAAATCATAATGTCCTCATTATCCAAGAATACCCCACATATCTATACAAAATACACCTAATGACCTGCAAATCTGTATGGTGATGGATAACTAAAAAAATTTGAATGGGCGAACTCACTAAACCAAATCACCAATTATTTCAGCGGTCTGTGTCTTATTCACTAACCCCCCTGAAACTAGTTTAAAAAGGCACTGCATTTACTTTGAATGATACAGTGCTGCATCATGAGTACTGAAGTTAAGTTATTCTTTTTATTCTTTTCCATGTAAATTATGCTAATTAGAGATTGCTAAAATAATTTAGCTTAGTTGCAAAAATAAAACAATAATTAGTTCAAAGTAAATACATTTATGAAGTAAAAAAAAGATAATATACAAAATAATTACAAAATTTGTTTTATTAAAAGTAAAAATTATGAAAATTATGAAAGTGTCATGAACAAAAGTTCAGTGACAAAAAAAGTATGTTGATTATTCTCAGAAATGTTTATGAAAGTATAAACCTGCCAATGAGGACAACATTTTGACTAATGACAGGCAGAGACATTCGGCAGCATCAGAGGCTGGCAGAACACCCACACCACAGGAGACCCGTCCACTTCGCAGTAAAAGCTTTGGCCTGACGCAAGAAGGCGTCAAAGGTTTAGTGGGACCCTCAGGCTGTGTTATCAGGACAGTGATTATGTTCGAACTTAACGGCACTCTGAGCGCTAAAGAAGTGTTGTAAACTAGCCTCAGAGAACAGCACATGCTGAAATATTTATTAAGATACAGAGTCCATAGTGCTTTTTTATTAAAACTATCTAGGGTACATTCTACATACCTGCTAATGCAATGCTAATGCTGTGACGAAATTAAAGAAGCGCTATACCTACAAATTTAAATGGTACTCTTGAGAAATGAAGTGATCTCAAAATGACCAACTCTGCTTTTGCAGACCACAAACAAAAATGGCTTTGCAGTTTTAATGCGTGCAATATCTCATATGAAAATGACATTTGGCTTATTTGATAGTTCACTGGAGATTATAACTACATAACTATATACTTTTTTTTCTTGAGCAGCTAGGTTTTATCTTAATTAACTGCACTTAAGTATGTCTCAATGTTGCGCAAATCTACCAACTTTTAAACTCCTATCTCTCCTGACCCAGAGTGCCTGTGGCCAGGCCACACGTTGGGCACTTCCTGCTTCACTTTTAGCTGCGGTTCAGCTCTGGGTTTGGTAGACTGAGGCAGCTGGTTGTGGCTGCTAACAGCAGATGTGTTTGGCTCTAGGTGTGTGGAGATAAAAAAAAAAATCTTACTGACCCCAAACTTGAGTTTTCAAAACATAATTAAGAGTGCAATTTTATAGTTAATTAACATGAATACTGAGGTTGTTTTTATTTACAATTAAGTAATATACACCCCCATCCCACATCTGGCTGTATCTCATTCTCATTATTCTTTATAAAGTAGTATTATTAAAGGGTTAGTTCACCCAAAAATTTAATTTCTGTCATTAATTACTCACCCTCATGTCATTCCAAACCCGTAAGACCTTCATTCATCTTCGGAACACAGTTTAAGATATTTTTGATGAAGCGACGAGAATACTTGTGCGCAAAAACAAAACAAAAATAAAGACTTTATTCAACAATTTATTCTCTACCCTGTCAGTCTCGTACGCAGTTGATGCAGTAAACACAGTGCAGAGCTTCCATGTTACGCCGGCTCAGTATTGGCCTATGCTGTTCACGTGAGCACCACGACGCATACATGTGATGCTGACGCAGGAGCCGGCCAACAATGAGTCTGCGTTCTGACGTAGAACCCCGAAGCGCTACACTTTGTTCACTACATCAACTGTGCAACAGACTGACAGGGTAGAGAGGAAATTGTTGAATAAAGTCGTCATTTTTGTTTTGTTTTTGCACACAAAAAGTATTCTCGTGGACCTTGAATGTGGTAATTTCATTGTTTCTATGGGAGATTTAACACTGATTTCATCAAAAATATCTTAATTTGTGTTCTGAAGATGAATGAAGGTCTTACGGGTTTGGAACGACATGAGGCTGAGTACTTAATGACAGAAATTTCATGTTGGTTGAACTAACACTTTAACATGCTAATCAAAAGTTTTACTTTGCTAAAGCATACATTAACAATATATGGCAGTATGAGTGTTACTTCACTTTGATTCTAAGGCTGAGCAAAAGCCCTGAAATCTTTCTGGCTGCTGGCCCTGATGTGTTAGATCTCTGGCTATTACATCCAACTTCAACATAGATTAGAAAGATCTATCAAAGATGCCACCTGTCTCTCCTCCTGCCTGTCCTCGTAACCGTGAAAGAGTCTTCACTGTGATAGATCTGGGACACTATTTTAAAATGGCAATTTAATAAAAGCAACAGTAGATGGCATATGTGGCAAGTTGTGACATGCAGAGGCCAGTGGGGGGCGAAATGAATTATATACAGTATGTGATTATGACAAATAGTCACTTATGCATCTTATCAAAATCGATGCACAACTAAATAAACACAAAAATGTTGCACCACAGTATATACACGTTCACTGCAGGAATAAAAATACGCAATAAAAGCATTAGCATGCATGTGCAAGAAGAAACAAGCCATAGCTCTTACCGATACACCGAGTGGCATTCAGCCTCTTATAGCCTTGAGGACATTCAATCAAAGGAATTGCTTTGTAGGAAAGAGAGAAAGAGAGAGTGAGAGAGAGGAGGACAAAAAAATAAATAAAAGCACATTTAGTTAAAGCGCTAAAGATAAACATTCTTTTCCACCAAATGTAAGGAAACTTTGGTGTAGTAAGAATAAATACAAAATTTAGTCTTACTAAAATGTGTAACTAAAATAATTTAATTTACAATCTATAAATGATTACTATAATGAGTCTCATGATAACCAGTGTATGCACCAAAATACCATAGTTACCACATAAATCATTCTAATATGCTGATTTGGTGCTCAAGAAACATTTCTTATTATTATCAATGTTATTATCGAATTGTTCTGGAAACTGTGACACTTTTTTGTCAGGAACCTTACTGACCCCAAACAGTAAAAAGTTACATTATAAAAAAAGCATCTTTATGTCCTTGGTAAAGTTGCCATTGTATTATTATTGCAGTAACAAAACTATAACTATGGTATTTGGCGGATGATTACCATGGTTTATTTTTGTACAGGACATCCCCAAGAGTTCAGTTCCTTAATTCACATAGGAAACTAACAGGATATAATGGAGAACCAAACGCAAGTGTGAACATTTTAAAACATCTAATCTGATTACATTTTGTTCTTACATGTTTTTATATGTTCACAAATACATTCACACATGGAACATTAATCACTCTATATAGTGTGATGTTAAACACACCATTGTCTCTGAGCTCATCACCTTCAGATAAAAAAAAAGCAAGCAAAAACACTGTACATAGTTTTGTGGTGACTGTTTTAAGGTTTGCCTCAGGAGAGGCCTTGCGACTGGGAACGCATAACAGGAACAGGGTTTACTTCCCTCTCATTCTCATGGGTAATGACCATAATAAATTACATAAATAGAACAAAGAGAGAGAGAAAGTGAGATGGAATGACTCATTTGGAACAGAACAGAATGCCACCGACATTTCCAAGGGTCATATTTTGAGCCTGCTGAACTCCAGACTTGTTTGCATCTTCATTACCCCAACACTTGT
This sequence comes from Chanodichthys erythropterus, assembly GCF_024489055.1. Classification (NCBI taxonomy): domain Eukaryota; kingdom Metazoa; phylum Chordata; class Actinopteri; order Cypriniformes; family Xenocyprididae; genus Chanodichthys; species Chanodichthys erythropterus. The sequence continues at coordinate 20,289,314 of NC_090238.1, read as the reverse complement.
GTAACGTTACTGCCGTGCACTTCTATTTCCATTCAGGGCCAGCTGATGTCCTAGTAAGTGCTCGCCTACAGCTGCTGCAAACAGAGCTCAGAGACAGCAGTAATGTCACATCAACTTCACACCTCTCATTGCTATATTGAATCGCTCTTCTTCCAAAATGGAGTAAACATCTACGTAACTGAAATGAAAAAAAGTGTGAAGATAAACAAACCTCACTTTTCAAGTGAAGGAAAAACATTTTAATTGGCATTTAAAGATTGAAACAACAATCTTTAAATATTTCATTTCACTCATGAACGTTTGTTTTGGTGAGGTCCATAAGGTTTAAATCAGCGATATGTCTGGGAATGCACAGAATGCAGGGCCGCCCATATATGGGCAGAGAATTTCACAAAAATCTACAGACATACCGTAAAGGGAAAGCGCAGAAGATAGACATTGGGGTGGTACACTAACGGTTTTCTGTAGGGACAAACTTCAGAGAAGTGACTAAGCCAAAAGGAATCATGACTGTATGAGTAAACGTGTGTGTGTATGTGAGGAAGCATTACTAAAGCTGGAGTGTGTGCCAGGTGAGTCAGCATGTCAGTAAGTTCAACACAGCGTGTGTAACCAGATATCTTACAGCTTTCTCTTTCCTTTGCCCACTCATTACGTACTTGCCTTTTCTCTGTGGAATGCATCCCTTCCCTCTCATTCTTGATATTAGGACCATGTGTCTGTTGAGTCGCAGCCACTTGGAGGTTTGACATCAAATAGTTTTTAGAGGAACCTCTCATAGTTTCTTTTAGTTAGTGAGAAATCAAGGCTGGGCCTGTTGATGAATCACTGCTTTCCTGCTGTTTTCGGACCGCACTACTGTGGAATACTCTGCACAATCATACTGAAAGTGTGATTCACTGCAAATGAGGCCCAGACATACTGATGTTTAACGCTGTGTCTCACTCTGAACATACACCAGTTTGTTTCAGTCATTTCCATCATTCAATAAACAGATTCAATTGAAAATGTAAGACATATGCTTGAATTTGTGTGTGAGGGTGAGACCGATGTTTGTGTGTGTGAAGGTAAAACAGATGTTTTAATGAGAGAGAGAGAAAGACTGAGGATCATGAGAGAATGAGATAGGCATTTTTCAATCAACATGTCCATCTGCGCTCAGGGTCAATAGAGTATTCTTTAAAGGGCTTGCACACTCATTTGTGTGCTAGAAAAAGTGGATCAAGAAAAATGAAGTATACCTAAGCCTTGAGGCAGTTTTGTGTGAGGGTGAGACGGGTGTTTTTGTTTGTAGGTTTGTCTGTGTGAGAATGAGACGTGTTTTTGCACATAAGGGTGAGACGGGTGTTTTTGTTTGTGAAAGCGAGGGATACGACTGTCCCCTGTGAGACTGAAGGGGGTCGCACACCGGACGCGTAGCTCCGCGCCGCGCCACGTCTTTAAAATTCGAACGCATTGTTTTCTATGAGAGTACGCACACCGGCGGCGACATTTTTTCCATGTACACTAACCTCAGTGCGAAATATTAAAGCATAGGCATGTAACGTTTCCCTGTTGACGTAAAACACTCCAATTGTGCAGCTCTTCTATCAGGAGTCGAGTCAAAATTGAGCTCGCGCGTATATAATGTGCGCGGCCGGTGTGCGATACCTGTGAGTTGTCAGAGACGCGACGCTGCGCGGCGCCGAGCTTCGCGTCCGGTGTGCGACCCCCTTGAGGCTGTTTACACTAGAGCGTTTTCATTTTAAAACTGCGTTTTAAAATGAAAACGAACCTCGTCTATAGTGGCGTTTCCACTGTGTTTCAGAAACAATCTCCGTCTGCACTACTCAACCGAAAACGCGTGTCACATGACTCTCCATGCACACTGGGCATGTGCGTATAATTGTAAACGGTTGTGTCTTGCGGCACATAGGCAGCTGGAGTATTATAAAATGCAGAGTTTAACTGCACAATGGCTGCTATAAAGAACCACAAAGTCACCAGTTTTTTCTGTTTACACTGAAACGCAACCCCGGAGTTTTCAAACAAAAACGGGGTCTGCAGCGTTTTCAAAAGTCTCAGTTTTTGAGCGTCGAAATATATGCGTTTTAAAATGAAAATGCACTAGTGAAAACAGGGCCTGAGACGGATGTTTTTGCATGTGAGGGTGAGACTGTTTTTTTGTTTGGGAAAACAAGGCAGATATTTTTCCTGAGTGAGGGTGAGACGGGTGTTTTTGTTTATTAAAGTGAGGCAGCTGTTTGTGTGAAAGTGAAATTTGTTTTTGCATTGAGGGTGAGACGGGTATTATTGTTTGTGAAAGTGATATGACTGTCTCTGTGAGAGTGAGACTGATGTTTTTGCATGTGAGGGTGAGACTTTTTTTGTTTGGGAAAGCAAGGCAGATGTTTGTCTTTGTGAGTGAGGCTGATGTTTTTGCATGTGAGGGTGAGACGGGTGCTTTTGTTTGTGAAAGCGAGACAGATGTTTGTCTGTGTGAAAATGAGATTTGTTTTTGCATGTGAGGGTGAGACGGGTATTATTGTTTGTGAAAGTGATATGACTGTCTCTGTGAGAGTGAGACTGATGTTTTTGCATGTGAGGGTGAGACTTTTTTTTGTTTGGGAAAGCAAGGCAGATGTTTGTCTGTGAAGGTGAGACAGGTGTTTTTGTTTCTGAAAGTGAGGAAGATGTTTATCTTTGTGAGTGAGGCTGATGTTTTTGCATGCGAGGGTGAGACGGGTGCTTTTGTTTGTGAAAGCGAGACAGATGTTTGCCTGTGTGAGAGTGATACAGGGGTTTTTGTTTCTGAAAGTGAGGCAGATGTTTGTCTGTGTGAAAGTGAGACAGGTTTGTTGCATGCAAGGGTGAGATGGGTGCTTTTGTTTGTAAAAATTAGACAATTGTTTTCTGTGAGAGTGTAATGGGAGTTTGTTTGTGAGAGTATGACAGTAGCTTACATGATTTCTTGGGGCATTTTTGGCATTTGTGGAATCCCCATGATGTGCCCACTGTCCCACAACAGGCATCTTGTTTAGACAGGCCAGGCAGAGCTTTCCCACACTACAACAAAATAAAACACAATCAAGCCCAATAGGTTAACGAAAGAAGGAAAAGGAGAGAGATACTCATTCTAGACCATTCACCACACCAAAAGATATAATTCTGCTCACACACAGCTTGATCCCAGTTCTTTCTGATCAACACTCTGATATCTCCCCCCTGACTGAATCTAATCTGCTGAACCAGACACATACCGAACAACAATCTGAGAGACAGCAATAATACACAACTCAAACAACCTGATAACACCCCACTCTCTGCTGACATGAAGTCGCAAATTAAGTCTGAATGTTTGCAAAAACACCCACTGCACTTTAGGATTGGAGAGAGTAAACAAACAAGACTGAGGTGAACCTGATGATAATACCTTAATAGACTAACAACTGTGGGAGCGGAAGACAACTGGATGTTCTTTTAAGCTGGAGGCGGGTACAGAGTACTCCCGAGAATCATTCTTTTGTGTTTCATTTGCAGTTCTCTTCTGAAGAGACAGATGTTCCCTTGAGCACCACAATGTTCTGGAGAGAGTCTCATCTCACTATTCATTTTGTCTTTTGATCTATTTCTTGATTATCCAATGATAGCTGAAATTGAGTTAGTTTAAAAGACATTAAAAGTGAGAGACAGAGAGTAATAGTGGATGATTCACAGCTCACAGCAGCAGCGAGAAGAGAGAGAAAGAGAGAGATGAAGAGAAAGGTAAAGCTAGATAAGATATTTTTAAGAATGTTTTTGTCCATACCATGAATGTCAATGCAAAATATCTCCTTTTGAAGAAAGAATAAATAAGTCTTGCAGTTTTGGAACAATGTGAGGGTAAGTAAATGATGACATTTTTAGGTGAGAAATCTACACACAGTGTGAAAAGCCTTATGGAAGCAGAGTTGCAGTAAAGATGCAAACCCTTCAATATCTCATCATCTTCCTCACATAAAGTCTTTAGATACGAGTTATATGTGAGTTTATATATTCAAACACTTATGGTCTCTCTTACCTGCATTCCTGCAGTCTCCTGAAAGCAGCGTCCCAGCTGGCTCTTGGATGTCACCGGCTGGTATTGGAGGTATGTTTGCTGGTTGGGGTAAATGACGCCGCTGTGAGTGTGTCCATGCTGGATGCTCTGGCTGCTGCTGTGGTAGGTGAAGGAGTGGCTGGACTGCGTGTTCTTCACCTGCCCGTTACTGTCCACTGGAGACACCTGATGGATCTGGACTGAGGCTTCAGGGGGATGTTTCACATGGACATTTACCAAACCTACGGAAAAGTATTACTTTATTGTATTCAGTACAAGTTAATATGGGTTCAGTACAGGTTTAATGAAACTAGACATTATTTAATAAAATAGACAACTAAAATAGACATTACGTAATAGGGCTGGGTATTGACACAAATTTCATGATTCGATTCGGATTCACAGGCTTGCAATTTGATTCTGATTTTGATTCAATATTGATTATTTTGGATATATATCAGGTACAGTACATGATATTTTCTATAGGGAAAAAAAATCTCTGAACTAATGCTGTAAACTATACATATTAGAATTAAATGATTTGTTCTTACATTATACTCAATTAAGTTTATATAATAAACTTATAATACTAAATTTACAATCACAATTATATTTCTAGCCTACTTCAATTCGTTTTTTGAAATATAAACATTTAAGTGGTGGCTGTCATGAAAACAACAGATTTATTCAAACATGCATTAAATATTGAAGAACATTAAAAATTATAATGAACATGTAATATGGTGCATATATTTAGCAGAATGTTCCTCTCTAGAGCTAATTTTTCTAGCTGACTGAGCTGTCTTATTGACGTCTTTCCACGGTTGAATCATTGGTTGAGCGATTAAATGAGACATGAGATGGATTTCGATAAGTTGTAACTTACCTTCCTGTTCATTCATTCATTTATTTCACGCTGTAAATGGTATTATAGCGGAGGAGATGATCGGTTCACGTGTGTGTCGCGCTGCCGCTTCTCTTGAACTGAACTGAGGTGCTACAGCATCTGTCACGTCAAATTAACCAGTGACTAAACTAGGGCTGGGTGATATATCGAATGCTTTTGTCACGCGCATTTCGTCAGTAAAGCCGGTTCCCTGATTACCGCAAAATCGCCATATTTGCGATATTGCGTACAAAATCGCGATATTGCGTAGCTTGTCAGTGAACTACGGCTCTGTCTATTAAATGGCGCTCCATTTGAAAGCAGGTGATGGCGATTTAGCGGTAATCAGGGAACCAGCTTTACTGACGAAATGCGCGTGACAAAAGCATTCGATATATCGCCCAGCCCTAGACAAAACGACATTTCTTTTTTTAATTTTGTAATAAAATGGACAGAATTTGAAATCTGAGACTTTGTTTCATATCACAAGTAACAATGCACAAAGCTTATTGCGATTTATTGGACGGGAAGTGCACTAAAATGTTCCATTTATTCATCAACTGAAAACAGGATAGACTAGATATTGATTCGTAAAAATGAGAATCGATTAAAATCGATATTTTTTAACCAACCATAGTACTTGGTACTATGGTGTAATGTTGATTACCAGCTGTTTTAAAATTTTTACAGTCATTTTAGAGTTTTAGGGCTTATGGGGTAGTGTTGTCATGGCAATGACACAGTAAGCAGTTTGCTTGTGTCTTGTGTCTATAATACTGAAACAATGAGTTTTTAATTTTTATGGATTGGCCCCATTCACTTCCATTATACTTGCCTCACTGTAACCCAGATTGTTGTTTAAAGAAATCAAAGGGCAAGTGAAAATCCATTTTCTGGTAACTCTGAACCCTGAATATTCCTTTAATAACAACAGAGCCATGTATTTCAGAATAATAACAGAAGCCAGATTTAAACATTTGTACAGGTAAGAACAGAGAAATAAAAGCATTACCCTGGTTTTGTCCAGTGCTGTAGGTGAGAGGTAACGTGTGCGTTGAGTGGACGTGCGTCTTCTGCCCGTTTACGAGAGTATGTTGCCCCTGTTGACCGTTTGGATTTGCCATTTGGCAGAATTTTCCAGTAAAGTTTGGCGGGCACTGGCATTTGTCCCGAGCGCTGCATTTCCCACCATTCATGCAGGGCAAATGGCAAACAACTAAGACACACACAGAAACAGAGCAAAGCATGGTTAATCACAGCTATATCAGGTAACATTTTATAATGTTTAGTTTAGTCACAACTTCCTGTTCAGGGACACATCACATTTAATTATACACAGATGAACCAACAAAATTATCGTCAAACTTAATTTTGTCCTGTGTTTGAGAAAGTGCTTGTGGGTTGTTGTGTATGTGTGTGTATGCGTGTATGCGCTTAAATGCTTCACAGAATATCTTTTTAGGAACTTTTGTGGTGGCGTGTAATGAGAGCTCTGTGACACAATTTTACTAAAACGTGCCATTATGGTGACGGACCATTCTGCACTGAAACATCTTTAACTTTCTCTCTGCCTTGATTGTCTTTTGGCATTTTTCACAGTGCTTAAAATCTCACTTGAGCTTTTAGATCACATTGAGTGCAGTAATAATACCAGCACAATGATGAATGGGTTTAATTATCCCACAACTGAGGTAAATAAACATTTTGGGGCTTGAAATTTTACAACAATATGTTTGTGGTGTGGTAAAGGACATTATTTCAAACCTTTAAATGAGGTGAACCTCATTCTCCTGTCATGATATTCTTTAAAAATGTTCCCAAACCAAAAGCCACATAATATAATTAACCATCATGAACTAATCACACTAAATGCTCATTAAAACAGCATGGCTGTCCTAACCACCATTCCCACACGGCACAATATGATGTCATTTCCTCTCAAACCGTATATACCTCCTGTGGCCAGACGCACAGTTCATAGTGACTGCAGATACTCTAATTCAAGATCAGAGGGAGGAAAGACTGCAAATGCACGCACACACACTATCTAAATGACAACATAGCATTGTCTTCTATTATTTTTTATATACTTTTCAAACTTTTTAGCATTTATTAGAGATTTAAAAAGCAGTATTTTATTCATAAAGCATTATTTTATTCATTTTTCCAAATGAGGGCATCCCCAAATGTCCCCAAGCAGAGGTTTTGTCATATTTAACCCTCTTCTGGGGACATTTTTTTTCCCTTTCAAAGTATAGCTAAACAAACCCACACTCACACACAAACAAATAGATACACATATATTTTCTTCAATACATTGGTGTATTTATATAAATATTTACATGCACTCTGACAAACCATGATTTATACACAAAACGCGCACACACACTTTCATTATTTCTGCTCTAGTGGGAAATCTAGGACTATTCCACAGTGCTTATACACTGAACCTCAGGCAATATCTTGACACACTCATGTATCAACATTGAATCACACACACACACACACACACTCATACACATAAGCACACACGCTTCCCATCCTAGCTAGTGAACAAGCACTGTACCTCTCTCTCTCCTGGATAGGAGGAAATAGAGCAGCATGACAGTAAACAAATGAAATGATACCGAAATGGTAAGATAACTAGCAGGAGCATTATGACAGACCACATTAGCTTTTACTCTCTGACACACATAAATGACTGCTCTTACATGGTTAATTTGATAAAAGAGGAATGTTTGTGAGACATACACTCTACTAATATGGCAGTGAGATGATTTTTATTGTCAGAACTGGCAACTACAGAAGTTCTCACACATACACATAAGCAAACACAGCGACTCTCGGATGAGCTGACAGCCAGGAGCAGCTCTATCAAGAGGCCGGTAGTCTCCAGTAGTTGTTTTCATACTTGCTGAATGAAAATCCAACTAGGTACAAATGAAAGTTTAAAAAAAAAAAGTAATAAAAAGAAAACAACAAATATCTCATACTTTTATGTATATCACAAATATTTTATAAATTTATGCCAAAATTGAGTTTTTTGTTCAAATATTCAGATGCTCAATAAAAAAATTAATCAAATTTATATTCCACATGCTAGCCAATGTGCCAACCATGCCCACTCACACTGTTATCATATGATGTTTGATAGCCAGGCAGCAATGATAATATTTTTTGATATTATCATTGTCACAAAACACTACCGTTCAACAGTTTGGTGTCGGTAAGATTTTTGATTTTTTTAAAGAAGTCTCTTTTGCTGCTGCATTTATTTGATGAAAAACAAACAAACAAACAAACAAAAAAAACAGTAAATATATTGTCATACCAGTAACCATTTATATTGCATTAAGTAGCTGCTTTTATCCAAAGTGACTTACAGAAAGGAACAAATATAGTACAGTCAAACCAGTAAATATCATTATCATTTAAAATAACTGGTTTCTATTTTATATTTTAAAATGTAATTTATTCCCGTTTTGACAAATGTGAAGAAAAAAGTGATGACACACACACACTTCAAAACTGGCAAATATTTGAGAACAAAAAAGCAAGCATTAGAGTTTTATCTTATTGAGATGTCATTAGCCCACCTGGAATACAATTTCATTGGGGGGAAAAAGGGGCATTCACCCACCCACAGATCCTTAAACAGATGGAGTAACATTTTCCTGTAAACCCCAACATCTCTGCTAGTACAGACAGGTTCACTGGCAGCTCCATGGGGATGACTGTCAAAACAGCCAACACAACTGCGTCCAACAATATGTACAGGTGACGCACATATACAGAAAACAGTCACTGGTGATGAAAATTCAGTCTGTACTACACTGAGGATGTTCAGAAGTGTAGTGACGCATTCCCATCAGAACAATCATATAAACTGCCCTGCCAAAAAAACAAAATAAAAAAGTCCCTGTTTGAATTTAAAAAGGTAAATACTCTATGACTGGATCATTATTGCAGTGATTATTATGTTTCTAGCATGTTATATGTTTGACAACAGTTATTTTAACCCAGGGGTAGGCATGTTCATTCCTAGAGAGCCGCTGTCCTGCAGAGTTTAGCTCCAACCCTGAAAAAAAACCTTCAGCTGCCTATAGCCTTAATGTCCATACTATCCATCCTAAATAGTATGTGAGATTAAAATAAGTGTGTCCCAAAGCATAGTATGTTGAAAAGAGTATGCCAAAAGTCCCCGGATGGTCTACTATTTCCGGTAGATTTTCGAAGTGTGGATCTGTGCACACTATAAAGGCTAATATTGCCCACAACCCATTGCGCGTTGGACGAGGATTCAGTTCAGAACTACAAACACAAGTAAAAAGTGTTAAAAAACTACAAAACATGGTGGATATGTGCGATCGAAGCTGAGAGGTTTGAGTGACTAATAATCAGTTCAAACTGATAGAAAATATTTATTTATTGTTATCTCTGTTATTTTTCATCTGTAAATACCAATGTGGACTTTTATAAAGATCTGATTGGCCATTAACTTTTAAATGCATCATTATGCATTAATATGAGGAGAGTTCTCCACATGAAAGACCCACGACTGCAGATCAACATGGTACTGCATTTCACTCCGATACGGTATGAAATTAACTAAATGAAATGTGGAGGATGTAAGATGATTGACAGGTCAGTTTACGGTGACTGGATGCGGCAGAGAGCAAAGACGCGATTGTATGACATGATAGTATGTCCCAAAGCTTGTCTACTATTTTGCTACACACTCAAAAGTAAGTACTTTTTGTTCACAGAAAGAGTACATACTTTTAGGGCGTAGTATAAGTAGGCGAAATGGGACGCAGCAATAGTAATCCTGAAGAGCTTGATTAGCTTGTTCAGGTGTGTTTGATTAGGGTTGGAGCTAAACTCAGCAGGACAGCGGCTCTCTAGGACCGAACTTACCCCTGTTTTGACCCTAAAAGATGGAGTGTGTAGCTTTTCATTTTTTAAACAACCATGTAGGAAGACACATCATGGCCATATTCCAAGATGACAATGTCAAGATTCATCAGGCTCATATTGTGAAAGAATGGATGAAGAATGCTGGAGTAGACTTTACAGAGTGCTTGACTCAATACAAGATCTTGACCAAAAATCAATGCACCTCTTGATGGAAATACATTTTGGGATGTTATTTTAATCAATTTTTGGTCAAGATCTTGTATTGACAATGCAAGAGTTGAGCACTCTGTAAAGTCTACTCCAGAAAATAATCACAGCAAAAATTATCCAGTCAAAGACTCTTAAGTATTTGCTTATTTAAATCCAAACAGTGACTTTTTATCGGCCAGGCAGTATATAAGGAACACGCAGCCACATATCGATCTGCTGTGATAATGCTTTAGTATTTCTATGAGACAGTTTATTGATCTATGACTGTCAATGATTGACAGGTCTGTATGGCACATTCTCTCTGTGTACATGGAATACCATGATACAATGCCATTTTGCCAATTTTTATACTTGACCATACCATACAACAATATGTTGCTTTATGCGTAGTTCATGCAGTGTGATTTGAAATTTAAAGGTGCCTTAGAACTTTTTTTAAAAAGATGTAATATAAGTCTAAGGTGTCCCCTGAATGTGTCTGTGAAGTTTCAGCTAAAAATACCCCACAGATTTTTTTTTTATTCATTTTTTTAACTGCCTATTTTGGGGCATCATTATAAATGAGCCGATTCAGGGCTACTGGCTCTTTAATTCTCGTGCTCCACACCCACGGAGCTCGTGCTTGCCTTGAACAGGGCATAAACAAAGTTTACACAGCTAATATAACCCTCAAATGGATCTTTACAAAGTGTTTGTCATGTATGCGTCGCATTATGCGAGTATTGTATACTGTTATATTGTTTACATTTGATTCTGAATGAAATTGAGGCTGTGCTCCGTGGCTAACGGCTAATGCTACACTGTTGGAGAGATTTATAAAGAATGAAGTTGTGTTTATGAATTATACAGACTGCAAGTGTTTAATAATGAAAATAGCGACGGCTCTTGTCTCCGTGAATACAGTAAGAAACGATGGTAACTTTAACCACATTTAACAGTACATTAGCAACATGCTAACGAAACATTTAGAAAGACAATTTACAAATATCACTAAAAATATCATGTTATCATGGATCATGACAGTTATTATTGCTCCATCTGCCATTTTTCACTATTGTTCTTGCTTACCTAGTCTGTTGATTCACCTGTGCAGATCCAGACGTTACTGGCTGCCCTTGTCTAATGCCTTTCATAAATGTTGGGAACATGGGCTGGCATATGCAAATATTGGGGCGTACATATTAATGATCCCAACTGTTATGTAACAGTCGGTGTTATGTTGAGATTTGCCTGTTCTTCGGAGGTCTTTTAAACAAATGAGATTTATATAAGGAGGAGGAAACAATGGAGTTTGAGACTCACTGTATGTCATTTCCATTTACTGAACTCTTGTTATTTGACTATGCCAAGATAAATTCAATTTTTAATTCGAGGACACCTTTAAAAGTTTATACAATGATGTATGAGACAATGTTTTTGATGTATGAGACAATGTCCATATTTCTGAATTATATAATGCTTTTTTTTTTTTCAAACATTTTTGAGAAAACCATCAGACAACAGAGGTCAAATACTTACAAATTAAGTACACAACCATTCAAAAGTTTGGAGTCAGTAAGATTTTTGAATTTTAAATAAATTAATACTTTTATTCAGCAAGTATGCATTACATTGATCAAGTCACTGTGAAGACTTTTACTTTATTACTAAAAAAAATCGAGTATAAAAAAAAATCCTGAAAAATTATATTACATTTTTTTTTAACAACAATAAGAAATGCTACTTGAGCATCAAAACAGCATATTAGAATGATTTACGAAGAAGCATGTGAAACTGAGGGCCGAGTAAAATTCAGCTTTGCCATAACAGGAATAAATTTAATAAATAAATTACATAAAAACATTTAAAAATCTTACTGACCCCAAACTTTTGAATGGTAAAGTATGGGTAAAGTCACATTTAATTATTGCATACTTGCATCGAGATCAGTCAAATTACTGAAAGTATTGACAGGTCCTTTCATTTTATCACTCGCCTGAGGTTGTTTATTTGTTGCTTAAAGAATCGATTTAGCATCAACACTGAGATACGAGAGGCTGGTTCAGAGTACCGAAACCCAAATCTTGGTATTGATCCAACCCTAATGAGTGTATGTGCGTGTGTTTCTCCATTATCCACGGTGCTGGAGCTCGGCCTGCGATCTCTCCTCCCAGCTGCGTCTGGATCAGAGCTGACAGAACGCTCTGTGTTCCTTATAAGGACGCACACACTCACCCACTCCAGACGTTCACCTCATTCAGACAAACAGCTTGACGGAGAGAGAGACAGACAGAGAGAATGACATCTTAGCACCACGCACAGCAGCCTCTGCTTATTCTGAGATTAGCCATCCGAACACTTACTCCTCTGAGCTTTCCTGACCCTCTTATATGGAATGCAATTTCAGCTGGTCACCCTGTTGGGCACAGATTACAAAACCCACTGGTGAAAACAACCTTTAGCTGAATGCTACCCTTGTGTCCACAGAGTAATTGGATTCAAAAGTAATCTTATGTAACCACTATCTGTATAAACTGTGTCTATTGCTTCATTCTTGACCTTAATGCAAGTCACAAAGTTACTACTTGGTATTATCCACCGATATGGAAACAAAGAGCACAAGACAAAGAAGTCAATGTACCAAGCTATGTTAGCACTTTTGACTTTACTTAGAAAGAACTACAATATTATTTTATTTATAATTTATATTTCATTAAAATTTTAGGATCCCTTCATTCAAAGAGTACTAAGGTATTAATGCAGCTATTAATAAAATATAAAAAAATATTGATGGTAATCCGTTATTTGGATGATTCACTTTCAACTGAGTATGCAAAAAAAAAAAAAAAAAAAACACAAAGGAGCTGTTGTCTATAATAAGTCACCTGAGTTTGACAGTTCTGGGGTAATCACAGAGACACTTTCTCAGAGAAAAACTTAATGTGAAATATTCTTATAAATGAAATCTAGATGGAATGTTTAACAAAAGTCATTTGTACTCTTTGCATAGTGGAATTTAAATATAATAGTATGAAACTTCACTCATAAGCAAATACACCATAGTTTGTGCAAACATTAATGAGAAGTTAACAGAGAAAGTAACACAGACTCTACCAAGGCAAAATCAAATTCTTTCCATGTAACACTCATTGGGAATGACTAGACTATTCAGTAAATGAAAGTAGACTTGCTGAACCGGAGGGCAGAAGACATTCTGCTGTGTCATAACCACATGCTCTTGAACATTCTGAGCCCTCATTGTGAAATATTACTGCTGTAAATGAAGTGAGAAGAACTGAAGTCAAATAATGTAGGTTTTGCAGACACAATCTAAAGCATCTTAAACTTTTCCACAATATCTGCCAGGCAAGTAAAAACTCCCCACCGAACTGTGACTAGAAACACATCCAAACATCAGCCATAATTATAGACCTGTCTGAGGCTGGACATGATGTAACAGGCCCACGGCCAGCTGTTCTCTGTTCAGTATACAGCAAACGCAAGCTTACACACATACATTCAACAAAGTCCAGTTGCCAACGACGGAATTAGAGGCTCTACAAAGACCTGGATGAAAGAAAACTTCACACTTTTCCCACAATACACTGAGAAAAGGCGGCGATGCCACTCACCGACTCTGAAGTTGGGGGCGGTGAGTGTGTCCGTAGCGTGCCCGTTCTCACTGATGATAGTGGTGGTGTTGCCCTTCTGACAGCTGTTCTGACAGCGGCCATTGGTGCAGGTCATCTTGCAGATAGTCGGGGTGAAGACCACCTTGATCCGGCCAGTGTGGTTCCCTACTGCAGCCCAGCAGAGCAGAGACATCAACAGAGAGAAGAGAAAAAACTCCATCAGTCTGGACGGCATGGCTTTCATAAACAACTCAAAACGACTCTCTTTCACTTTTGTAGGCAGTGTCTGGCAGATCAGCTCAGGAGTTCAGCTTTAAGAAAGTGAAACGAGAGAGGGAGCGAGAGGGAGAGAGGCTGGAGAAAGTCTTTCTGTTGTCTTGTCTTTTCTTAGTCTCCTGTACGTGTTCCCCTGTGACTGTCTGATTCCTTTTTCGTCCATTCCCTCCTTTTCTCTGTCCTTGGTCCAATATCTCAGTCTCTGGAACATGAGGAGGTGACTGGTGAAAAAAAAAAATAGGAGCAAAAGAAAGAGAGAGAGAGAGAGAGAGAGGCCAGCAAACAACTCTGGGATCAGACCCAGTTCTTCTCGAAGGATTTGGATAAAGTGGCCACAACTCCAAGCCTTATACAGAGACGAAAAGAGGAATGTCGGCTTTTCCCAACTAACTTCTGATCACTTCCTTTGTATCTAAGGTTACCACTACTGATTGAAAATATTAACATTATGAAATATGTTATTGTCATATATATATATATATATATATATATATATATATATATATGCAGGGAAAACAAATTTTCCTAAATCTATCCTGAATCCTTTTAATGTAAATTATGTCACTTCCACCGGCAAAACAACGTGGGGGGAAAAAAAGTAAGTACGTACTTTAAATTACAGTCTGAACTCCTGGCATCATGGTCTCACTGAATATTTTCCAGTCAGCTATCTATCTGCAGACGGTTATGGCCTGTTTTCTGCTTGATTACCAGCCTGATTTTCTATCTGCTTCCTGTTTCTATTGTTTCTTGCTTTCTATCCCTTCCACTATCATTCATACTCCATTTATCCATCCAAAATGGCATCTTGTTAAAGAATTATTTCACCGAAAATTCTAAATGATGAACTACAAAAAATACTGTATATGATGATACGGTAATGTACATACAGTTTGTATATGATGTCTTCTGAAGTCATGACAGCTTTGAGTGAAATTTGAATGTAATTTGGATTGGTGTGATTATCCTATTCAAGTACTGTAGATGTAAGTCTACAAACATCTCTATCATAACGCTATGTCTCCCTCTGTTATGTAAAGCAAATCCACTAGAAGCAAACATGTAACCTTTCCTCAAAGATCAAACAATGTCTTCACAGATATCCGTCAGCTACAGATGACACCTACAGCTGTTATGAAGTGAGAGAGTAAGGTAAATTGAGGAAAGCACACAAAGTATACAGCAACAGTGAGAAGTAGACAACAGGAGACGAATGGCTTTACCAGAGCACCACACATATACACACACACAGAGAGAGAGAGAGAGAGGGCTGCTGACAGGCCGTCTCTGGTGTGGGACAGACCTCACCAGGTGCCAGACGCCTAAGACACTGAGAAACTAGTTAGTCTGACATCTACCTTTAACCACACACGCATGTTTACTTGACAAATCTAAACTACCACAGGAAATACCATAGACTTGTTTTTATATAAAACTACTTATAAAATCTCAGGTTTGATGATAGGATTTCAGCCCCCCTACCTGAATATGAGCTGATCTGGCTTAGAGGAATTACCTTTCATGCAGAAGATTGCAGATCTTGCTTTTTTTTTTTTTTTTTTTTTTAATAAATTAATATATCACCCGTTTCATCATCTATATTAGTATCTGACAAACTAAGTCAGATGTTAACACTTTAGTCTTTTTGAATGATTCATTAAAAGAATGGACCAAAATAATCATTTGCTTAGGAATCAGACTACTCTGATTTTTTTTTTTTTTTTACTGTTTTTTAATTGGTCTGCAAACCTGAGTAAAATGTGACTTTTTTAAGAATTGAGATCAATCAAAATAAGACTACGATTAATTAAAAGATCAATATTTTTACCCTACCCTACTTATGTGTGAACTCCTAACAGAAGCTGCGTTTCCACCGAAGGAACTTTTCCCAGGAGCTAGGGACTTTGGGGTGGTACTCGGTGTGTTTTGACGGCATGGACCAGGATCTAAATGAAGTTCCGGGTAAATTTACCCAATCAGACAGTCCCTGCAAGGTATGACAGTTGTGCCTAGAAGGGATACAGCTACATCCTGAAGCGATGCAAAATCTCACCATAAAATAACAGTAAATTAAATTTGCGATTCATCAGAGTGTGTTTTATTAACATCTACACCTACCCCAACAATAAACCTACACTTACAATAATGCAAATACAGTAATAAATTGTTATTCAGCATGACAAAAACGATGCAATATTGATGTGTGCATGCTCAGTAAGCCTTGGTAGGACAATTTGCTGTAGCTGTATCCCTTCTAGCCCCGAGCGGGTAGTACTTTGAAAAAGTTCAGGAACTTTCGAGGGTGGGACTTGCGCGCTGAACATGCTAATTGGTTGAGTTCACGCAGCATTTTGATTGGTTGACTTCATGCAGCATTTTATTTCAACCACCTGTTGCGGTGTGTGCAGTAAGAGTTGATTGCTATTTGAATCAACAATGGAGTTTAAAAAATACGATGGACCGATGATGAGGTTCAGGCTTATATGCAGAAGGCGAAATCCAGCGGGAACTGGAAAGTCGCGTGCAGTCCTACGTCACTGGAGTAATCTTTACGGTACTTTAGACCGCACTGGAAATGCAGACAGCAACAGAACTGGGGGGGAAGTTCCTGGGACAAATTGGTTCATTTGAATTGTGCTAGTTTGCATTAACTTATCTATGAATTATTTTTACCTTGGAAGACACCCAAATGTATGTTTTTGTCAGATTTAGCTTGAATTGAATGTAATGATATACAAATAGCATGTTTTACGAATATCAAGATTTCTGTTCAGATTGTAGATCTAATTCATCCCCCTCTATCCTTCAATCTCTAAATCCAATCAAAACTACAAAAGTAACCTGAGGTCAACAGGAAATCAGTCAGATGTTTGTCTCTTATGACCTTCAGACTAATGTAATGTAATATGTAAAGGTCTGTCTCCTCTGAGTGAACCCGGTCACTTCTGTATGATTCGACATCCAGTCAGAGTGTGGTTTGGCTGAGTTTCAAAGCAGTGAGAAATGGCATGTCAAACCACAACACCGTGCAAAAACAGTTACCCAATACACCACGGGCTCCTCCTTGCATTAGTATTACAGCAGAGCTCTGGCTGTATTTGGCTGAGTTGTGTAATGCTGCCAGTCTGCAGGACAGGAAGAGGGATAATAGATGTCAAGCTACAAATTAGTTCTGCCGCCCCACCGTCCCCTCATTCACATGCAGGACTACTGTGTCTAATCGTCTCACCTGCCTCCTAAGAGCACTTCCCTCAATGACCGTTTATCGTAAAGCTCTGTCATTTAATTTTCCCCCTGTCTCTCTCTTTTCTCCGGTTCTTGCCTTCCCTTATGGCTGGGCTTTTATCTAAAATTACCCAGAGAAAATTAGGCTAATAACTCACTTTAGACAGTGCAGCGCACAAGGCAATGCTTAAGTCTTTATATGATTTCAACCAGAGGATCCGCTTAAAAAAAAAGAAAGAAAAAAAAAAAAAAAAAGCAATGGGGCCATAACTTAAGGGCTAACCTGAAGCAATACAGAATTACAAAAAAATGAGACTCTAGCAGAAGTGCCAAGAGAAAGGATGTGAGAAAGTGGGGTCTAAAACGCACATGCCTGTGGTTGTGAACCATCTCACCACTAATTTGTACTTTGGATTCCCACACCTTTTGATCAATGAATTTCCTTAACTTTTCCATGACATTTCCATTTCCCTGTTGTTTGTGATGGATAAAGATGTTTTAAAATCATTTTATAGATGTAGTAACCGCATAGAGCAATTCTAGACTAGATTAGCTGGAAAAAACCTTGACTTATATTGAAAAGTCATGGAAATTTCTATAATATCATAAATTTCCATGACACTTCCATTCTTGGAAATCACAGTTTTAATATTCGTCTTTAATATTGATGACAGAGGGAGACCTGTTCTATCGTCGTCTTCAACTCTACTACTGCTGTATAACAAAATCGTCAAAACCGACACAGAGCTAAACATTTCTAAGCGAGTCAGACATGCTGTCACTCTCCTCATGGAATGTTCCACGGTGTGTGTGATCTATCATTCCGTCAAACACCCGGGGCTTCCTGCAGAGTCAGCGAGACTTGTTGAAAAATAAAAACTGATACATGAAATAACATTTTGAGATGCTGATGTCACTAGATCTTAAATTTCTCCAACAGAAAGTGATGCTTTGGGATTGCATCAACATGTCAAAATTATAGAGAGTGGCAGCCAAGACATACACTACTGTTCAAAACTTTGAGGTTGGCAAGACATTTTTAAAAGTTTTTGAAAGAAGTCTATAATGCTCTCCAAGGCTTGATTTATTAAAAATAACTGTTTTGTATTTGAATATATTTTAAAATGTAATTTATTCCTGTGATGGTAAAGCTGAATTTTCAGCAGCTTAATATTTTTGTGGAAACTGTGATATATATTTTTCAGGATTCTTTGAAAAATAGAAAGTTCAAAGGCAAATTTTGTGAGATAATAAATGTCTTTACTGTCTCTTTTAATCAATTAATGCATCATTGCTAAATAAAAGTTTCCATTTATTTAAAAAAATCATACTTAGCCCAAACTTTTGAACAGAATGGTATATGTCAAATAGAGGTATGAATGCCACTCAAACATCAATCTAATCAAAACGATGTTATTGCATTTTGTGACCTAACCTCACCACTCAATCATGAACAATCTCACCAACTACTCTAAATGTCATATATTATTTTTAAGTTTCTTTGGAAGTTAAAGCTGTATTTAGAGTCACTGTTATGAAAATACTGTAAGTTATAAAGATTTTACCATTTTAAGGTTTTTTTTTTTTCATCTTTTAAGCATCTTTGATTCCCTCTTAAAGGGTAGTTCACCCAAAAATGAAAATTCTGTCATTAATCACTCACGCTCATGCCGTTCCACACCCGTAAGACCTTTGTTCATCTTCGGAACACAAATTAAGATATTTTAGTTGAAATCCGATGGCTCCGTGAGGCCTTCCTAGGGAGCAATGACATCTCCATGATTCAGATCGCGTGTCAAACTGCCAACGGCTGAAATCACGTGACTTTGGCGCTCCGAACAGCAGATTGGACACACTGATTCATTGTGCTCCGATGCTTCTCGAAGCAGTGTTTTGAAATCACCCATCACTTTATAAGTCGTTTTTTTTTTTTTTTTTTTTTTTTTTGGCGCACCAAAAATATCCTCGTCACTTTATAATATTAATACTGAACCACTGTACTCACATGACCCGATTTAAATATGTTTTTAGTACCTTTATGGATCTTGAGAGAGGAAA
This sequence comes from Chanodichthys erythropterus, assembly GCF_024489055.1. Lineage (NCBI taxonomy): Eukaryota > Metazoa > Chordata > Actinopteri > Cypriniformes > Xenocyprididae > Chanodichthys > Chanodichthys erythropterus. The sequence continues at coordinate 20,270,074 of NC_090238.1, read as the reverse complement.
TGTCTTTGCTCCCTATGAAGGCCTCACGGAGCCATCGGATTTCAACTAAAATATCTTAATTTGTGTTCCGAAGATTAACAAAGTTCTTATGGGTGTGGAACAGCATGAGGGTGAGTAATTAATGACAGAATTTTTCATTTTTGGGTGAACTAGCCCTTTAACCCAAAGGGTTAGTGGTCTTGTGTGCTTACTGTTTTTATAAAAGTGTTAAAAGCAATAATTAGTTACACTTATTAATAATAGTAATAATCAGTATAAATAATTTGGTGTCCTTGTTACATATGTTACATGTACTTACCATAGTAATAAAAGCAAATTTTGCATAATTACATGCAACTAACCCTCAACCAAATCCTAATCCTACCCTAACCTTATAGTAAGTACGTTGTTAATTAATATGACTCAGTACTTATATATATAATTACACTGTAACAATGACAGCTTAAAATAAAGTGTAACCAATACTTCTTCTATCAAGTAAATACACTGCAAAAAATCATATTCTTTCTTTGTTTTTGTCTTGTTTTCCAACACAGTAATATCTAATAATCCTTAAAATGAGATGTATTCACTTGAGAAGCAAAATGCCACAAGGATTTACATCTTTCAGATGTTTTTGCTTAAAACAAAAATAAAACATTTTTACAGTTGGGGTAAGAAAAATGATATTGTTTTTCTTTTTAAAATATATTATTTACTTACCCCAAAGACAACTATATCTTGTTTTAAGCAAGCACATCACAAAATTTGGCTAGATCTCTCTGAAAGCAATACATAAAACCTTCAGAAAAATTATTTTGGTTCTTAGGTAAATGTATCTTCTTTCAAGGATGTTTATATAACTACTGCAAAACAAGACAAAAACACATAGAAAAATACTTCTTGCAGTGTATGGGGCAGGTTAGACAACAACGTCAAACATCACTGGTTTTCACATGTGTCATATTTGATCAAATTTTCCATAAATACTGACATAAATTTCAGTCTGTACCTCAGGCATATCAATCATATGGCTTCATAAGACTTAGAATATAGTCCAAAACACTTATAAACTACTTTACAGTGCTTTTTAATGTGCTGCAAAAGATCTAAAAAAAAAAAAAACACAACATTGCATACAAAGAGATCCAGCACTAGATGGATTTGTCCTTACCGTGAATTGGGTTGTGTCCAACTGAAAGCGGGATGGCCCGGTTCAGGTTAGGTCCGACACCATGCACCTGCGTGTGAGTGTGGTAGTTTTTCTGTTGGACCATAAACTTCTGTGTTTTGCTCTGGTGCATCGTCATTGAAACTGGGTTTTGCACTCTGCAAGATACACAAGATGCAAACGTTAAAAACAAAAATGTCAACATCTTGCGTTACAGTTTGTGTTTTTTACCGTAACTTTTTCTTCCCATCTCTCTGCGTTTCTGTTACAATGATTTACATCCATATTGAAAATTCTATTCATATTCATGTATTCATTAATTCATGTGGTTTTCACTTTGATTAATAACCTGCTCAAGGCCATATGGAAAACCACAGTACCCTGAACAAACAGACATGCTTCTGGTTACATGTAAATGAAACCAATCACTTGCAACATACAAAACACATCTGCAGTCACAAGGATTGAAGTGATTTTTCATTATGTTTATCACACATACAGTTAAATGTCATTTGTACAAACGCATACTGCAAACACATGGACAAAAATCAATCATAACACATCACGTCGCAGCATAGCACTCTCTCTCTCTTCTTTCTGATACAACCATAGTTTCTCTGTAAAATCCTTTTGTTTTCTTTCATGTCTGTGAATCAGAATAAAATTCACTGGCCTCACTTATGAGGAATTAAAAGTGTCCAATACACAACTGAGTTCAATACAGTTTGACATTAGCATGCTATATGTGACATGATGCTCTAGGCATAGGACTAAAATAGTTTTTAATTTTAATTTGATGGTACTTTTACACATTTCAGTACTGACTGAAATAAATTTATTTTAGTCAATTACCATCTAGAATGCATTTTATTCAGTTTGTTGCAATGCATCCTAGTATTGCATTTTCTGCCAATGTTGTTATTGCTCACTAAAATAATGCAGAAAAAGAATAAAATATAAACATAGGAAGGTCTCTTAAAATGCTTTCTAGGTAGTCTGCTCACTAGTTTTTGGGAAAGACTACACAACACAATGTCAAAACCAAATACAGCTAAATTCCCTGAAAGAACTCTGTAAAGGGATTACGGATACTGATAATTATCAGCTACGTCTGTGTGAAAGTATTGAACATCTTGCTAATATAAAGAGACAAAACAGCACACAGCTGTGAGGAAACGGATGTGAAATGTAATCGAATATAAAAGTCTTTCATGCATCTATTAAGATGAAGAAAACAGGAATGCGGTCACTCAGAATCACAGATGGTAAGCCTCATATAAGACGATGACGCACAGGACTAAATCAGGGTCAGCATCTCAGAATAACAGCGCAGACCTCAGATCTGTCTGAATGGTGTCTGTACTTTTAGGGATAGTCCACCCAAAAACCATTTGGGTTCTTAGTGCATTTTTTGTCCATACAATAAAAGTCAATGGGAGCTGAAACCGATTGGCTAACATTCTTCTAAATATCTTCTTTCACAGAACATCATTCATGTTTGGAATTACATGAGGATATGACAGAATAATTATTTTTAAGTATCTCTTTAAGCAGCCGCGGCTCGTCTGTAAGGGCAGATGGGGCAGTGCCCCACCAAAATATTCATCCAAGCACAGACAAGCATAAACTGAATTGTAAATGTGTTCAGCATTCTGCAACAAATATTTTTCAGATTTTAAATAAGAACATGAGCAGGATATATTAAAATTTAACAAATGGCTTCAGCAGGTATGTATTATGATATATTAATCGCAGCAGCGGGTGCGTGTGTTCAGCGATTACAATATAAAGCTTACAAAATGTTTATCATACACTAGCGCCAGTGTCGCTACTGCCTTTAAGGGCTGTTCTCATTGATTGAAATGGACTTGCAGATAAAAAGCGACTGGATATCACTAATTTTCGATGACTGACAGATACTGCAGAGCTCAGCTTTATGCAAACGAGCAGTGACATGGTGTGACAACAACCAATGAGAGTGCAGGCAGCGTCCACCGCCTTTCAGTGTGAGCCAGGCTTTAGACATAACAACATGCTTTTTATCCACAACAACCCCACAACAAAGCAACATCTGTGGACAAAGTTTATAAACAGAGTCTGAACAAATCAAATGTTCAAATGATCAAATGTAAGGAGCAGACACACAAAAACGAGCAAACAAAATGAGAATATTTAGAGGGAAAGTGTAAACAGAGGTCATTTTCCCCCAGTGTTCTCTCATCTTGTCTTTCACACCATTCAAGTCTGCCTCTCCATCTGACTTTCATCTCTCGTTTGATGTTCTTAGAGAGGTCTCATTTTGAAATGTATGTTTGTACTGTTCTTAATGTCATGCAATGTGCTGTAATGCATAGTTTGTCATCCTCCCTCACAGTCTCCTACATATAATAGTTTATTTCCATGCCATGCATGTGTACCAACAGACACAAACAACTTAAAGACCAGCCAATTATCTCAGTGTTTACAACTCTGGGGTTGAATAACACAAACTCGCACAACTATGGACCCATACACGCACACATGAAAAGGTTTTAGCATCTATTTTGTATTCTAGATATAACTATGGGAATGTGAATGCCAACATATTTGGAAACACAAGTCAAGCCTTGAACAAGGCCTAATCGAATTTGTCTGGGAAAAAAGCATTTAATAGCTTCTAGCAGTTGAGTTTGAGACCTCCATTCAGACCAGAACAGCACAAACAAAATTGGCATATGGTTCCCAGCATAGTTGCTGGAAAAACATGGCCATGCTTATTCACCAGCTAGACCAGTAATAACCAGCATAAACCATCCTGAACCAGCAAGAAAACTCAAGCTGGTCTTTTCATCAGTAAAACCTGTTACACCCCATAAACATAGAACATAACACCCTACAAAGAGCAGACCACACACAAAGAAAGAGCGTAAAATGTTCTTGAACAGGTGAAAAGCAATGAGCTGGGTAAGTGCTTATAAACACACACCATCACATGTCCTAAACACTGGAACCTGATATATGGTAAGAACTCCAACTGGAGGAAGATGTGTTAGAAGCTTTTCCTCATGCCTCTCTTTTTCTTTCCATCCTTTGTATGCATACATGTACACTATGCAGACAATTAATTACACCACTAAGCAACCTTAAAGCTGCAATCCGTAAGTGTTCCCTCTTTGTCGCCATCTCTGTTTGAAACCTACAATTGCAGTTATAGATATTAAATATGGATATTTTTCTTACAAAAAATGCATCCCTTCGCTTCAAAAGGCCTTTATCAACACTCCTGAGTCGTATGGATTACTTTTTTTTATGGATGGATGCATTTTTTTCTGTCTTCAGAATTTGGCCTACCATTCACAACCGTTATAAACCTTGGAGGATATTTTGAAATATATCTCGGATTGTGTTAGTCTGAAAGAAGATAGTCATATACACCTTCGATGGCTTGAGGTTGAGTAAATCATGGGATTATTTTAATTTTTGGGTGAACTATTCCTTTAAGGCTAAAGATAGTTTTGAACACTGGCTTGTTCTGTGCCTGCTCAAAAAATTGATTTTGGTTAATTTTTTAACCAAAAAAGTTACATTTAAATGTCTCTTCAATGCGACCACTAAATGCACAAACACATACATAAAATTAAATTTTAAAATATATTACAATACAAAAAAAGTTATTTGAAAATGTTATAATATTTCACAACACCATGGATTTTGGACCTTGGTGAGCAGAGACTTCTTCCAACAACATTACCCCAAAATTTTCAACTGTATTGAAATATTTCTGTGTATGCTCTCAGAAAATTTAAGAATGCATTTGCAGAGTGTGATGAAATGCTGTACAGGAGAGGCTGTACAAAAATCCTTATGGATATGGATGGACGTGTATTACGCTAATTTGTAACTGCACTTCATTTAGAACAATCCAGCTTTATAAACATTAGAACGAGGGAATGAGCAAATTTAATGTATGAGAATTTTACGTGAGAACCTTTTCTGCCCACCTAAGTAAGAACACTTGTGCGCAATTACTAATGAATGCAGCCCAATGCGGTGATGCTGGGTGTTTGGCTGATTGTTTGGGCGTTGACTAAGCAAGCACTATTACTAATAAAGCCAAGGGCATTTATAATTTTAAAGCCAGCACTCATGAACTTCCTAATAAGCTATATTACCAGACCTGGTGTGGAAAGAGCTGTGAGTTTCCTGCACATGTAGACAGGAAAACTTAATTGTGTGTGTTTGTGAGGGAGGCCAGCTGGCTTATTCTAATCTCCTCCAAGAGGACTGTAATACACCATGACTGTCTCTCATGTTCTTATGCCAGCGGGCATCTCATAGCTCTTCCTCAACAGGTGCACAATCTGGCGGCCACAGCGACGGGGAGGACATGGGTATCTTTTATTGTCTCTCGCTTTCTCTCCCATTGCTCCCGGGCTTCTCGTCTGACAGGTGTCTGGACAGGTCTAACGCACTAAACCCGAGGTGCTCCATGAATCCAGACACTGGTTCACTGCCAGGCTGCATTTCAGCTTAAAACCAAACAGCACAAGAAACCTGACCGGCCCAACACCTGTGGATCACTGCAACAGTTCAAACACATACACACAAACACACTGCACCAACCACACAGAGCCTCTCTAAATACATACACACACCCCCACAAACCACACATGCACACTCTTTCTAAATACCTAACCACACACAAACACCAACTATGAACACACGGGTCCTCCCTAAAACACCAGACCTATTGAAATGCTCTCATACATAAATGAGGACAGCATTTATAAAAATATCAATCTGTAAGACACTTAGGACTCTGACGTAAAGCCCAAGCTCCCAGAACCGCAGCTGAGACAGACAGCGTAAGACTATCCCTGACGAGAACCCTCCCTGAAGGGCTGACTGGATGCTTTCAGCGCCACATCACACACGTGTGTAAAATGTACACAGCACATTTGATGTATGGGTGTGAAATGCAGCATTCTCTTACACTTGTTATTGAATGTTCAGCAGACGGTGATATAAATCTGTGAATACATGTGCGGCGTAATGTAAATCATCTTAAGGAAACCATTGGGTTTGTGCCCAGATGTGCTCTGTGGCCCAGACTATTTTTTTCTGTATGTTTAGCTGAGACAGCTGAGCACTGTTCAGGTTATAATTGTCTTCCTGCTCAAATGTGGACCACCAAAAGGGATGGAGATTATGTTTGAGAGCAAAGCACTCTTCAATTTTGTCAATTTTAACAAATATCTCATTGAGTTGCACACTTTCATGTCACTTTCATTAGGGGTGTAGAAAACTACATATTAAAAAAAAAAAAAAAAAAAAAATCTACTAGTGGGTTGATCGAATGACTAGTTGACTATTCAGTCTTAAGGAGAAAAATGACTCAAGACTGAAAAATGAAAGGTTTGTCATTGTTTACTCACCCTGTATAGACAAAACAAAATATCTTCAAAATATCTTCTTTTGCGCCATCTCAGAGAGGTTGTAAAATTATGTAATAGCTCACAGTAAGCACACCAAGTAAAAAAAAAAAAAAGAAAAATAATATAAAAAAGAAAAAAAGCGTTTATTTGAAATAGAAATCATTTGTAATATTACAAATGTATTTACGGTCACTTTTGATCAATTTAATGTGTCCTTGCTGAATAACAAAAAAACGACTTTTCAACAATATAGTGATGGGCCTTTATAATATTAAGGTACAACCACCGAACTCACATGAACTGTTTTAAATATGTTTTTAGGACCTTTATGGATCTTGACAGAGGAAGTACCATTGCTGTGAATGCAGGCCTCACTGAGCCATCGGATTTAATCAAAATATCTTAATTTGTGTTCCGAAGATGAACGAAGGTCTTACGGGTGTAGAACAACATGAGGGTGAGTAAAAAATGGCATTATTTTCATATTTGGGTGAACTAACCCTTTAACAACATTTAAAAAGAACTCTATAAGGCCCTGTGAGAAATGAGTTTAATATGTTAGGATGAAACTACTCTAATATTTTCTTTAATATGAAATGAGGTTTGCAGACGAGCAGTTAACTGAACAAACTGTGTGGTCTGCATTCAAATATTTCAATAAAAACCACAACAAAAGAACAACAGGATCTTTTATTGCCTCCACACATCACTACAGCAGGCCAGTAAGAGAAAAATTTTTACTAAGAACAAAGCCAGACCATTTAGGTATAGTGATCCCAGCTGATTTCCACCCACAGTGTGTCTTCTGGTAGACAGGTTAGATCAGCAGGGCATCTGTTTACATGTGCCGTCATGAAGAGGAACCTGTCTGAGACTGGAACTGAATCCGCTCGCTTCTGGATTCAGAATGCCCTCAAAAGAGCCAGTCAGCACTCATTGCTGCTCCTGTGGCAATGAAGCCACATATTTTGCTTTGAAAAAAAAATTCACTAATGTTTATTTGCCCTAAGATTATTCTGCGCATGGGGAGCAGGAGTATAATGAGCTGTTTATATTGAATTTTATGACACTGGGCAGAGATTCAGAGTAAATCCTGGTAATATGAATTGTAATTATGGTTTTTGGAGCATAGTGGTTGGACACATGTGATGCGGCTCTGCTCACTTCTTCTAATGCATCTATTGAAGCTTGGCAATATATTAACTTGGAATGTGAAAACTACATATTTTCAAAATCAAATAGCCTTGCCTGAATGGTCTGAAAGAGCATGGTACTTGAAAGAACCACATTAAAAAATGGAATAAAACTATAAAATAACACTATACACTAACATTCAAAAGTTTAAGGTCGGAAAGAAGTCTCATGCTTGTTGTGCTACTTGATTTTTGTAGAAACCATATTTTTTTCAGGACTCTTTGATGAATATAATATTCAAAAGAACATAATTTATTTTTCTTATTTTTTAAGTTTTTTTGTCACTTTTGATAAATGTTGGTGTCCTTGCTGAATAAAAGTATTAGTATAAAAATCTTATTGATCCAATCTTTTGAACTGTAATGTACAGAGTATATATATAAATATATATAGACCATAATAATAAACAATGTTATATTTGCTAGTGAGCAACTTGTACTGCATTTGCAGTCCACTAAATTAGAATAGCAGAGAATGCAATTTGTAAACAGGGAAAGCACTACAATATATTGTAATACTGAGCTACAATTGAAGAAAAATTAATAAATTAATATGTAGACCAAGATCATATGAAGCTTTGTTTTCGAATTTCACCTGTAATGAACATTTAACATAAATTCTATACGTACAAATCATCCAACTACTAAGTCCACAGCTGCATCAGAGAGAAGATGAGAGTGAGAGGGGGATGTCAAAGAGGGAGAGAGAAAGTTATAAACATAAGCTCCAATTCCAGTCTCAACAAAATAGCTGGCGCGACCTTGCACACTGGCAGACGTGCTGTAATTAAACAAAAAAAAAAACAAAAAAAAAGATGCAGAGAGATTTTTTTACTCTCTCTCTTTCAATCAAAACTGAACAGCTACATAGGTCTGAACTCCCATGATCTCCAGATGTTGCTTATTTTCACATAAACAACTTTTACATGTCCATTACTTTCTCTATCTCCTACTTCACTCTGTCATCTCTGTTTCTCTCTCGCTTCCTGTACCACTCTGCCTATTCTCCTCCTTTCATAATATCAGGACTCTGACCATCTCAGTTTTCCATTTCCTTCTCCCACTTTTTTGACCACTTTGTCTATTCTTCTCCTTCCGCACTTATCCTCTTGTTATTCCCAGAATCTGGCTGAATCCGCTGCGGTTCCTCCCTCATGCTCGGCGAGACGCTACACAGCTCTCTCTTCTAATGAACCCAGTGACCCACATCAGGATGGTCTCTTCTATATCGTCTGCAGATGGATATACATTTTTGTTTCCTAGACACCAGCAGACACAATGTTATCACTGATGCGTAACACTTACAGTGCATCTCAATCAGCTCCCTAGCTTCCAAGGTCATGAACCAGTATATAATGAACACAAATTTGGGAACTGGTAAGGACAGAAAGGACCCTGGCTCACTATACACTGGCACTATGACTCTTTTCCAGCGACATGTCAACGTCCTCATTGTACACTGTCATAAACCACTTGCATGTCTTTTCTGACTCACTTTTCAAGATTCAGTTACACTGCTGCAAACATAAACATAAAACATTATGAAATACAAATCTTTTCACAAAGTCTCTGTGATGCACTAATTAAACAAAAAGAAAATTTCTGTACTTTGAATCTGTATTATGACTGGTAGCGCAAAGGCTTTCTTATCACACGCCCACAGCATGTCGTCTTAGGCAATAGAGTAAGAGGCACAGCAGCAGTAGGTTCTAAGGAAGGAACGTATGTTCCCTGATAAACCCCAGATAATTGCTCACTTGGAACCATGGGCAGGTTACTTTCCTCAGCATCTGTTGTGGAGTCGGGTAGATCTTAATGAGTAGCAGTACCCCCTGGAATGGCTTGGAGATGTTTGCAATTGCAACTTTGCAAGGTCTCCATGGTCAGTTGACACATAGTATGACCTCAGCTGTTCAGTTTGACGACTTACAATCCCTTTTGTCATCCACTCCTTTTCACTATCCAACTTTAGTCCCCAGGACGAAGCGGCGTTAAGGATCTAGCATTATGTCATCAATGTTATCGCTTTGTGATTTTTAGCTTCCACTTTTCAAGTCAGGCCATTCACGGGCCAAGCTACTTGCCGTCACTGTAACTTTAGTCCTGAGGGGCCAACCCATGAGAAGATGCAATGGAGTGCATCCTGTAGTTGCTATTGGAGTTACCCTATATGTGAGAAGAGGCAAGAACGGGTCGTCCTGCTTCAGTATCTTCTTTGCCGTCTAAACAGCCTTTCATGCTTTTCCGTTTGATTGTGGAAAGTGATGACTGGAGGTCACATGAACAAAGCCATACTGTCCTGCAAATGTCTTAAACTCAACTGATATGAACTGTTGAGCGTTGTCAGAGCACAGCCTTTCTGGGATGCCAAAATGTGCAAACATCCTCTTTCATTTGCCAGTTACTCTCTTGCTTGTCATGTCCGCCAAGTGTGCTATTTCAATACATCTTGAAAAATAGTCCACTACTACAAGGTATTGATGGCCACCTTCTTTGCAGAGATCTATCCCAGGTTGTCTCGATGGACCTGGGGGTAACTTTGTCACCAGCAATGGCTCCTGGCCTACTAATCTGACACAACTGGCACGCGGATACCCAACTCCCATACTGATAGGCGAGCTTGCTTGTGACACTTACTAAGTCCTCGGTGGCCTTCATGAATGCGAGTAAGTACTTCATCCCTCATTTTGATTCCCATGCAGGAGAAGCCCTGTCGACTCACTAAAAAAAACCCTGTTGGCTAAAGCAGAATTGCAAATTGACAGGCACCACTATTACATGTTTAGGCCACCCTTGCCGGACATATTAAAGCATACTTTTCAGATCCTCAGGTGCAGCCGGCAAGTGCTCCTGAACTCCAGCTATGTAGGCTTGATCACGTCGTAATATGGCAGCATAGGGCCGCAACCAACATATATTTCACATTCGTGAATGCCTCCTCTTGACTCCTGTCCCATCTCCACACTGCATCGGCTCTAAGTAAGTCATACAGTGGCTGTAACACAGTAGCACTGCGTGACAGGTAACAGCAAAACAAATTAATAATACCCAGCATCCACTTTAACTCAGTCAGATTTTGAGGTTTGCTGAGGTCCAAAATAACACAGACCTTCTGGGTTGGGCCTGATGCCCTCTTGACTGAGACTGTGTCCAACAAAACCCAGTTCCTTTTGGCCAAAGATGCAATTTTCCTTCTTCAGCTTCAGCCCCGAGGCACGGATAGCCTTCAGTACTTCATCAAGTCTATGCTCATGTTCTTCACGTGTACGATCATATGCTCAGATGTCGTCCATGTAGCAGCATACTCCCTTGACATTCTGAAGTAGCTGAAATATCTCTGGAGCTTTAGTTAAGCCAAATGGCAAGCGAAAAAAAAAGTACCTCTTGAAGGGGGTTATGAAAATAGTCAACCACTTACTTTTGTTCTCATTTGGCCGATACACTCCAGCTTAGCACCAGGACTATTCAGAATGACCTTTGTTTTGGTCAGTGGTATTTTATTCTTTAGACTTTCATGGATTTTCTCAGATATAACTGTGGCGCCTGCACCAGAGTCAATTTTGAAATTGATTATTTGTCCATCTTTGAGAATGTCACTAGTCCTTGTTGGAATGGGTGCATCTTCACTTTGAACAGAGGCTAAGAACATTGCTGATCCTGCATCTTTATAAGTCTTAATGTGGCAGACCACAGCAAAATGGCCAATCTTTTTACGCTTTCAACATTGTTTCTTTTTTGTTTTGTTTTTTGGTAGGATAATATTCACTCTGATTATGTGTTTTGTTAAATCTTGAGCATTTCTTCCTCTCACTCCATTCATTTCTTTAGCCTTGTCCTTTTTTTGTCAGGCTATCAGAGCTAGTTTTCCATCCCCTGCCACGATTTTGTTAAGAGAGTTTAACCTCCTCTAATTTACTTTCGCTTTGCTCAGCATTTAGGTTTTTAATGAGATTAATACTATGTGCCATTTCAATTGCTCTAGTGAGCGTCAGTGTTCCTTGAAACTGCAGCTTTTCTGACAGAGATTTGTCTCTCAATCCGATCACACTCCTGTCTCGGATATATTCATCTTTTAGTTCACCGAAATCATGATCTTCCGAGAGCTTGTAAAAGTCCTATTACGAATGCCTCCACTGTCTCCATCTCGCTAACACTGCTGATAAAAGTGTGCATGTTTGTATATCGCGTTTCTTTGGGTAATGAAGTGCTCGTCAAACTTTTGAATAGAGATGCACCGATTGATCGGCCAGGGATCGGAATCGGCCGATTTTCCTCATGATCGGCCCGGGTCGGTGATCGGCCGATCAGTCTCACTTCTTAACGATTCCGAGCCGATCTTTTTTTGTTACCAGCAGCACAGGCAATAACGTCAAATGCGCGTTCTCGCTCTCTTCTCTGTCACGGTGAAGTGACACACACCCGCGCAGGTGCCTCCTCTTTCTCACTCGTCTCATTCGCTACGCTTAAATAGTGCTTACTGCACATAAATTTTAGTCATTCCCACAGGATTCGCACCAAAGACTATAGAATAACACAAGACGTGTCACTCGTATTGTTTTGAATGGGAGAAAGTGTAACGCGCAATATGGCGGAATAAGTCCCGCCTTCTAAATAAGAGCCAATCACCGACTGGTAAAGTCATCGCGTCACTTCAGCGGCCGTTAGAATTGCCGGTTTCTATAGAAACAGTCAGAGGCGCGCCTCCGAAGAGACGCGCATTTAGGCCTGCGCATGCGCATTAGCTTGATCCAGCCTGAAAAATACAGTTTTTTGTCATGATTCAAGCATTTAGAAACTAAATTTATGAGCCGGTTGTTGTTAGATTTCATTGGTGATTTCAAATATGAAATTTAATCGTAAGGTTGGCGAACAGTTTTGGAGAATTCGATGTTTCCCCATTCAAAGAGATAGGGCATGATGCCCAGGATGCCCGAGAGGCGTTTCAAAGATGGCCGCCGAGTGAAATGACTTGTCTTAAAGGGACTTTGATTCGCACTCACACCGAAAGCGTGCGCACCACTGATATAGCCTATATAAGTGAAGCGAACAAGCCACGCTCGGTCTCAAACAGAGACAGAAGTCAAACAGACAAGTACCAAAACGAGTAGCATAATGTGCTTAAACTGTCAAATACATACAAAAGTATTTCAAAACCAGCGGCATCTTGGCGAGTACACAGATAAACACAGCCAGTTTTGTGAACCTTGTCGTGTTGAACACCGTTCATAAACTCTTAAAGGGACAGCAGTCCAATATTCCTGCTGCTGTCTGTCATGTTAATCAAAGAACAAAAGACAAAGAAAATCACTTTCTGTTCTTGACTGAATACGTTTTATAACTTTAATGGTAAGAATTGATCTGTATTAATATTTACAATAAAGACTACAGAAATTTAGGTAACCAATGTAAAATAACACTGAATGTGTCATTTTACATTTGATTACTTTAATTTCTGTAGTATTTCTTACCTGAATAGAAACCCAGTTAACCCCCCAAAAAATAGTGGCATAGCTCTCTTTATTCTATTGCATTCATGTGAACTGTTTATATTTTATTACTTACTTACTTTTACTTGTTTTTCTTTTAATGAAAATAAAACTTTGCATTGAAGAAAAGTACATTTTTGTTTGTATATGTTGTCAATTATAGTTCTTAGAAAGAAAATTGGCAAAAATCGGTATCGGCCGATCTCACTAACAAAAAAACGTAAATCGGAATCGGCCAAGAAAATTGCAATCAGTGCATCCCTACTTTTGAATCACCACTTCATAGTTATCGCTGTTATTGTCATTGTCGAATGATCTGAATATATTCTCAGCATCCTTCCCCATGGAGTAAATGAGAGCACTGACCTGCACGTCACCATCCTCTAATGATAGTTTGGTGGCTGTTCTGTAGTGCATGAATCTTTGTTTTCATTCCTGCAAAACTCCGGCAAAATCAAGTCCCGGTCTACATTTTTCTTGTTCGAGAAGCCGTTACATTTGGATATACTTCACATTAGGGATGAAAAGACTATCGCAACTTCCGTTTCATGCTGAACAAGATTTGTTGTCCATGGTCCCACCACGTTTTATGGCAAAATTTTGGCTATATTGCAGTTATCAATAATACTTTTAGGATGCTAAGAATGCTATTCTTTAGCTAACAGACTGACTTTAAAGACACCATGGAGCTCTCACCTCATTTTTTATTCACTGTCAGCATGACAGCGCATACTTATACACAGAGGAGAGTGGCAGCTCACTGCATGGGTGCAACCTGGATATGACTGTCACTTCAAAGTGTTGCCAGACATGAGAGAAGCTGCAACGATGAACTCTAGATCTCAGTGATTGACAAGAGTTACAGAGCCAGGTGTGTGTTAACAGCACTTCTGAGTTTTATAGCTGGAGGCTAACGGTAACGTCATGCTATGGTGGAGCCCGTATGTGCTCCTCACAGGGCTGATTACATAAACTATAAAGAAAAGTCTCTAAAAATGCAGTGGAATTTTCCATGTTGATTTTTCACAGGTGTTTTACCTGTATTTTGAATTACATATTGCATTGTGTTTTAGGGTTGATGGAATTTTTTCTTACAGTATGCAGATACAGTATGTGTACATCAGCTGCAAGTTTGACTGGAAACAGGGACAAGCCTGTGCTCGCTGGGAACAGCAAAAACAGTGAAGGCAGAATTAAAATTTGTGAATACTTTTTTCCCCTTTATTTTATCGTTTACTTCTTAAGCTAAAGTTATCCCAGCATATTTATACACACAACCCACCTATACACAGCTGTAGCCACAATATCCATTGGTACTAATTACAGGGGTATTTGATTTACCTTGTTAATTGTCTGTCTGTCTGTCTATATGCTAGCAAAACAAAGGTCATGGGTTCGATTCCCTGGAAATGCTTGAACAGATAAAATGTGTTCCTTGAATTCAATGATTTTGTGTGGTTTATGCATAAAAAAAAAAAAAAAATGCTAATTGTATCAGAAAAACAAACTTAATTCAAAGAGATTTGTGTGTTAGGCTGCAAGATAATGGTTAAACTCACAAAAAAACTTAATCACATTTATTCTCATTTGAAAGAATATACATCACTGCTTTTACATAGATAATATTATAAGCTCTCTTATTCACTTTAACTTTAATCTTATTTTTGATTAAACTCTGATTTGATTAGCTATGAACAATACCCTAACTGATGGTCAATTCCAACTTATTTTATTTGAGTATAAGGACCAATGTCTCAGTGTTCAGCTCACCTAAAGGTCACCTAAACTGGCAACAAAGGATTCATGAGTTTACTTGAGATTTTGAAAAGTCAACACAGAAAAATCCTCAGAGCACAAACACTACATGGCTTCATCATAAACTCCAACATTAAACACCTTAAATCACTTTAGTTAAACAATAGGAACAGAGTAAATACAATGTGCCACACAGCTCGAGCACAATGCTCGGCATTGATCCAGGCTCTGAAAATTAAGCGTCAACAGAAAACACTGTATTATATCTCTACTAAAGTGCCTAGGGGCCAGTCTCACTCCTTTCCATGACCAGCAACGTTCCTGTGGAGGGATCAGATTTTCTACACAAACTCACTCAACTATAAATTTAAAGCTCTTTCTCACTATATATAAGATCAGAACAAGACCTCTGCAAATTCAACTCTATAAAGTCTATAAATTCAAAATTATGGTAGCATAGAGATGATTTTCAGTAAAACTGAACCCACTTCACACCTGTAAAATAATGCCACATGAAACCAGTTTGAAAATGATCCCTTACAGTTACAGTGCTCATTCAGAGTCAGACTTGATTTTAATAGATCAAATGCTTTTACATTTATACATTCCTAGATGCTTGTCCACAGTTAGCCAAAACAAGTAGGTTCACCAAGTGTTTGAATACCATGTCACTGACCTGTTTCTGCGGTGATGACACCCGACCACAGATTCACTACACTAAACTACACTAAACCCATACTGATGACTCACAGCTGCCTGTCACACTCACACCAACAAATCATTCAATCGCCGCTTCAATAAACCTTTCACTCGTGCTGTCGGTTTTGGAAGGAAATGCGGGCTAATAACTGTCATATTTTGACAGTTACAAATATCCTGTTTGAAGACAAAAATAACAGTGATGTTAAAAACAACACATGATGTTAAATGTTTCTGTGTGTAAAATTATGCATATACAAATCTGTTCTTCCATGAGTTACCTTGGCAAAAGTTAGACGAGGTCTAAGAGAACCAACATGGTGATAGTAAGTCACCAGTTTTCAAAACTAACAAGATGGAATGGCAGGATTTTGAAACTTTGGTATCATGCTAAAAAAAATGAAATAAAAAATAATAAAAAGTAAAATAAAATAAATGCAGTCACCCAATGGCTGCCCGACTGACTGGTGACTGTTGGTTGCCATACAGCCTTTGTGTATTTCTTGCTCAAAACATCTGTCTTGACAAGATATTAACATAAACACAAAATGTTATGTAAATTCTGGTATCCTGGCAACCCTACCAACACTCAGAGCCCTGGTCTTTTTGGCTTTTGTAACCTAAATATTTATATTAAAAATATAATTAAATACTGATTACATACACCGATAATATTCAAAATAATCTAAATATCTAAAATGCAGGAAATTCCTCTCAAATGTTGAGCAAGATGTTTGTCCGCAGCTGAGAGGAAGGGGAGTTCTGGAGAGAGGCCTACCTCCTCCATGCACACAATAAACCCTGTGGAAACCCGCAGAAGCTTTCGAGGACAGGTCTGGTAGCAATTACCAAGCAGAAACGTCCAAACTCTGACTGAAAATGCACGTCAGTCCCAGCACATAAACTGCTTTCATTAATATTTTAAGTAGAATTCATCAATATCCTGTCCTGCCGCAGCATTACAGCTTTTCCTGGAACCAACATGGGGGCAAATTCTGTGGCTTTCCCCCACATCTCGAGATTTTGACTCTGCAGTCTGATTCACTCTGATAGGAAGGATGAAAGAAAGCTGTGCTACATGTCCAATATGACAGTGAAATTTACAGCCGTCTAAAGCCATGGCAGTCGAATCAACCCCAGAGCCAGACCCCAAAAACCCTTGGGGGGTTTCCAGTCACGGTAAAGGATTCTCATAAAAATGGTGTTTAGAGGGCAAACAAAATTTAAAGGAGAAATCTAGGCTGACATCAGGAGTTCAGGAGTCACGATTTGGTGAGAGCCCAAGTGTAAGTCATGTAAAAAGATTTCAGTGAGTCAGAATTAAGAACAGTAGGTATTTCTGTAAAACAGACCCAAGCTGAGAAGCTGAGTAGTAGGGGGCATGAAATGGGCAGAGACCGTTAACATCTGCAGGTCTGATGTCTGGAATTAATATCGAGCTATGGAGTTCATTCCAAAATAATAAAATGACAAAGGGCCTGAGGAATCTAAAAAGTCCAAAGTACCTTACTCAACCCAATTTGTGGTGTGCTGTACTATGCTAAACTAAAACACATATCCTGAAATGAACAGTCTGATTATCAGTTTATCAATATTCTTTACCAATATTCAAACATATTAGGTTATATAATCGGTTCTCAAATGTCAGATTTACCAATAAATGCCGCCATATAATAAGTCTTTTTAATAACACCCAACAATGCCATTACATACACATTCAACAGAAAAGAACTATCAAGTAATTTAATGTGCATACATTAACTATTCAATGCCATATTAGTTTCTTTTTGATTGTCAAAAAGCAGAAACAGAACAATAAATGAAAACCATTTACTGTATATCAGTTATTGGACACTTAATAACAGTACCAGTATTGGCTCTAAAAAAATTATATTGTTTATAAAGGTTGATTTCTAAGACATAATGACAAAACTGTGACTTTTGCACATCGATAAGATGGGTTTTCCTATCGAAGAGGCTGTTCTAGGCCAAAATCATTTAGAGCATAGGCCAGGCTTCATGCTGAAAGTCAAACATCTGTCCATTGGAATTCTGTTCTGTCCGTTTATTAATAAATATAATCAATTAGGAATATTTGGGCCTGTTTGAGATGCATTTGTTGACCTAAATGACCAAATTCCCATAAAGCACAAAGCCAGACAACCATCATGATTGAATATTCATCATAAACAATGACAGTCTTACAACAGCAGAAGGCTATAAATGACTGAATCCAGCCGTCATACTCACTGTGGTTGATAAGGAATGGGTCCATTAGGTGACGGCTTCATGGACAGAGTCAGATGTCCCACATTGGTGCTGGGCAACGGTAACGGCCCTTGACCTTGGCTTTGAGGGTAGATCTGCTGAGGAATGGGGCGCTGGGGAATTACATTATGACCATTGGAGTATCCATTCGTATGACCTCCGTTTGGAAGTCCGCCACTGGTGTGTCCGTTTAGTGGTCCGGTTGGATGAGAGGATGGAGGGAGAGTGGTCTGTTCACAGGACTTGCCTTTAGAGCCTGGCTTACACACACACATGTGGGGCCGCAAACACATCCCTCCATTTTTGCATGGGGGCGTACAGTTAGCTGTAATGAAGAAAAGAAAATTCATTCAATGAAAGTGTAACACAATCATATAATAGAATTAATATAATGTAACAAATGTTACATATACATATACATATATACATATATATATATATATATATATATATATATATATATATATATATATATATATATATATATATATATATACATATACATATATATATATATATATATATATTATATAGTATATAGTATATAGTGCAATTAGAATTCAAGATGTCCACAAGCATGTTTGTAAAATGGCTTTTTTGAACACAAATAAAAATGTATCTGTAGTAATCAACAGCATGCCATGCTTAACATGGAATATACCTCTGAAAAGTGGATTTTTCTATAATATTTCCAGCATGATTAATACTTAGAGAGTCTGTAAGTTCATAGTTTTTGTACACTTTTTACGTGGTGAGGAACAAAATGTATTTTAAAAAAAAAAGAAGGCGGCCAGAACTGTTCTCTGCACATATCATGAGAGAAAGAAACAGCAACCGAAAGATAGACTGGAAGAGAAAGAGCAAGAGAGAGGGAAAATGAGTGGATAACCGGGTGTTGACTTGTGGTCTGTAATTACATCATTGGGGAGAAGGAACAGAGCTGTCATTCAACTACAAAGAGCCTAGCGGCCTCTGTGGCCAATGAATACAGACACTTTTACACACACAAAGACACACACCAACAAAATCAAAGCAGCTTGCAGCTCATTAGTAAATTTACAGTTAGTCATATTAAGTGATTGAGTGCTGTGGAGATTCTTAAATAGGAAATGGATCAGTGCCCATTGCTCAAGGCAGACGTTAGAAAGGATGACCTCATCAACAGTTTCTATGACATCAGAGTGAAGAGCAGCTGCTCTACCCAAAATGCTACAGATAGTCATCTTATCATCCTCATACATAACTGCTCCAGACCTAGTGGTCCTGACTTCAGAGTACAGTATATTTTAGATAAGCAATGCTGTCTTCAAAAATTACATATTTTACTTGTATACAAAAAACATTATATGGAAATGAAAATCATATTATATATACATTTAATAAAGATATAAACTATATAAACAAATTACACTGCATTTTTAAGATTTTACCTAATTTATATTTTCAATCGATGACATCTACTTTTATTGAATTTTGCTCACAACTATAGCTAGAACATACAAAACCACACACAAGCTGGATAAAGATGAGCATTTAATGACCACAGATTTTTATAAACACGCCTTGTGACAGAGGTAAGAGTGATTACATCAAATATGACATCATGAAAACCACTCTCCCTGGTTTGAGGAGTTTTTCATTTCAGTTGACATGACCCACAGCAGGGGATTTCTGTTTTCTTTTCCACCCTCACTAGGTTTTTCCTCTTTTTCCCCTGTACCTCATTGGCCCTCTGGGGCTCTGGGTTACAAAATGAGACAGGCCTCAGAAACGGACTGCACACAAGAACACTGTTCTTGTTCATATCATGCCCTTGTACACCTCCTCTCGTACATAAATACAAACCGAATACACATGTGGACACAATTGTACACACAAAATCATTATTTTAAATTAAAGAATTCACCCCAACGTACACATTTAGATACAGGTTAAGTGCTGTATGAGTTAAAGGAACAGTATAAGAGCAAATTAAAATTCTGTTCTCATTTGACTTTCATTCTTCTGTGGAACACAAAACGACACATGCAAAATCTGCCAACAGCCTAGTCAATGGGTAATGTCCGATTGACCCTTCGCAAAGACCCGCCCCCCTTAGTTGCTTTGTCCGACAAGCCGTGGTGCTGTCACGCCACACGCAGTGAAAAATACATGGCGAAGCGAAGAGGATACTGACAACGACATGTCGACAGACAAGACAAAACAGGTTACTTATGATATTAAACAAAGTCCCAGCTTTCAAACTGTGTAGTTTTTTTAAAGGTGCCATCGAATGAAAAATTGAATTTATCTCGGCATAGTCAAATAACAAGAGTTCAGTACATGGAAATGACATACAGTGAGTCTCAAACTCCATTGTTTCCTCCTTCTTATATAAATCTCATTTGTTTAAAAGACCTCCGAAGAACAGGCGAATCTCAACATAACACCGACTGTTACGTAACATGCATATGCCAGTCCATGTTCCCAACATTATGAAAGGCATTAGACAAGGGCAGCCAGTAATGTCTGGATGTGCATAGGTGAATTAACAGACTAGGTAAGCAAGCAAGAACAATAGTGAAAAATGGCAGATGGAGCAATAATAACTGACATGATCCAGGATATCATATTTTTTGTGAAATTTGTAAATTGTCTTTCTAAATGTTTCGTTAGCATGTTGCTAATGTACTGTTAAATGTGGTTAAAGTTACCATCGTTTCTTACTGTATTCACGGAGACAAGAGCCGTCGCTATTTTCATTATTAAACACTTGCAGTCTGTATAATTCATAAACACAACTTCATTCTTTATAAATCTCTCCAACAGTGTAGCATTAGCCGTTAGCCACAGAGCATAGCCTCAAACTCATTCAGAATCAAATGTAAACAATATAACAGTATACTATACTCACATAATCCGCCGCATGCATGACGAACACTTTGTAAAGATCCATTTGAGGGTTATATTAGCTGTGTAAACTTTGTTTATGCCCTGTTCAAGACAAGCGCGAGCTCCATGGGCGTGGAGCATGAGAATTAAAGGGCCAGTAGCCCTGAATCGGCTCATTTATAATGATGCCCCAAAATAGGCAGTTAAAAAAATTAATTAAAAAAAATCTATGGGGTATTTTTAGCTGAAACTTCACAGACACATTCAGGGGACACCTTAGACTTATATTACATCTTTTTAAAAATGGTTCTAGGGCACCTTTAAAGAAATTCAAACAAAAAACATTTTGTGGCTCTTTAATGTGTCGTGACCATGGTCGTGACAGATTGCTGTAGCGCCTCAGTACAAGAGGCTCGTAAACTGATCATCTCTTTCTACTAGTTCATTTATAGCATCAAATAAACATGAATGAACATGAGAAGGAATGTTGAATGTTGGGTCAATTGGGTTTCAAATATTTATAATGAATTTCATGTAAAAAATCCATAGAAATATTAAACTAAATTGGATAATTGACCCTTCCCCAGGAGATTGATTGACAGGCTATCTAACCAATCATAACACCAAATCCGCCATTTTGTCCGACAAAGCAGCCAGGGGAGTTAGCAGATCAATGTACGAGGACTTTAACTTGAAAAATGGTGTGTACTGACATCTTTCTGCAATTGAAACAACATTCCTTATGATGTTCATTCATGTTTATTTGATTCTATAAATGAACTAGTAGGAAGATATGATCAGTTCACCAGCCGCTTTAATTGAGGCACTACAACAGTCTGTCACGACACATTAAAGAGCCACAAAAACATTCAATTTCTTTAAAAATTACGTTTTAAATTTGACTTTCATTTCAAAAGTAACCTGCTCTGTCTTGTCTATCGACGCGATGGCAGTGTCCTCTTTGCTCCGATGTATTTTTCACTGCGTGAGAACATGATGTGTGGCGAGAGATCGTTATGGCTTGTCGGATGTAGCAACAGTAACTAAAGGGGGCAGGTCTTTGCGAACGGGCAATTAAACTCACTTATATCGCATATTATCACATACTGTTCAGAAGTTTGGTATCAGTTTTTTTTTTTTTTTTTAAAGAAATAATACTTTTATTTGGCAAGGATGCATTAAATTGATATAGACATTTATGATGCTATGAAAGATTTCTATTTCAAATAGTTCTTTTAAAATTTCTATTGATCAAAGAATCCTGAAAACAATGCATCATGGACACAAACATATTAAGCAGAACAACTGTTTTCAACATGGATAATAATAAGAAATGTTTCTTGAGAAATCAGCATATTAGAATGACACTGAAGACTGGATAATTTGTCAACAAAGGAATAAATTAAATAAAAATGTGAAAAAATTTGATTTGTTGAGTATAGATTTGATTTGGTGAGTATGAAATTTATTAAAAAAAAAATAAAACAACAACAACAAAAAAACTCACTAAAACCCCAAATTGACAGTTTGAATGACAGTGTACATCAGCATTATCTTGGCCACCCAGGTCACTAGCTATTGGCATCAGCCATTAAGAATCAAATTGGTCAATGACACAGAGTTAACCCTTCTACCACCAGATAACACACATAGTTACCACACAAAGCACCCTGTCTCTCCATATAAATTTAAAATGTTACTTGTACAGAGTGCAGCTAAAAGTCAGCACATCATAAGTTTGGCAAGAGCATCTCACCAGCCCTCATGACTAATGCTATGGGCTACTGTACAATGTGGAGGTTAAACGTTCTGCTTAATGCCTCTTCAAACAAACCTTCCTGCTGAGTGCTGACTAAACTGAACAGCACCAAAAAAAGAAAGTGAGAGATAAAGTTAGGCCTCAGAAAGGCAGACTGATAAAGAAAGCATGAGAGAGAAATAAAAAGGCGATGTTGCTGACTCAGATGACCGGGCCACAGGGAGCAGAGCTGGGTAATTCCAACATGTCCAGCTTCTTCTTAGTTTTATCCCCTCAAGTCAATATTGAAATCGGTGTTAAATGTGTTGCATTGTACCCTCATCGTGCTCAGCGATGTAGGAGCTCACGCACAACTGAATGCGCCCAGACAGAATGGTCGATAAGCCCATTTCAGTCTGCTAGTATTTCACAGCAGACACAGAGCCAATTAAAGGAGACTGCGGTCGGCCATTTCTCCACTGAGCTTTATATGTGTAACACATCTAAGAGCTCATTCAAGAGGATCTGTAGGCTGCACAGCTCTCCAACAGCTTCAAACGTGTTGAATCTGAAAGGTACAACTTGGATTTGCTTGAACAAGAAAGTAACATGTGGGTTAGCATGCTAAGCTACTGCCTGAAGACTGGAAGCCTGCAGTGTGAGCAGACAGGAGAGGCATTTCAAGTTGTCGTGGTGATACAGAAAACTCCTCTCTAACAAGCCATGCTTTAATTAAACCGGAAAAATAAGTGATAGCTCACCAAAAAAATTATTCTGTCATCATTTACTCTCCCTCATGTCATTCCAAACCAGCTTGAAATGACAACTGATAACAGAATTTATTTTGTCTGTAGTGAATTACCGCATGCAGGAGGGGTGCAACTATTGAATTCGGAGAACCAGAGTTGAGCTCTTCTCTAGTTCAGGCCCATCACAGCAGGTTCCTCAACTTAGTCACCTGTTCCTGCAGATCTAGGACACTTTTTCAGCACGGACAGCCAGGAAAAACGTATCTGTCTCTCTGCCGTGCTGTGGAGCCCAGGTGAAATATTTTCATGTTGTGTTTTATCTGGCAAGGGA
Source organism: Chanodichthys erythropterus (assembly GCF_024489055.1). Taxonomy (NCBI): domain Eukaryota; kingdom Metazoa; phylum Chordata; class Actinopteri; order Cypriniformes; family Xenocyprididae; genus Chanodichthys; species Chanodichthys erythropterus. Next base: position 20,246,420 of record NC_090238.1, on the reverse strand, counting down.
CGTGAACGTTTTGGGCCGTGTTCAGTTGAGGGACGAAATAGACTGAGCAGTCTTTCGGCGGTGAGCTGTGCACACATGCCTGAGCTCAGGAAAAACACTCAAACACTTCAGATGAGCAATATGAGAAATCCAGGCTCAGAGGAAAGACATGAGCATTCATTGCATTTACATGTTGTAAAACTAGTAAAACAAACTATAAATTAGACATTAAATTATGTAGTGGCATTAAATCGAAGCTGTCATCGATTCAAAAATTTTACTCTGGTCCTAAATTTACATTAGTTTTCACCATCCGCAAACTCTTCATCGCTACAGTACATAGGCTCCCATTGTGCAGACATATTAAATCACCCATCAACTCCCCCAAACCCACGTCTGTCTGAGAAAAACAAAAATGCTCTGAATGTTTCCTGATGATCTCAATCCAATAAAAGAGCTCAAGGAAAGTCTGAGAAGATTCTGAATGCATATCACATGGCGAATCCAAGCACAAAAACTCCTCAGGGAAGAGAGAACAACAAGGTGGCAGTCATTCTGTAGACTGAAACAGGGCTCACTTCATGACATCTGTTCAAACAGCTTTCAAACATGTCTGCTGGTTTTTCACAGTCACAATCAACTCTGTTTCTCAGAAATCTGTTAAATCTGTTACGTTCTATTTTAACACTTGCTCCCAACCAACAAGATTTCAGTAACAAGCCATTTTTCTACCTGGACACGGATTAACATGAAGCTTTTATTGTTTGTCGCTTTATGTCCATTATGACAAGAGTATCTATCGGCCTAGATTACCATTTCAGTCATAGCCATCTCTTGCCCTATGCAAGAAACTGTCCATGATTTTTCTTGGCAATGTTTTTGCAGGGTAGGTTGCCAGGTCTTTCCCCAACCCTCCCTATTACATGGCATGACTCACACATACACACGCATTCACACCTACAGCCAATTTGGCCAATCCATATAACTGTGGGAGAAAACTGAAGCACTCAGAGGAAACTGGGAAGAACATGCAAACTTCACACAGAAAGGACTCTTGGCTCAGCCGGGGCTCAAACCGGGAGCCTTCTTGCTGTGAGGCAACAGTGCTGCACCAGCCAGTGTAATTTAAATTGGGACATAAAGTTCACCAAGGGCTTAATCACTACTACTTACTGTAGTCTGAACTATTTGTTCTTAAGGCAAGAATTAGCTAGTTTGTAAGCTCTCCATAAAGTAATGTGCAGTTGAACAGAACAGGATAAGCATAATACTATATACACCGATTAGGCATAACATTATGACCACCTTCCTAATATTGTGTTGCTCCTCCTTTTGCTGCCAAAACAGCCCTTAACCGTCGAGGCATGGACTCCACTAGACCCCTGAAGATGTGCTGTGGTATCTGGAACCAAGATGTTAGCAGCAGATCCTTTATGTCCTCTAAGTTGCAAGGTGGGGCCTCCATGAATCAGACTAGTTTGTTCAACTCATCCCACAGATGCTCGATTGGATTGAGATTTGGGGAAAAACTTGTTGTTGTGATACTCAAACCATTCCTGAACCATTTTTGCTTTGTGGCAGGGTATATTATCCTGCTGAATACTGTATTTCATGAAAGGGTGTACATGGTCTGCAACAATGCTTAGGTAGGTGGTACGTGTCAAAGTAACATCCACATGGATGGCAGGACCCAAGTTTTCCCAGCAGAACATTGCCCAAAGCATCACACTGCCTCCGCCAGCTTGCCTTCTTCCCCTAATGCATCCTGGTGCCATGTGTTCCCCAGGTAAGCACAGCCCAGCCATCCACATGATGTAAAAGAAAACGTGATTCATCAGACCAGACCACCTTTTTCCATTGTTTCGTGGTCCAGTTCTGGTGCTCACAAGCCCAATGTTGCCGCTTTTGGCGGTGGACAGGGGTCAGCATGGGCACCCTGACTGGTCTGCAGCTTTGGAGCTTAATACGCAACAAACTGTGATGCACTGTGTATTCTGACACCTTTCCACTAACAGGTGCCATGATAAAGAGATAATCAGTGTTATTCTCCATTAAAATTTTACATAAAATCATAAAATTATTATTAAGATTAAATATATAAATAAATATATATTCAGGAACTGTATCTAAATGGCAATAAATAATTAAATAAATACTAATATAACAAATTAGAAAATGTGATATTGATTTTAATGTATTTTTGTGTGTGTTGAAACCCTGGCATGCAAAAATGACAGCGTGAGGCACACTGCAAAGTTCACCGTTAAGATTGGTTTCATGCTGTAGAGCCGCTAAGAACTCATTTACTCACATAAAGTTCCCTCTCTACAAATATAAATAAGTGTAAATGTCAACATCATTTATCTGTCAGTTAAAACATGAGCTCATTGATGCAATCCAATTGGTCTGCCAGTTTTTTCCAACTATTATTCCTGGTTGAAGTCTTCCGTAAATATTTAGTTTATATGTAGGGTTATGTTTCAACTACATTTAATAGTGCAATGCTCAAATATTTAGCAGTGCATGTAAGTTGGCCACTGGTCTACATTGTTATTTATTTATAGGACATGATGAGCCAAAAAAGAACCAGGATTAACACTCTTCCTGTTCTGTTAGAGATAAAGAACTGGAGTGCAATATCCTGGTGGTAAAATAAGAAGGCCAATATCCGAGTGCCCCTCTGCACTGTACAATAAAAGGACTCCTGGATGACTGACAGCTCCGGATAAAACACTTCACCTATGAAGTTCCATGCAGCTCGGAAGAACCAGCCAGGAAAAACAAAAGCTGCTTCTATTCAGACAATTCTCTTTGTTAGCACTTTCTGAGTGAGGTGAGCGTTAAAACCTGAAAAATCAAACCCCATTAAACATTTAGCAGGAAATTTATGATCAGGTCTCTCTTTTGAGACAGGAGAGGTGGAGAGCGGAGACATAGTAATTCTAAAACACAAGTGGAAAGGAAGATATATAGAGACAAGGGGAGGTACTGACTACAACCTGGACTTTTTCATTTTTCCCCTATATAGAATATATATATATGAGCAATGAAACTGATGAAAAATGGTAGACCCATGATTAATTCTCACTGCTACGTCCCAGTCACCATGACTTACAACATCTAATGCTGCTGTCAGATGAACGAAAACGGTAATATTTTATTCTTAATTTACTTACATAATACATAATGGTGACCCTATCATAAGGCACGTTTATGGGCTGACGCCAGCGATTTGGCAGAAATACTGGATTCTGTGCGCTTAAGAGAATAACCTTTCAAAAAAGGTTGGCAAAACATAAAAACAAATGGTTTAGTGCCAATATAGTGGTATAACATAATAAAAAACAATATAAACCCAAGATCTCCTGAGTCAGCAGAAAAACGTTCATAGAGACATTTTCTGAGGTGGTAAAGAGGCTTCCCTTTTCCACACTCAATTTTCCTGCAAGGTCTTCCATTAAAAACGATCTGTTACATTTCAGCTCAAATTTAAGTGCTCTCAGTCCACTCACTGTTCAGCTGACATCAAACTATAGACGCCTCTATTGAAAATAAAAGGGATGGCTAAGCAGGAATGTGCTCTGGGTTCGCTCCAGATGGCCAGCAAAGTGATTCCTCTGCCTGTGTAAACAGGGCCCCTTTCTGTAAACAGGGGGTTCTCTTTTTCTCCCTCTTTGTCTCACTATTATGTATATATATAATATTAATTACAAACTTGCATATATATATATCATACCTTCAGATCAGATAGACTTTACTTTGTATTAGTGTTGGGGATTTTTAGCGATTCTAGTGCAGCTTGTATCGTTCTACCAGTAGGTGGGAACAAGAGACTTTATGAATGAGTCACTGAATAATTCACTCAACCAATTCCTTCAAAAGCAATGATTGGTACAATATTGCTATTCTAAAGGTTTTAGACCAACTCATTGTGGTTCTGTGATGCTTTCAAAACATCAGTCCTTTTTGTTTAAGCAGTCCAACAAATAGCCCCACCCCACTGATGTTATTGGTTAAACCAGTGTTGCTGTGTCAGGCTCAAACAAATAGAGCAGTATCTTAATAGTGCATTAATGTTTCCACTTTTAAAGAAATCAACCTGACTAAAATGGTTGACATGTAGTCGTCTCAAAATATTAAGCTGTGAAAGGATAAAGTATCTGCCACTGAAAAATTACAAACTATCTGCAAAAACCCATATTCTCTATGGCTTAGTAGTTTGCAGACAAGCCCCTGAGAAACAAAACCATATCCATCAAATACAGAACCAAGACTGACTTTAATGTATGAGTAAGATCACTTGGATTAAATTGTCTGCATAATCACTGCACTAGAAAAATGTACACCTGATGTTCGACGCAGGCTCCAAGGCAAAACACTTTGTCAAAATGCAGCAGACATCCAAGACACAATCTTGGAGGTGCCATAGACCATACACACAAAATGTCAATTTATCATTCCTGAAAAACAAGGGGAAGGAAGGAGGAATGTCACTGGAGACAGGGGATGTAGACACAATATTGATCGTCTAGGATATGTGTAAAAGGTGGGTAAGAGGAATGTGTGCTGGAGGTAAGACTCAGACAGAGGGTGGAGGTGCAACTACTGCTTTTCCTCAGTGGCCTCCACGTACTTCCACACATTCAGTGGCCGGTTCTTATATAACCTGCTGGCAGAAACACACAGGCTAAGGACAAACTGATCCAGCCCTTTCACTGGGTTATCATATTCTCTGCAATACTCCCCGAGTACTACTATCTTTGTTTTCTATAACTATATTTCAAGTTTTGTGCCTGTGTATTTTCTGTTTATTGTGGTAACAAACATTTCAGTCATTTACAGAATTTTAAAATGCAGATAGATTATTCAAAAATCTGTCATGTTTTGCATTTCCTTACATTACAAACCCCATAGTTTTACTTCACACGTTGATGCTCTGATTTTGTGTGCGATAATGTTTAGATTTGTTTGTAACTTGAGCATGTTGAGATATACTGTGTTTGCTGATATATGCCATCACAGACCATCCGCCACCACCACTTAAGATCTGACGGAGGCCGTTTTGTCTCCACTCACAGGTGGGCACTGCAGCTGTCTGTCTGGTTATTTATGAAGAACACTGTAAAATGTCTCAGCTTATGTCACTTTTTAACTACAGCAACTGCTCATGGCATTAAAGAGATAGTTCAGGCAAAAATGAAAATTAATTTACTTACCCTCATGTAGTTCCAAACCTGCATGACTTTAATTGTTCAGTGAAACACACAAAACATATTTTGAAAAGTTTTTGTCCATTCAATTAAAGTCAGTGGGGTCCAAAACAACACTTGACCCCACTGACTTTCATTGCATAGACAAAAAAAAAAAATGTATGTATCTTTTTGTGTGTGGGTGTGTGTGTGTGTGTGTGTGTGTGTGTATTCCACAAAAGAATTAAATTCATACAGGTTTGGAATTATATGACTTTGACCCAAATCTGTATGACTTTAAAGGTGCCCTAGAATTAAATATTGAATTTATCTTGGCATAGTTAAATAACAAGAGTTCAGTACATGGAAATGACATACAGTGAGTCTCAAACTCCATTGTTTCCTCCTTCTTATATAAATCTCATTTGTTTAAAAGACCTCCGAAGAACAGGCGAATCTCAACATAACACCGACTGTTACGTAACAGTGGGGATCATTAATATGTACGCCCCCAATATTTGCATATGCCAGCCCATGATCAAGCCATTACACAAGGGCAGCCAGTATTAACGTCTGGATGTGCACAGCTGAATCATCAGACTAGGTAAGCAAGCAAGAACAATAGCGAAAAATGGCAGATGGAGTATAATAACTGACATGATCCATGATAACATGATATTTTTTGTGATATTTGTGAATTGTCTTTCTAAATGTTCCGTTAGCATGTTGCTAATGTACTGTTAAATGTGATTAAAGTTACCATCGTTTATTACTGTATTCACAGAGACAATAATTCATTTTTAAACACTTGCAGTCTGTATAATGCATAAACAACTTAATTCTTTAAATCTCTCCAACAGTGTGTAATGCTAGCTTTAGCCACGCAGCATAGCCTCAAACTCATTCAGAATCAAATGTAATACATCCAAATAAATACTATACTCACATGATCTGATGTATGCATGCAGCATGCATGATGAACATCTTGTAAAGATCCATTTTGAGCGTTATATTAGCTGTGTAAACTGTGTTTATGCCGTTCAAGGCAAGCGCGAGCTCCGGGGGAGGGGGAGCGGGAGATTTAAAGGGGCTGCAACTTATATATCGCTGCATAATTAATGATGGCCCAAAATAGGCAGTTAAAAAAATTAATTAAAAAAAATCTATGGTGTATTTTGAGCTGAAACACCTTCAAGGGAAACCTTAGACTTATATTACATCTTTTAAAAAGAAGTTCTAGGGCACCTTTAATTCTTCTGTGATGACAGAACTTTCAACCATCCCTTCAAGACATCTCTGAAATATAGAGCTCTAAACCATTAGTTTAAAATGTGAATTTAATTCTTCTTGCTTATATTTAATACACATTCGCATCCAGAGGGTGTTTCTGGACAATGCATTGCAGTGAGACTATAGAGCAAGACACATGTCTCAAAAGCATATAGCGTGGGTTTGGAGCCAAAGGGGCAGAAGTATAAATCTGAACCCTCAGCATGATGATGATGATGTCCAGGACTAGTAACTCTTTGATGATCCCTAAACACGATGGAACCTGTAACTTTTGTGTTGAAAGCTTAAGCCCTTCCTAATCAGTCAAACTCAACCCCCTCTTCCAGACTGGTTAACTAATTTTGTTGAAAACGAATTTCACGTGAGGCCCACCGTCTGTAGCAAAACTAAAGCAAATACACCATACTAGGGGTGTAACGATATATCGCAGTACGATATTTCGCGAAGCAAAACAGTTACGATATGTATCGCAGAGTGATGTCGATACTTTTTACGATATGACGGCAGTCTAATCTTATTGGTTGAGCTGCCGACGTGACCAACTCTGCAACATGGAGGTGGCAGTGAGAGAAGCCGGGTTGTCACCGCATATTAAAGGTAATAGAGAGGATTTTTTCATCGACTGAGAAACCAAAGACTGTTACTGAGTTTTTCAAATGAGCGCATGCGTAAGAACAACCCCCCTCCTTCACAGCTCACTTCAAAGGAATGCCTCCCAAAACTCATGCACGAGTATTGGATCACGAGTGTTTACCACCAGCATTCGCTGTGTCGTGTTCGTGGATTCATTACGTCGGACTCACCGCAGGTAACTCATAATCTGCAGTTGTTACTCCTGTCTCCTGACAAAAACATTGCATGCGGCGCCTGTGGAGTGTGGAAAGTTACTGGAGCGCGCAGCAGCGCTCGTCTCTCACAGGGAACGTCACAGCAGTGATTGACAAGCCAGAGGGCGATGATCGCGTAAACGATTGGCTGATGTTTTTAAGGCCCTACCTCGTGCACAGATGATGTATATTAATATTATTACTTTCAGTGCACCTAATAAATAGTCTTTTATCCGTTAGTAAAGACAGTTTCAAGTAATATTGCAAAAATGTATAAAACCAAACATCCTCTTTAGCACCTTTAAGGGTGTGTCTCAATCAGTTCTCTAGTTCAGTAAGTGTTTCGCGCACACATCGAATCTTGCAAGCAGGTTTAAACGTTTCTCGCGTCAGTCTCTTGCTTGGTTGCATGAGAAAAGTCATGGCTTCCTTTCACCGCAGTACCACAGCAACAGCTGAGCTCAGAGAAAAGCAAAAGATGCTTGAAGTTCTGCGGGGCCGTTCACATATTGCGTCTTTTCCACATGCAACTTAGTCAGTTATTTCAAATGTAGCCATGCGGCAGGCGCGCTCATAATGGAAGCAACACGGTTTTCCAGGCGCATTGAGATGAAAACTTCTCAACTTTTCAGAATGCCGCAAACGCATCGCAGGCCATGTGACAAGAACCAACCGATCAGCTATGGCTTTTCCGTAACAAAACATCGAAATCGCAGCCGAACAGCAGATCATAGCTGTGCAAAGCTCTCCATAAATATATCTAGTAGTTAAGCTAATGCAAGGGCTAGAAATCATTTTATCCTTTGCTGAAACTTTCTGATCCTCTTGGCGAGCGCGGTTCATGATTGCATAGCAACGACCGACGCCAAGTGAGAAAGAAGGAGAAGCAGTGCGGCCGCGCCTTCCACGCGTTTTTAGACGCGATATGTGAACTGTCCCTTTTAGGATTCTTAATTCTAAGTTCATGTTAATTTTAACATTTCTTTTTTTCAGTGACAGACCTATTTAGCTGTTAATTTGTAAATATTTAATTCATTTTTCCAGGAGCTCATTGCTTATAGCTTCAGTTAACCTAGTAACAGTGTTTGTAAATTAATTGCCTAAATTATTACATTATTTGCTAAATGCATTCTTTAAATTGTAATGTTGACATGCATTTTCTGTAAAGCTTCTTTGAAACGATATGTATTGTGAAAAGCGCTATACAAATGAATGTGAATTGAATTAATTTGAATACAGAAGGTTTTTATTAAACCTTGAAATGTGATCTTGTATGTACAACAAGGAAAATTATTGAAATTTGTTAATGTTTTTTAAATACATCTTATTTGTATTTTAGTTTAATTTTGTTCAAAATTTTGTGATACATATCGTATCGTGATATCCTGAGCGTATCGTTACACCCCTACACCATACTGAACATGACTTCCAGAGTGATTAAAGGGATTCCCTTGTCCAAGCAAGTTTTTAAAGTGAAGTTCAAGTGGTGTAGTGCAGAACAAAGAGAGAACCCAAGCACATGCATGATACAAAAAAATTGTCATAACTCACGTTTAGTGCAGCGCTGAGATCCTGGGGTCTTGCTCCAACCAACACAGCACTGCCCCCCACAGACGTTCACTCTGCAATGACATCAACAGTCACACTCACGCACAAACTGAATCAACATACTAACCTTACTGTAACCCCCAGACACCCCCCATCCCGGTAAATCTCCTCGCCCACCCAGAGCGGTTTCTGACATAAGTCTGCTCTCACTGAAGTGACGTGAGGGCCCGGGGCCAAAGCTGGTTGAGGCTCCAATATAATCAGTCCTCTTATTCCCACTGTGCTATTTCATACTGTACTTCACTGCAAAGTAGAAGAGGAACTGATCCAAAATGCAGAAAAAATTAAGAAATACAAGGCTGGGATACACTCAATACTCATTGTGATTATAGGGAATGTGGAAAAATCTTGTGAATGGCCTGCTGAAACTTTTCAAGGGGCATCAGGTTCATTGCTAGGGGAGCCGGTAGCCTACATTTAAAATGGCTCGTGTGGCTTCCTGAAACAACAGATGTTACTGTGCTTTTTTAGAATGAATTTTTAGAATTTTATTTATTTATTTATTTATTTATAAATGTTTTTAGCCAAAGTTATTTTGCAGTCTAAATGGGCACAAAGTTCATTATGTATATATGTATATATATATATATATATATGTATATATGTATATATATATATATATATATATATATATATATATATATATATATATATATATATATATATATATATATATATATATTCATTAATCAAAATATAACACAAAATCACAATATGTGATTTTTGCAATTCATTATGCCCAATGTTTTTACTGTTGTAATTCGTATCGTTTCATACATCATAATTATCATTCTAATAAATAAATTTAAAAAAAAGTATAATGTTCGACAATGTCAAGTGTTATGTACTTTCATATATTTGCATCTGATCTTACCCTGACACTTTCATATGATGGCTGGTTGTGTGTCGGCCAGGCTGCGCGTCCTGGCGGATCGGAATGCTCGGGTTCGGTTGGTGACCCATTCTGCGGGTACGGACCTGACCGCCGAAGCTGGCTTTGAGCTCTACATTGTAGGAGTGTGGCTGTCCCGACGCTCCTGAGAGCGATGAAATGGAGCTCACGTGAACCCCGTCCGTACCGCTCGGTCCCGGCTGTAGTACGTACAGTTTCCTGAAGCCGCTCTTATCCGCCGAAATCAAAGCCGGAGAAATAAATAACGTTAGAGAAACAATGATGTCCCACATGAGCACAGCCATATCCATTAGAAGTGAAAGTGTAGGGGAAGTTTGAAAGAAGCACTCTATATATACACACACCGTAGAAAGAAAGATACAAAAATAAAACTATAGAAGTGCAGCTACAGTCGGTCGCGTGTGAAGCAGTTGTAAACCCTTGCGCGCTGTCATCTATTCGCCGTAAGAAAACACATAACTTAAAAGAGTGGGAAAATGCTTGGAGTGAAAGAAAGTTTCAAAGCACGAAACGGAAATCGGGGAAATCGGGAGTCAAGGAGGCGAGAGAGTTCGCGTGCGCGCAATTTGAGCTCGAGCAGAAGTTTGAAAACTCTTAGAAAAGTTTGAGCGCGTGTGTGTGCAAGGGCAGGAGTTTGTGCTCGAGCTCCATATAGCCAATCTCCTGCAGACATGACGTCAGGGATGGAGCTCTTATTGGAACACACATGTGGGGCTGAACCCTTAAACCAAAGGAGAAAAATTAAAAAAAAAACCCGAAGACCTCTGCAGACTTATGAATTTGAAGGTGGGGGTTGTTTGTAAAAATGTCAGATAAGAGCATCCATCATAAGTCAAGTCTGTCATATAGAGTGCAGCATCAGTTCCGCTGTTCTTCACATCTCTTTATGAAAAAATAAGTTTTTCCAGTGCATTAAGCACCAAATGCGGACTAAATATTATACACAAGTAAACAAAAATGCCGTTAGAATCAAATACTGGCTATGACATGCACCCTATAATGCGATTAAGGCAGTGCTGTGATTAAGCTGAAGCTCATGTAAACAGAATAATACAATTATGCGCATAATTAGAGTAACCATAATAACAGTATCTATTTTAACCACATTTCTTCTCCAAAATGCACGTGTGGAAGAAAAGAAACTACACTTTGAGGGAGCTCTAGAAACAGGGTTAATACTTTTTTTTTTTTTTTTTAATAATATCAACTAAATGTAAAGCGTTACATTTCAGATATAACAAAAAGGCTGGGTATGCTAGAAAATGGCCATTTTATATTTGAAAATGGCAAAAATAAAAAAAATATATATATATATATAACGGGAACAAGCATTGCATCATTTAGCTGACAACTATGGGGAAAACTCTTGTTTTTCTCTGAATCCTAAAGCCTGATTGGTTCACGTCTGTGCAACTGCACAGAAAAATAGCGTTTCAGCCCGCCAAAAGTGGCAGGATTGACTGCCTATATCAGTCATACTGAGACACTGTCAGTTCAGAATTTTTCGACTGACCAGAGTCTATCATGGCTCGCTGGCAACGTAGTAGACAACGTAGTCATTCCTATTTTAACTCAGGGAACCAGGGTTACACGAGTAACCACCAGAGCGTTCCCTTTTGAAACGGTTCACTCACTTTTGGGGAACATAATGCAACATGCTGTGTTACAAGTGCAGAACGGAAGTCGCTCTGTGAACCAACAGCTTGGAGGCCCCTCTGACAGCTGTATAGGGAGGGGCTCTCACCTGTGTCTCTAACTGAGGTAGAAAGCACCTTGGCACATAACCCTTCCTCGGCTTAAGGACCACTTTACTGTCGTTAGGGCTGAACTCCAAGCAGGAAGCTTTCACAGACCGAGCCTTCAGTTCTCTAACTCGCTTGACTGATGTGAAAGCCAGAAGAAGAGCAGTGTAAAACACCAAATGTTTCTCTTCCCTGTGCCGCCTGAGGAGCTGCGGGAGCAAGTGCATCCATTTCCTTTGAGAAGTATGTCTGGCTGTGGGTGTTTTCTTTCGTTGCGAAGAGATCCACATCTGCATGGCCGAAGGTGCACCATATTGTGTTCACCGTCTGGGGGTGGACTCTCCATTCCCCCATCGGTGGCCCACCTCAGGACAGGATGTCCGCTCCTATATTCGAAGAGCCTGGCACTGCCCTCAGCAAGCAGAGATTCTTCTGTGCACATAGTCTGTGAAGAGGGCGAGACCTGACACCTCCCTTGTGGTTTATGAAGATAACCACCATCCTGCTGTCCAGAACTCCTTGAAGGCCAAGGTTACCCCCATCATTTCTAGATGGTTGATGTGCCAACTCATCAAGGGAGTCACCCATGAAACAAAGGCTATTTTGCCCAAGCCATCTTGAAGGCATCCATCATATCCACTTTCCTTCTGGAAATGGAGCCCAGTTTTATCCCATTCTGACAGAAACGTGGAGATTTCCAGGGGACCACAGCCATTGGTCACTCTAAAGATGTGCTGGCCCATGTGCCACGTGTGGGGTGGAACACGGCCTCTTGAGAGAGCCAAGCCTGCATCTGAGCTGAATCGAATACTACCCCCAGGAATGAAATTAGTTGCCTGGGGAGCAGCGAGCTCTTGCCAAATTTGACTCAGAATCCCAAGTCACTCAGATGACTGAGGAGCGGGGATATGTGAGCGCATAGCTCCTGTCTCGATTGGGCTAAAAGCAGCCAATCGTTGAGGTAGTTGAGTATGCGGATCCTCATCTGCCTCAGAGGGGAGAGAGCCGCGTCTACTCACTTCATAAAAGTACGCAGAGCCAGAGAGAGTCCGAATGGAAGGACTGTATATTGGTATGCCACTCCCTCAAACGTGAATCTCAAGAATGGTCTGTGGTGGGGGGCGATCTGGAGATGATAGTAGGCATCTTTCAGATCTACCGATATAAACCAATCCCCGGGGTGAATCTGCGCAAGGATTTGGCAAATGAAGTGCTACAGGCTGCATCTCGCGCTGAAGCGAGAGAGTGACACCTGTCACAGCAAGGAGAGGAGAGAAAATGTAAGATTTTCATTTGAAGAGCTTAAGGCTGCATCACGTGCAACAAATTTGCTCTTTTAGATATGGCCAGATGGGGAGCGGAGGTCACTGAATCAGCTTGCATGCTGAGGGTCGTCAGTCCACTGTGAGGCTCGTTTGATGGCGAGAAGAGGTGAGATAGCGGCTTCAGTATTCTTCAGGCAGTGAGATGATCTTCACACTGAAGGAGAAAGATTCTGTTTTCCTCATAAGCATCAGCTAAATGACGCAACGCAAAAGGGAACAGCAACACCAAGGCATATTAATTAAACTCTTTGTGGATGAATATCAACAAAATGGAAGTTAAAGGTAGCAAACTAGTTTAAATAGACAAACCTATGTAATGTAAGCATCTTAATCTGAATAATTCCAAACCATGATTATTGGCACTAATAATTAGACTGTACAAATATAGCTATTGAAACATAGCCTATTATTTTTGTGTTTTTCTAGGATAAGGGCACACCACACAACCTGCCAAGATTTTCATCTGTCTAATTTGGCTTACTTCTAATTTGGCTCTTTCAACCTGGCCAATTTGGGACATCATTTGACTGCCCAGCAAACTGAGCTGAACACCAGCTTGGTCATCTTCTGGTTAAGACGCAGGGTATTTATTATGCAGTCAAAACTATACACAAATATACTGACAACTTTATCCTTATTTGCATTTTATTTACCTGCTAAAAAAAAAGAAGCTTAAACCAGTTTAAGCTGGTCTTAATGGTTTTAGATGAAAGTTTTTAACCCATCAGAATCATTAATTTATTCTGTTGATTTTGAACAGTCAGAAACACCGAACCAATGCAGTCCATGTTGATCTATGCAGTTATGTGATCCAAATGACTTTCTCCCTACAGCATGCCTGACTGCTTACCAGCTCTAAATCTGACTTTGAGAGCCTTCTGCCCATGAACGGGGACCCTATAGCCTCCCTACATGTCAAAAACCGGATCCTATTAATACATTCAGCATTTACACACCCTCCTGTTTCGACACACAAATAGATGAACATGCCTCCATTCTTTCACAAGCTCACAATTCCCTAAACTTAGCCGAAAGTCACTGTCCTCCTACAGACGCTTGTTATCTGGATTACCAGAACGTCTTTACCGCATTACTGAAAGGTGACTCAGAAACATCCTTAGATCAAGACCATTTTAAGCCTAGACTGAGCTCAGCCCACTTTAGGATATGCGTGGGCGAGACAGCCAGAGAGACAGATAGAAAGACAAGGAATACCATTCCTCATAAGCTTTGGAGTATTTGGAAGGAGATCTCAGACTGATTTATTGATTGCATGAGATCATGCTTGAGAAGAACCAAATGTCTTGGTAGAAGTTGTTCTGTTTCTACACAACCTAATAAGTGTCAAACAGTCAATTTTTATGATGTAAATGCACCAGCACTCTCTTCTGTGAAGATTACTGCTGAATTAGAGTTATGTTTTCATCAATTGATGATCTCTAATTGATTTAAATGACAGTTCCTGCCAGGTCTAATGGCTAGAGTTGAAAAGAGGATTCAGTTAAGAAACAGAGAGAGAGAGAGAGAGAGAGAAAGAGAGAGTGCTGTCATCAAGCTATTCTTGGGTCACAGCTATTTATAGTTTAAAAATAATGACCATCATAACTAAAAGAGAAGCGAGAGAGAGAGAAAGATGGTACAATGTTAATGGCAAGACTTTGGCATGCTTCAACAAAGGAGTTTACACCATGCCCTCTAATATCCAGTTATCTTATTTTGGTCTGTGAATCAATATAACTTGCATCAAAACATCAATGATGATTTGCATACACTAAAGAAGGTCTGAGAGCCAAAATGTTTGTAAAAAGTCTTTTCACCCATGTGATAAATCAAAAAGGTAATACTGTTTTTCATTAGAGTGTGAATCAATATTGCGGGTTTTGAATACTCCCAACTCTCATATTCTGCTCTCTAAATATCCCTAAGATCACACATTTATCACTGATTTTATCGTCCAGAAGGTGAAAATTATAAATCACTTATAAAAGTAATAGGACATCTCTTGTCGATTGGTCATACGATTTGAGGTAAATTTTTGTATCACAAATACTGGATGAATATATCACATAAAGGATGGTATACTTTCTTCTGTGGATCACAAAAAAAGATATTTTGGAATTCACTGATGTCTAAACAACACTGGAACCCACTGACTTTCATGTATGGACAAAGAACACAGACATTATTCAAAGATCTCCTTTAGTTTTCACAGAAGAAAATTATACAGGTTTGGAACAACATGAGGTTGAGTAAATGATCATATTATCATTTTTGGGTGAACAACCACTTTAGGGCGGTGTTCAAATCCTTCATTTCTAAACTCACCTCTTGGGAATATCCGAGTCTCTACTGCTTCATCTGTACAGTATAGTGCCTGGAATGCAAAAGATCAATTGTGTCAAACACAATCAACTTTTACGACTTTATATAAACCAACAGAGAACATAATGCAGGGCCACTGGGTTCTTAAGTTGTTCATTTGTGCGTGAGACGGCAGAAACACAATTAAATGATACGACAGCCACATGCGGCCCACAAAGGGAGGACAGGAACTTCACACTGTATCAGTGATATCACCACAGCCCTGTGGGAGGAAGGAGAGCTGTGCTGGGGAATTAACAGTTTATTTAGCTAAAAATGTGCTTTGTGATTGTTGTCAGAGCCAGCAGGGCAGCTCCGGTGGGAGGGACACAGATGTCTTCTGTCAGCAACTCTCTACTGTAATATGGGGTTTTCAAACACAATGTTTTGGTTTTAGATGCTACCTGAGCTACAATATTTGCCATTTGGACTGCATTCTGTAGGAAAAGTGAGGATAGCTTAATATTTATTTTAGGCACATCTTGCCGTCTTCATAAAGCATGGAGTATTGCCTGGTTGAGGTATTTTTGTAGGCCAAAACCCAGAAAACGAGTTAGCATTTTAACACTTCCGGTTCCATCATCCCATTTTTATTCTTTTTTTTTTTTTTTTAAATAGGTTTTTGGGTAAATGTCTGAAATACTGTCTCAAGATATACTGCTCAAGATATTTTCACATTTTATTCTACGACATTAAATACACGCTTGAGATTTTTTTAAAAGCTTTTGTTTGTCATGAAAGGCGACTGCTAAGAAGTGGCTGAAATGTCCTTAATTGTGGCTAGGTTGTCCGGAACATTCCTCGCTAGCGTTTTTTTTTTTTTATAAAGTTGCCAGTCACAGCCAGCATTTTTGGTATTTTTTTAAAAAAAAATTAATGTGAATGCTTTTATCAACACGAATGTTGGTAAGTTTAATAAAAATAGAAACATTTTTGACAAAAAGCGGAGAAAAATTCAAAGACTAACGTGCATAAGCAATGCTTTCGCTTGTTTCTGCTGCTTTTTGTTTTGATCCGGAGATTCTCTAGTCTTTCAAAAGATACATTATAGCGCCCTCTACCGTATAACAGTAAAAACACGGAAATGGCTTGGAAGCGTCGTCTCAAATGACCGAAAATTGTGTCAAGATTTAAATGTCATCACACAGAACAGGTAAACTCACCTACTCACTGCACAGCCTTAAAATCATGTCCTTGCTAACTATTCAAACTTACGGGAATTTTTTAAGACTGAAAAAGTTGTTGAAAGTTTAGTGAAGTCATGCGACTGTGGTGTAATTGGTTAGCCTACGTTTAGCACTTCTGCGGATTTTTATTTAGGCTTCAAAATTCATGAAAGTTGTGTTAATTTGTGAAGATTATCATGAAGATCATCCCCTGGTTTCACAGACTTAAACTAGTCCCAGACTAAAATGCATGTTTGAGCCGTTTTAACTGAAAAGAACTTGCACTGACATATCTTTAAATATGTTAGAGCCATTGTTTTGTCTCAAGATGCACACCAGTAATGTTTTTTTTTTTTTTCTTGAGTACGTTTATAAAAGCTACTTATATACCCTAATTGAACTAAGGCCTAATCTTGGCTTATTAGTCTAAGCCCCGTCTGTGAAATCGGGCCTTTTGTTGGTCACAGAGCTTATTTTCTGAAATAATAAAAAAGGAAATGAAAAACATCATATTGGGTTTTTGTTGAAGAGAACAAGAGTGATGCTTACTTCCGGGTTGACGTACAAAAATATAATGGCACTCTATTCAGAACAAAGTAGTGCTGATCTGCTCTGTTCACTTTTTGAATAATGTATTATACTAAACATGTATGTGGCATTGTAATCGAACAGCTCTGCTACAGTGTATTCACATTGCGTAATCTCTGGGAAAAGTTCACTTGGTTGTTCCCAGAACAGACACAGGATGTTTGCTTTAAGTCAGCTTCATGTTTCTTAGGCCTCAGATTTCCTGTAGGTTCTCCGAGGCAATTTACCAGGCAATAGTCTTGCATCAGTTGTACATTAATAGCCGAATATTATGAATAATCAAACACTGCCAATCCCCTTGTTTCTCTTAACGGTCAAGCATAGAAAGAAATGTTCTCACAATGAAAGCTAATTACTAACAGATATTCTCTAATGTTCAAATACCATGCAGAAAAATTACTGGCATGATGTCATTTCTCTCAGGACAGGCGCAGAGAGATGCACAAGCAAGACCGGCGTCAGACAGGAAGTCTAGATTTGTGAATCAGATGCTTAAATATAAATTCGTCTAAATTTTCATTGGAATACTGAGATATTTTGAAAGCTGGTATTGGACAATCAAATAAATCAACATTCAGTATGAGTAATCTTACAGCAGAAAGGCTCACAAACTCTTGACAATGACACAGTTACCTAATTTAACATCGATCAAAAGTTTGTGATCAGTACATTTTTTGTTTTTAAAATAAATGAATACTTTTATTCAGCAAGGACTCATCAAAAGTGAAAGATGTATGTGAACTTTCTATTCTTTAAAAATGTATCAGTTTCCACAAAAATATTAAACGGTACAACTGTTTTCAACACTGATTGTAATAAGAAATGTTTCTTGAGCACCAAATTTAGCATGATTTCTGAAGGATCATGTGATCAAGACTGGAGTAATGATGCTGAAAATTCAAAGCAGAAAATTAAATTGTGATCAAGTTCATGCAGTTTTGGTGAGCTTAAATTAAAAAAAAAAAAAAAAAAATCTTACTAACCTTAAACTTCTGAATGGTAATGTACTTAGATATCTTAAATAATCAAATATGGGCTTTTCAAACTTGAAACTGTCAACCCACAGCCAAAACTCTCATTTTAAATTAACAAAAGCAAAATGCTGGTTAGCCCAGGGTTCAAAGTTGCCTTAAAAACATTAACCCAGGGTTAAGTTTAGTGTTGGGGAAAAAAAAGAATAGCAAACGTTGTCAGTTTACATTTTCTTGTCACCAAGAATTTGAACTTGATTCAATCTACTGGTACTTTGGTACTGACCTAGACTCAGTCTTGAATGAGCTTGTCTTGACTACAACACTGACACAATATATCTGATGTTGTGTGACCAATGATGTCAGTTGTACCAATCCTTTAATATTAACACGTGTTCAAAAACAAGCACAAAGATTATAGATGTGTGTACTATTAATTTAATTGGAAAAAGGCAACATTGTACAAAGGAAGTTCATTGCCAACCTCAATCACCTTAAAATCACACATTGTCTAATTGTAGGAGCTCTGATTAAGGCATAGACAGCTGACCTTGGATCAGGTCATGATGACAAACATCTTTAACTCAGTCAGTAAGTCTTTCATTTTGGTTTTCCCTGTTGACTGACCACATGACAGAAGTCCTGAATCTCCAGATGAGAAATTTTGTTGGTCTAAAACATGCTGTTAAAAATGCACTGTTTAAACTAATCAAAGGGAGGAAGAAAAGGAGGGACAGCAGTAATATGGCTTCTCATTGGCTGCGTAGCTGGGAACTCAGGTCCTGTAGCTCTGTGATGAGCTGTTCGAGCTCTGTGACATCACCTATGAGGTCATCATGGAGCTCGCCCGTGGCAACATCAGTGTACATTTGCTGTGAGGAGAAAACAAAACATGTGTGAGACCTATAAATTATGTCAGCTGCTAAAAATATTTGATCTTTTTATCTTCTAATTTTAAAAACATTAAATAAGCCAATTTGACACTACAATACATATAAAGAAACCAAAATTGATACTATTTACTTTCATAACACACGTTCTTGGTCTTATTGTCAACAATTCAACATTGCAAAGTTATTTAATAAAAAAAAGTGCTTAATGTTTCATCAAAACATCTATTTCTTTGAGCTGACATCAAACCCACTTGTCATATATAGCCCACTTTTTAAAAACCAATCAATTCCTTATTTACACTACAGTTCAAAAGCTAGGGATGTCTGTCGCAACAAACTTTGATGTTTCGAAAAGTAAATAAAGAAATCGTAAAACTAATCCATATGAATTGAGTGAAGAGACTCGACTGCTTTATATGATAAACAGATTTAATATAGGCTTTTATTCACATATAAACATTGATCAGCGAACATAAACAGAAGCTCAACCGAGCCGGCTTGAACCTGCAAACATGAGCTTCTGTTTACCACAACTGATGTGTGAGTTGATGAATATTTATACATGAATAAAAGCTTAAATTCAATCTGTTCATCATATAAAGTAATCAAGTCTTTTCAGAAAGTTTGGACTAAACCACTCAATTCATACGGATTCGTTTTTACGATCTCCTTTGGAACTTTTTGAAACGTCAAAATGTCATTTGCGTAGCTGTCTAGGGAGGGACAGAAAGCACTCATATTTAATCAAAAAGATCTTCATTTGTGTTCTGAAGATGAACAAAAGTGTTACGGGTTTGGAACAACATGAGGGTGAGTAACTAATGACAATTTTCATTTTTGGATGAACTAACATTTTAATTTTAAAACAAACAAAGAGCCATGTTTTTATTTATTAGTTTTAAAAGAATTTTGCAAAGTTCTTAAAGCAAAAGACTTTAAGAGCTGAATGTGTGTGTAAAACTCACTTTGGCTTTGGAGACCAGGCTCTTCAAACTGAGTCGAGCTGAAGACAGCAACTGTAGAGCCTCTTGAGGATTGTGCTTAGACCTGCTACAGCTGATGGAGACTGAGAGACAGAGACAGACAGAGGAATTACGGAAGAGTTTGATCTTCAGTAGAGTCACAGCGGTTCAGAGAGGGCGAAACTGGAACATTAAGCATTTGTATGCTGCGCAGCCAGTGAGGGGAAAGAGAGAGTGTGTCGGGCTGTCAAAGGTCACTTGGGGTCAGGTGATGTAATATCAAAGTCTGTGGCCTAATAGAAAGAGCTGTTCATTATTTTCTGTATTGCAACCATGTGTGTGTGTGTGTGTGAGAGCGCGCAGTATTGTTCACATTAAGTGATGGATCACAACCTCTGAGCGGCTCATGTTTAATCACTACAGCTATTAGTGCAGCATCTAACACCATTAAAATAGTCATTTAACACACACAGTCTGGATCACAACACCTGACATCTGTTCTACACATTTTCTTCACAATGACACTCATTATTAGCAACGTCTCTAGCAAAATATGATAATCAAACGCAGCTTACAGAACTCTAAAAATAACTCAGTAAAACACAAATTGTGTGTTCGCCGTCTTGCATTCCCAGCATGCATTTGTGCGCTATTTACTTGCTCTGTTTATCTTCCCCTCACAGACAGAGGGAAACAGCTGATTCACAGGTAAGCGTCTACCTCAGTGTCAAAGGTCTATCTCAAGGTCCAGAAAAGTACTAAAGATATCGTTAAAATAGTCAACGTGACTACAGTGGTTCAACCTTAATGTTATGAAGCGACGAGAATACCGCAAAAACAAAATATAATGAATTTATTCAACAATTTCTTCTCTACCCTGTCAGACTCATACGCATTTGATGCAGAGCTTCCGTGTTTATGTCCAAATGTCAGCTTGTTATTGGCTGGCTCCAGCGTCAGCATCACATGCATATGTCGAGGTGCTCATGTGAACAGCTTGGCCAATACTGAGCCGGCGTAATTACGTATAAAAAAAAAAAAAAAAAATTAAAAAATTCCTCTTGGATTTCATCAAAAATATCTTAATTTGTGTTTCAAAGATGAACAAAGGACTTAGGGGTTTGGAACAACATGAGGGTTTAGTAATTAATGACAGAAATTTCATTTTTGGATGAACTAGCCCTTTAATAGATTTGTTCTTTCCTTCCTGCTTTTTCTTGTTTTCCCCTTACTTTTCTTTCCCCAGATCCTTTTGCTTCTTCCCTATTTGTTCCTCCCTTCCTTCTTCCCTCCTTTTCTCTTTTTTTATTCTTTCAAAGTCCCTTCTTTCATAAATTCCTAAATTCATTATTTACTTTTCTTTATAAATTCTCCTTTCTTTTTTATATTCTTTCTTTCTAAATTCTCATTCTTTCTTAAATTCTCTCTCTCTCTTTTAAATAGTCTCCCTTTTCTAAAATATTTATTTTCTTTCTAAGGTGTTCACTTTCTAAATTATTTCTTTCTTGCTTGCTTTTTCTTTCTAAATTCATTGCTGCTATCGCCTTCTTAATATTTTTTACTTCTTAATTCTTTTTCTTGATTTCTAAATTCTTTCATTTAAAGTCATTCTTCAATCCATCCTAAATTCCTTGCTTGCCATCTCTCTCTTCTCCCATCTCATCCTCATGTTACTGCCTGAAGTGGCTACAGCAAGAGAAGTGGTATGATTAATAAGTGCGGATCTCTTTCACCGCACGCACACACACACTTTAATGCACACCAACACACACATTAACACAAACAAGATCTACACAATGCACAAGGTAACGCACAAACCAGAGAAGAACGGTCTCTTACGTATGCGCACACACTTCCCTTACTCTTATATCGATCAATCCTCCCCAAACACACACAGAAAGCAGGCTAGAGTTAGTGGGAAGGGATGGAGGCGTGCAAAGGGTTCTGCTACATTTGCTGAGCCGCCCCCTTTATAAATCATTAAGATCAACAACAAATAGCCTGCACACTCAAGGACAACATGCTGATGGAGAGTGTGTAAGATGGAGTAAGAGATGCTAAAAAGATGATCACGATTGTTTAGACTGCTTAGAATAAAATGATGCGACAGTTTGATTTTAAGGCAAAGAAAGTCAGAGAGTTCGAAATGAAGGAAGAATTGCTATTCAACCCAAAACCTGTGCTCTGTCTCAACTGATGTTTAATTCAACACACATTCACTGACCAAACCCTCAACATCCCTCTTAATGAGACACACACACACAGATGGACAGACACAAGCAAACCCATCTGGTAAACACACACAGGCGCACGTGCCCACACACACAAACAGAAGTCTGTCTCTGGTGGAGGTCAGAGGGGTAAAAGCCTTGTTTGTCGCTCTTGCTCCTGCTCCGTGTTCTCAATCCATCAGCCCTCTCAGACGTTCATGTGCTGCCACATTAGCCATGATAGAGTGACTCTCTGAATGAGTGCAGGACCACGATTCTGTACGCCTCTCTCAAATGGCATTGTAAAAGAGAAAGGCTCTCTGTGTGTGTGTTCTTGTATACATGGTTTATGAGGACACAAATGTGTATAATGACATGGGTATTACCAAAGTCCCTTTAAGACAAGTCATTTCACTCAGCGGCCATCTTTGAAACGCCTCTCGGGCATCCTGGGCATCATGCAATCTCTTTGAATGGGGAAACATCAAATTCTCCAAAACTGTTCGCCATCCTTACGATTAAATTTCATATTTGAAATCACCAGTGAAATCTAACAACAACCGGCTCATAAATTTAGTTTCTAAACGCTTGAATCATGACAAAAAAACTATTTTTCAGGCTGGATCAAGCTAATGCGCATGCGCAGACCTAAATGCGCATCTCTTCAGAGGCGCACGTCTGACTGTTTCTATAGAAACCGGTGATTCTAACGGCTGCTGAAGTGACGCGATGACTTTATCAGTCGGCGATTGGCTCTTATTCAGAAGGCGGGACTTATTCCGCCATATTACGCGTTACACTTTCTCCCGTTCAAAACAATACGAGTGACACGTCTTGTGTTATTCTATAGTCTTTGGTATTACAACATAAACATGGTTTATGAGGACACTTCCTGTGTCCACATATACAAGTGTGTGAAGTCTCACCATTAGCCATATCTCTGGCACCTTTCACCACAGATCTGAAGTTGCCTATGTCTTTCTCCCAGCCAGCTGTCTGTGTCTCACACCGATGGGCTTTACTCAGAAACTGTAGTGCCTACAAACATCAAAACGCAGTTAGACATCATGACCAAACCAGATGTAAGTTAATAAAGCACCAACCAATAAAAGCTCCCTTCCATGTAAAACTGAGTTTGACATGCTAGGTAGTGCAGTGTTATGTTAGGCAGCCCTGTCCACTGTGAAATTTCCAACTTCCTGCTCTTCATAACTATATTTACTTTATGCATTTTATCCAAAGTGACTTACAGAGCATTCAAAATATATATTTTACCATGCCTGGGGACTGAAAGCTCTACTTTTACAGGAAATGACAAAAATTGTAGTAAACATTGAATATATTCAGGAAAAGAAAAAGGTTTGAGAGTGATATTTGCAGACAATTTGTAGAAAAATCACAGGAGCTCTTTGCTTAGGTTAACATGATCTGAATATAGAAAATAATAGGCTCTCTTGTAATAAAATTAAATAAATTAAAATTTACCTTTTCATTGTCTTCTACATTGTTGCTATGACCATCACCGTAAAGTCGAGCGTACTGCTTCCATATTTGGGCGTCTGTGCTGCAGCGGGCGGAGACTCGGCCAAAGAGTTCCTGAAGTTTTGCTTTAAGATTGGAGGCCTGTTCGCCTCGGTGATCTGTCAGGTTGTCCACTACTGCACGGACCAGGATTTCCAGAACCTGATGAAAAAAGATAAAAAAGAAAGAAATATACAAAATGCCAATGGATTTATTTTTCAGTACAGTGAAACTGACTGCTGTTTAAACTCAAGAAATAATCACGAATATCCAATCTGAAAACTAATCTAGGGTTGACATTAACCCTCTGCTGTGCCTGATCCCAGCCCCTGACTTAACCTTTGCTATGAGGTCAAAACAGAAATCCCTAAACTTGACCTCTGCATTCT
Source organism: Chanodichthys erythropterus (assembly GCF_024489055.1). Classification (NCBI taxonomy): domain Eukaryota; kingdom Metazoa; phylum Chordata; class Actinopteri; order Cypriniformes; family Xenocyprididae; genus Chanodichthys; species Chanodichthys erythropterus. Next base: position 20,222,486 of record NC_090238.1, on the reverse strand, counting down.
TAGATGTTCCTTGATTGGGCATCACTTTTTTCATCTCTTTCATACAGTACATTTACACACTAAGGAGCATAACTATAACGATAAAGTGCTAAAACATAAAAGAATAGCAGAGTCCACAACACAACTATAACGGTACAGAGAAAGATTTCATTAGAATCACTTTCAGAAAAGTTTTTGAAGCATGTCTCTGTTTGCCTGCCTCTATTCTGACTGACAATTTTAATGAAATATATGATATACACACCTTGCTGATTGACTGTGACTGTTTCATAGTTTAGTCTGAACAGGCAAACTTTAACTGCATGGTTAGGACACAATGAAACCTTAAAGGGTTAGTTCACCCAAAAATGAAAATTGTCATTAATTACTCAGCCTCATGTTATTCCACACCCGCAAGACCTACATTAATCTTCGGAACAAAATGAACATCTTTTCGTTGAAATTTGAGAGCTTTCTGTCCCTTCATAGACTGCCTTCACAACTGAAACTTTGACGCTTCAGAAAGTTCATAAAGAGATCGTAAAACTAATCCATATGAATTGAGTGGTTTAGTACAAATTTTCTGAAGAGCAAATCACTTTAAAAGATGAACAGATTTAATTTAGGCTTTATTCACATATAAACATTCATCAAATCACATCAGTTGGGGTAAAGGGAAGCTCAAGCATGAGGTTCATTCTCGTGTTATGCAGCACATTTGAGCCTCTGGAAGAGGTTTGTTCTCGCACATCAAGCCATTTTGGTCGAGCTTCTGTTTATGGTCACTGATGAATGTTTATATGTGAATAAAAGACTAAATTAAATCTGTTAATCATATAAAGCGATTGAGTCTCGTAAGAAAATTTGGACTAAACCACTCAATTCGTATGGATTCGTTTTACGATCTCTTTATGAACTTTTTGAAGCATCAAAGTTTCAGTTGCAGGCTGACTTCAAAGGGACAGAAAGCTCTCAAATTTCAGAAAAAAAAAAGATCTTCATTTGTGTTTCGAAGATGAATGGAAGTCTTATGGGTTTGGAGAGGGCAAGTAATTAATGACAGAATTTTCGGGTGAACTAACCCTTTAAGCCAAACCCTACCCTTACATTTTTAAATGATAGACAGACACAGACAGACAGGTGTAGATTTAGATTTAACCTAAAGTATTGCTACAGATGCACCTTGATGAATAAGAAGCTTCTCTCTGCCTCTCCTACATGCACACACACACACACACACGCCACCAACAGAGCTGGGAGATTAGAGATGATGTTCTCTGTTCTCCCACACAAACAAATGCAGACACTCCAGAGTCTGTACATGTGCCAGAGAAACCAGAAAAAGTCACAGAACGGGTAACTGAGTGAACACATTATTTTTGTATATCAAATTAGCAGACATGATTCCACAGAAACTTTGTGTGTGTGTGTGAGAAACTATGGCACCGTTTACACCTGGTATTACCATCAATCTTGGGTGTTCATCTCAATAACTGAAAAATTGCAGTTTATACCTGATAGTACATATGTAAATGCATGTTGATAAAATTTTCTAAATGGGTTTGTATATATATATATATAAAAAAAGCAATCAAACAATGAGGTAAATTTATCAAATGTGTTTCCTCTGTTTACACTTGCATTTATCGCTGTCTAATTCAGATCACCTGAGACGGATGCTAATAGCAGGGTCTATGAAGCCTACAGTGAGAAGTGTCCGATTCCCTTGAGGGAAGCTGTTAAGAGCGAGTAAATGTGTGTGTGCCACAGAGACAGAGAAGGCTTTCTCCTCAAACTCCAAAATCTAAACTAAGCACACCACACCCTTAAACTTCACTAAACCACCAGAATATTTGACCTGAATGCTGGGCTCCACATTCCTCACTGTGCGTGTGCGTGCGTGTGCGTAAGAGCTATTAATCTTAGCCTTCACACAAAGTTCCACATGTGTTTGTGTGTCTGTATGCTCTGTAACTAACAAGCTCCAAACTGCACTGTAATTACTAAAGCAGAACCAGAATTTGTGGTCATTAACTTTATGTGTGTGAGAAGGACAGGGATGTCTTTGCATATGCAGTTTGCCTTGTTCTGTTAAGTAAAAAAAAAATTTATATATATATATCATACAAATTTCTTTCCCTAAAGAGTGGCATATAATTTATATATACACTACTGTTCAGTAGTTTGAGGTTGAGCAATTTTTTATTTTTATTTTATATGTTTTTGGTACCAAGGCTGCATTTATTTGAACATTAGTATAGTAAAAACAGTCATTTTGTGAAATATCACAATTTTAAATAGAGAATTTCTATTTTAAAATAAATTAAAATTTATTTATATGATGGCAAAGCTGAATTTTCAGCAGTCATTACTTCAGTCTCACATGAACCTTCAGAAGTAAAAAACAAAAACAGCATTTATTAGAAACAAATCTTCTGTAACATAGAAAGGTATTTAGTATCACTTTTGATCACTTTAATGCATCCTTGCAGAATAAAAGTATGAATTTATGAAAAATTAAGATTACTGACCCCAAACCTTTGAACGGTAGTATATTTTAATATAAACATTTGCATTATTTATTAATTTATTTTTATGAACCAATTATTTTTATAAGGGAGGTGAGCAAAGTTCTTGATGCCTAGTCATATTATTTACAAACTTGGTGACTGCTATTAATGTGATTTGTACGCTCGATCGTGAAGTGATTGCTAAGACCATAAAAGTAATACAAATATGATGGTGTGTTGATTGACAGCTCCACCAAAGATGACTAATGATGCCACATTCCAAGCATTCCAGAGCACTTCAGTTCACTTCATCAGTAGCCTTTTTTTTACAAGATGAAACATGGAAAACTGACCCCAATTAACATAACATGTTCACATTATGTGTTCTTGTGTGTAGCAGAGACAAAGACGGCCCTTAAAAAGTCAGAGAACACGAAAGACATGCAGTGATGTGTATGTGTAAATCCACTCACCCAAGACTAATGTTCACACTTTAACTGCAAACAGACTTATAGAGACCAACTTCATCCGAGCAAACAGTCTCCACAGAGATCAGTGTGTGTTTTATGTGGACCACATGTTCTCATGAGAGTGAGATTGAACATTGTTCACGAAAGCATGAAAATATACAGTACGAATTCCTGAATTGAAAGTTCATCCTTTACAGCTATCACTTTTTCATCTTCATAACACCATCTCTCCTGATTCTTTCACTCACCTCTGGACCCCTTCAGGCAGCTCAGCAGATGTGCCGAGATCTTTGTCACTCAAGTCAGTGGTGTATTATCTGTAAAGTCCCCTCCTCCATTTCCTCCATTTCCTTATTTTTCACCCCCGAAACTCTCATAAGCACATTTATACCTCAAACTATTTGTTCAATCGGCCACTATCTATCTGAACACTACATGATCTGAACCCTTTTATAACAAAGAATTTACTTTTGTGGACAATATTGATAAAAACTTTTTTTTTTTTTTTTTTAAGAAAATTTAAATGGAAAGTTAATGATCTTTTAAGAAATCTATATTTCTAAGTAGTGGCATATTATTACACACACATATGATGATATTTTTATGCCCTGATAGAATAGTCTTTTCTTTTTCACATGACATACATACATACATACATACACATACATATATATACATACACATACATATATATACATACACATACATATATACATATATACATATATACATATATACATATATATATATATATATATATATATATATATATATATATATATATACATACATATATACATATATATATATATATATATATATATATATATATATATATATATATATATATATATATATATATATATATATATATATATATATATATATATATATATATACATATATACATATATATATATATATATATATATATATATATATATATATATATATATATAATGTTATACATTAAAAGAAAAAAACGTATGTATAACATTGGAAGAGAGTCAGTATGGTAACTGTGACTGTTCGCTGGTATTATGGAACATATGAAATGACTAAATGGGACTCATAAGACTCCTCCCCCTCATGATGGCAGAAGTGATATGTTAAAGGGGAAATTGAATGGGTGTCTAAGTGTAATTCCTGCACGATCCTCTTACAGTATGAAATGAAGGAGAGAGGTAATATTCTCCTGGGAGGAACGAAGGAATGAAGAATGTTACAGAGAGAGAGAGAGAGAGAGAAAGAGATAAGAGGATACTTGATCCATATGAATTCTTTTTTTAGCACAGGATGAGGGAGGATGGGTCGCTCTTTTCTCTGTCTCTGTGGAATGTGAATTAATGGGTGGGATCAATGACAGAGAGACGAGTCTTATGACTGTAGACTGAGATGTTTTGCAGACATGCACAGCATTTTCCCTTATTAACAGATGTTCTCATCTAATTTCCCACTAACATGCATCTGAAGGACTTCTGTATGGTGAGAAAGATGATGAAGGGAGTAAAATGAACAGTAGAGAGAAGTGAGTGATGATTTTGAGTCCAGCCAAGCGCCAAGATCCCAATTACCGTCTGAAACTCTCACAGGGGCTGGAGGCGAACGCTAGCGGTGACCTTTTCAACTTCTGTGCTTTCACATCACAACTTTTAATTGATGAGCTACTAGCTGCTCACCAGACATAAACGAATAATCAGAGGAATTGAAAATGGAGCAAAAAACAGGAAATGAAATTAGAAGTGACAACGTAACGAGGCGAAACCTAAGTGCCTACAGCCCACTAATTTAAACCGTATTTACAAAGAAATCAATGTTTCAATACAGTCGTGAGTAAAAGCTGCTGCCATCTTGAATTATATCTGTGCTAAATCCCAACACTTTCAACTTACATTGTTTGCTATTTAGAGCATCAGCTTTTTATAGATGTACGCTTCAACCTCAGAGTAAAAAATAAATAAATAATAAAACAGGAAATTGTAAAATAAAGTTTAAAGGTTCACCCAAAAATACAATTTCTGTCATTATGTACTCACCCTCAAGATCTTAGTTCATCTTCGGAACACAAATTAAGATCTTTTTGGATTTCATCAAAAATATCTTAATTTGTGTTCCGAATATGAACAACGGTCTTACGGGTTTTGTATGATATGAGGGTGAGTAATTAATGACAGAATTTTCATTTTTGGGTGAACTAACCCTTTAAGGCAAGACACTACAGGCAAAAACTCTTTATGCATTGGTCAGATTTTGGGCTATTTTGCTTTTCATAAAGTGTTGTTTCAAACTAGTTTAAAGAAAACTTTAAAAAAAAAAAAAAAAAAATTGCGTGTTGCATTTATTGCACTTTATCTATTTTCATATGTAGATTTTATTTACCATACATTTCTTTAAAGGGATAGTTCACCCAAAAATGAAAATCTGATGTTTATCTGTTTACACCCAGCGCATCCAAGATGAAGGTGACTTTGTTTCTTCAGTAGAACACAAATGATGATTTTTAACTCCAACCGTTGCAGTCTGTCAACTGATAATGTGGGTCGATGGGAAGTTCTTTTATAAGAGTAAATAAAACTTGCATAGACAAATTCAAATTAAACCCTGCAGCTCGTGACGACACATTGATGTGCTAAGACACGAAACGATCGGTTTGTGCGAGAAACCGAACAATATTTATATCATTTTTTACCTCTAATACACCACTATGTCCAACTGTGTTCAGCACTAGTTTAGTGAGGTCTGATTGCGCTCTGACAAGGGCAGTGATGTCTCGCGCTTATACTTCAATGAGAGCAAGACATCACTTCCGTTGTCAAAGCGCAATCCAGCGCATCCACATCTTGCATGCGCTGGGGGTAAGCAGATAAACATCAAATTTTCATTTTTGGGTGAACTATCCCTTTAAAAGGCCGTTTTCTCAAAATGAGTTTTTCCTACTGCAGAGTCAGATCTCCACTTCAGCAGAACTTACATAATAAAAATGTGTTTTTAGAGTGAAAAGAATCGTTTCTTGAGCACCAAATAAGCATATAAGAATGATTTCTGAAGGATCATGTGACACTGAAGACTGGAGTAATATGCAGTTTCCTAGTACATGTTTACACACATTTTGTGTGTGCATGTATCTGGGACTAATTTGCTATTTGCTCATACACTGCTAGAGTTTTCAGATATTTTGCATCGTTCATAAAGTAGGAGGGTGGGTGTTTAAAAATTAGAGATGCATGAAACGGCTTCTTTTTTAAGGTGTAGCCATAATTTCTGTGAAAATAAAAGATAATTTACTGCCATGTGGTGACCCAGGAGCCGCTGTAAAGTGAAAGAGGTAAACAACTACCAGGCAATTTGACTACCAAATGATAAAACAAACGACGCATTTAATAGGATGTAGCAGCTGGTACATTAACCAGCCACAGCACAAACGTGTCTAATGGCGTAGGGCTTTAAGACATGAGTGTTATGACAGCGGCGGAATTAGATTCACAGCTGATGGAGAAGAGGTGTGATGGGGCCAAGGATGCAGAGGGACATGCAGGGGTGCGTGTTTAAAACAGAGCTGTTTGGATGAATGTGAGCAGACAGGAGCCCATCTGGGGTAAGAATTACTTTGTGTGTCTGTTATATTGGCGGATTAGGGAGAAATCATCTCTCTCTTCTCTCACACAAACACTCACTCATCAAAACTCTCTCAGTCACTCGCACTTACACACACACGCGGCCACTCACATGACCGTTTCATATGCGCATGCAGTCAGGCAGCTGCTAGTGTGGTCGAAACCATGATGACAGCAGCATGAGACACAAATGAGACTCCAGCTGCTTTACACTGGTTACACAAGCCAAAAAAACCTTTATGCTTACATATGTTGTTGTTAGACATTTAATCTGGGAAAATCTCTCTGGAAATGTATGCAAAGAGAAAGTTTTGTAGGGCTGCCCCCTAATAGTTTACCAAACGTTAGTCGATGAGAAGAGGATTGGTCCACCAAATGTGAATAATAAAGAAAAAAAAAACTTCACAGGAAGTGGTGAAGTCAGGCAGTTCATGATGGACAGGTTGTTAACACGGCTGGTCCATGTGGTAATGTTGGGCAGGAAATTCAAACGTTCGCCTATCATTAATCGAACTTAAAAATGGCTTATCATTTGAAACATTGGCTGCTCTTTCTAATGTTAACCTAGATAAATGTACGTTATTATTAGCTAAATTAATACAGACTTTTAACTTAACGTGGATTTCTCTCTTTACACACTTCCACTATACTGTGGAGATGACTAGTCATCTTTGCAGCCAACACTGACTCAGAAAACACTAGCTTATTAATAAATTATTAAAATGTTCAGACATCCTCCTCCTACATTCATAATCAATATTTTTGCCAGCGTCGCTGCGGCAAGCTTTATGCGTGCACTTAAGAGTTTAATTTATGTTTTAAAGGCTCATGAGTTAGCATTTCTTTGCAATCTAGAACAATGTTAGCAATGTATTTACGAAATTACATTAATATCATAAACGTATGACTAGTCGGCTTAAACGAACCAGTTGACTAGGAAAATCTTTGGTCGGGGGCAACCCCTGAGTTTTGGGTTAACCTGAGAAAAACCGTGACGATGACTCACCTCCACGTCCTTGTATTTGTCCTTGAGGTCCATGAGCCGATGGTAGGCTCTGATAGCCTCACTGAACTCGCCCAGGTCTATACACACGGCAATGAAATTCTCCCAGATCTGCCATCGCTCATAATTACACTTGAGCGCTTCCTGAAGGGTGCGGAACGCCTTCTCCCTGCCACACACACACACACGAAACAAAAACATCAGTGTGTTTAGCAGAAGTTACTCATGGATGGATTAAACTGTATAAGGCAGAACCAAGTTTTGTGTTTTTCCCTCCAAAAAGGGTTTTTGGCAAACTAGCCATGTGGGAAAGTGTAATTGTTCTCTTCAAAAACCTAGTGAGCTGCCTGCATATAGAGCATTTTAGGTACAAAGGCTGCTCCAAAAGTTACTGGTAGTCAGCATTATTACACTGCCTCCACAGCTGATTCCAGAGTTTGATGTTAGAGAGTTTGTAATTTTGCCAAGCGTAAAAAGATAGTAGTGGGTGTAATTTTCCATTTTTAACCAGATTTAACTATTTATCAACACTTGATTTTGAAAATGCGTTTCTATTCAACAAATATCCTACACCGTTTTGGGGTGAGCTACATGAAAAATGTCATCCAGGATGGGTGGTTGAGTTGAGAAAAATGCTAATAGCATTTTAAAACCTTAAAATCAAAACAACAGTTTAGGCAATTGAATAAAAGAAATGTTAAAAAAAAAAAAATAGCATTAGAAAAAGATAGAAAGAAAGAGCCCAAGAAAGGAAGAAAAGGTAAAATATCAAAAGAAAGGGAAAATATCAAGAACAAAAAGTGCAAGAAAATTAAATAATCAAAAAGAGTGAAAGAGGCAGAGATTTAAAGAGCAAAAGAGAATGAAAAAGACAGAGAAAGAGTCAAATGTGAAAGGCAAAAAAGTAAGAGAGAGTGGCAGAGACATAAAGAAAGAGCGACCAACAGACAGAAAGAAAAAGTGACACAGACAGACAGACAAAAAGAAAGAAAGGAGCAAAAGAAAGAATGAAAGAGTGACCAAGACAAAAAGAGTGACAGCCAAACGGAAAATGAAAGAAAGCACGACAAAGACAAAAAAAAGAGCGACTGCCAGAAAGAAAGAAAGAAAGAAAGAAAGAAGGAAGCAACCAAGACAAAAAAATAGCGACAACCAGAAAGAGAGACAAGAAAGAAAGAAAGAAAAGAAAAGAAAGAAAGAAAGCAACCAAGACAAAAAAAATAGCGACAACCAGAGACAAGAAAGAAATAAAGAAAGAAAAGAAAGAAAGAGCGACTGCCAGACAGAAAGAGGGACAAAAGAAAGAAAGAAAGAAAGAAAGAAAGAAAGCAACCAAGACAAAAAAATAGTGAAAAACCAGAAAGAAAGAAAGAAAGAAAGAAAGAAGCAACCAAGACAAAAAAATAGTGAAAAACCAGAAAGAAAGAAAGAAAGAAAGAAAGAAGCAACCAAGACAAAAAAAAAATAGCGACAACCAGAAAGAGAGACAAGAAAGAAAGAAAGAAAGAAAGAAAGAAAGAGCGACTGCCAGACAGAAAGAGGGACAAAAGAAAGAAAGAAGCAACCAAGACAAAAAAATAGTGAAAAACCAGAAAGAAAGAAAGAAAGAACCAACCAAGACAAAAAAATAGCGACAACCAGAAAGAAAGAAAGAAAGAAAGAAAGAAAGAAAGAAAGAAAAAGAGCGACAAGACAAAGAGAGCGACAGCCAGACAGAAGGGCTGCGTCCGAAAACTGGAAAATGCTGCCTTCTGAGAACACATTTCAAGGAAGGCATCAAGGCACATCCGAATCCAATGTTGGCTTCACTTCATGTCTCATGAGATACCTTCCTCAGATCGATTTTTGAAGGAAGCATAAATGTATCCTTAGCTGCCTTTGATATCCCACAATCCTGTGCTTTCCGTTCTGTGACAGTTGAGCTAGAAAAATAAAGATGGCGTCTGAAGGTTGCGTTTGCTGCTCAGTTTGTGTATAAATGTATGATTTTGATCAACATATTTTAATTTTGATATAATTTCTATCGAGAAATTACTACTGTAATAATTAAATATTTGTTTAGTTCTCACCACAGCTCGCGCTATATTGCTGTAGATCATTAAACTGTTACACTGCCTCAGAAGTCTGTCTGAAATCAGTTTCGTGAGGTACCTTCATGCACAAACGCTGCCGTACAAGTCATTCTCTTATAAGACAGCGAGGCAGCAAGACAGCTACCTAGGTTTTCGGACGCAGCCACAGAGTGACAAGACAGACAGAAAAAGAAAAAAGAAAGAATCAGACTCGGATTCTCTTACCCAATATTTACATACACTGTTTATTTTGATGCTTATAGTGTGCTGGTCTGCTGGATCATTAGCTTTGCAACATGCTAAAAATCAAACTCTATTGGTTCAGCTGTGTTAAGTCTCCAGTTGCACTTGATGAGGATTTGAGTCCTGTGTGGCACACGGATAGCTAACAGAGCATTCCAAATCAATCACTTACAGTATGAGGTTTCAGTTAACACACCGCCTGTGTATACAGTAGGCTGCGGACAGCAACACAGATCACTAGGTTTTGGAAGAGAGCTCATATTTTTGTAAGCGCTGTCAACAAAAGCCTATGACACAAGGGTTGACACGGGTCTCGTAACATCTAAAGCCAGGTTTCCTTTGAACACACGCAGGTGTGAGCACAATCTCTCCCACACTCACTTCCTCTGTTCTAGATGGTCCCTGGGAGCATTAATCAGGTTTTAATAGAAGATTCCAAAGACTCATCTCAGGGATGAGTGCACAGGGCTAATTGGATGAGGAGCAGAGGCGAGGATAGAAATCATTCCCAGAATCCCTCAGGTATACGCAGTTACAGCGGTGCTCCGGGAAACACCTTCGCAAAAACCTCCAATCATGTCAAGCAACAAATATCCTAACTGGCATTTAGCTTCCAAATCTGGTTAATATCGGCGGGTCGGTAGTCGTGGTAAGCGCTGGCTCCTGAGGTAGACACAGCAAGAGCCCGGAGGAGATTTATCTTTGCAATTACAGCTGCCAAAGTCATTCCTTCAGTAATTGAAAAGCAAGGAGGCCTCTGAGGGTCCCCAGCGGATGCAGGATGAAGGAAACACAGAAACGCAGCATAAATCAGGTCAACCGGAACCTGAATAGGGGCTTATCTACAGTTTGTACATGGTGGCGATTTCAGTGAGAGATAAGTGTGTGGGAGCAGCGCTCGCTATTATTTAGCTAATAACTGATAAATTAAAACTTTCAGTTTATTTTAAAACAATTTATTCCTGTGATGGAAAACTGCAGTAGCAACGCAGTGTTACTTCAGTCTCACATTATCCTTCAGGAATTATGCTATTGCAGATCTTTTTATCAGTTAAAGTAGTTTGTGCTGCTGTGAAAATGTGATAATTTGTATTCAAGGTTCTTTGATGAACAAAGTTTAAAAAAAAAAAAAAAAAAAACTTAAATAGAAATCTTTTATATTAAAATGTCATTACTGTCACTTTTGATTGATTTAATACATCCTTGCTGAATTAAAGTATACATTCCTTTAAAAATAATAATAAAAATCTTATTATTGACTCTGAACTTTTTAATGGTAGTGTACAAAAATATCATTATCACTTTATTATAAATTGCCAACAAAAAACAATAATGGTTGCATCAGACTAACTTCAACATACTTGAATTGCCAAAACTCTTCCAATCTGATAGCTATTTAAAAGTATAACCATGTATTCTGCCAAAATATTGATATATACACTGCCCTCTAAAAGTTTGGAAACACCCTAGAAAAGTGGGGTTTTGGACAATATTGGCATGAATCCTTTTTAATTTGTGATAATTTTGCACTGATAAGGGACAACACAAACTACGAAAACATATTTTATTACATAAACAGTTTATACATAGAAAAAACTCATCAAAATATCCACAATTAGCAGCTCTTTGACCTAAACTGGGTTCTGATTGGTTCATTGTATTCTAAACTTAACTGGCAATCAATTGTTGAGGCTATTAAGGTGTGCTGACCCTTAAAATTTTTACAAACCTGGGCCAAATTTAAACCAGTAACCAGGCATCACAGCTGGCAATGGGGCATGTCTGACTTTGACATGTATATATTGCATTATTATGTAATCAAAATGAAAATTATTATTGCTGGTCTTCAATGATAAATGTCAAGTTACTGTAATGTATTTGAACCAAAAAATAAGGATTTATGCTGATATCATCCAAAACCACACTTTGCCAGGGGTGTTTCCAAGCTTTTGGAGGGCAGCGTATATTATAATTAGGGCTGCCAATTTAACGTGGTAGATTAATTAATGACGGTAAAAATAATGTGTTAAAATTAACACTTAACGCACTTGCCCTGCCCCTGACCTATGTAGGTCATCTGACAGTACATTCAGCTGATTGATGATGAATATGATGCAGGGCAACAACTCACTACATGACTGAGCCTATAGAATGCAGTCAGAAAGTCCCTAAAATTCAAGGTATGGGGGCAAAAATGCCCATTTGAGTTTTTGTCTCATATTTAGATCATATGAGTTAAGCAATATCACACGAGTAACGAGTGCAATATCACACAAGTGCTGCTTTTGCCCCAAATATAATGAGTGCAAATGCGATAGCCTATTGATTTTAAATAACAGTTCAGTAAATAAGTTAATATTGTGTTATTTTTGTTCAGTTTTGCCAATGAAACTATAAAGACTAAGCAGGATTGTTTGTCTCTGCACAATACACAGCAGTGTTTCAATTCTGAATCCCGATTTGAATGAATCGAGCGAATGATTCAGCGGATTCATAAAAGACTTGGATATTGAAGAGGCAAGAGCGCTTCAAAAGCAAACAGAGCCGTCCGAGCTCTACTTTATCGGACTGTGTAGCGGCGCTCCAAGTCCAACAAGCCTGAAGAGAACCATTTACTTCCCTACTGAATGAATCAGCCATTTGAATGAATCGAATTAATGAACAAACAACTTAATCATTAAGATGTTTACCACCACCTACTGGCAGTTATTAGTTTTTTATTTAGAGTCTAATTTTATTTAAAAATTAATATTAACATTTTAATTAAAAAAAAAAGATGATAAATTCTATGTTGAATCAAATAAAATATTTCTTTCTGAAGCAACTTTTTGTAATGTATATTTGATGCTTTACACAATAATGACTTAAAATGATCTTTTGGGGTTAATTTCTGACCCAAAATTGATGTGTGATTAAATTGCGATTAATTAGATTAGTTAATCACCTCATCATGTAATTATGTTAAAAATTTTAATCACTTGACAGCACTAATTATAATATTAGGTAACACTTTATTTTACAGTGTCAGTGTTACATTTGTTACATGTAATTACTATAGTATTAACTATAAATTACGCATAATTACATGCAAGTAACCCTAAACCAAACCCTAATCCTAACCCTATAGTAAGCACATGTAGTTACTTAATATTACTCAGTACTTAAATGTATAATTACAGTGTAACAAAGAAACCTTAAAATAAAGTGTAACCTAATATTATGCTGCCTTTGGAATCACAACCCATATAAATATTGAAGGAAAGCTTAACTGTCTGCTTATTAGCACAATCATTGCACACACCCTCATCGGGAAAAAAATGGTTTTACTCAAATTAAAACACCAGAAAAAACAAAGCTTCTTTAATATAGCCTCTCTTTTCAGTGCTTACACTCATACTCACTTCATTCTCAGTTTGATGTAGGCTGTGGAGAGGTTGTTCCATGCTTCTGAATTCTGAATGGAGGAGAGAAACGAACAGAGTCAAGTCTACTCGTCAAAGTCATTTGTCAAAATAAAACCATTATAAATAAATAGGAAATATTCTCTAGATGTCTGGTTTCTTAACAGCATGTTTACTTGTTTCCTGGACAGAATTTTAAGCCTGCCTCTTGACTAGATTTGAATTTTAAGTACACCATTAGGAGCATAAGAGGCTCCTGTACTACATCTAATAGTGTTCTTGGTTTTATGGATCTTTATAGATGCATAAAAGCAAGTAGAAGCCTGAGAGCACAAAAACAGGGAGGCATTCGTAGACACAATCTATTGATTACGAAAGACAAATCAGATACGACAGCACAAGTACTGAATAACTAAGCACAAGCCCTTTCTTTATGGTCATATGACACTGATCTCCTTACAAGGACCGTGTGACTTACATCTGGTTCCAGTCCGACGCATCTCTGGAAAGCTTTGGCGGCCCCTTCGTAGCCTTCCAGTGCAAAATATGCACAGCCCAAGGAAAACCACACACCCAACTGTAGAGATAAAAGGAGGAGCAGAAAGCATGAGAAAGACGAAGAGAAAATTGATGAGACTCCAAGTGCTTCACTCGTCTTTTAAAAGTGTTATTCTGCCCTAAACATTAATGATGTTTTTGAACCCATAAACCTCTAGGAATCGGTCTCTTTCTTATGTTCTAAATCATAGGTTTCTTCTCCTGAGTGCTCATCTTTGAATCTCTCTGGCACTCCTCAGTCCTAACTTCCAAATCTAGGCCTGAAGGGAATATTAGCTCCGAGAAGCCCCGCGGCTGCGCTGCGAGGCAGTGTTAAAGATCACGCTGGGGTCATCAATGAGTCCCTCAGGAAAATTACTCTGTCTTATTGCTGCCTGTGCTTCTGCATTATGGATGAAAGGAGGAATGAAGAATGAGTAAGGGGGGGGAGGGGGGGAGAGTGAGCTGTGCACTTTTTTTTGGGCTCTGTGGTGGATGAACCTGATACCATCCATCCACATGCTGCTGTCTTGCTTTTTATCTACCCCAGTGTTTCTCATGTTCTCTGTCAACACTCTGCCAATCTTCTCTGTACATCCATCCTTGTGATCTTCTCAAGCTTCTGCATGTGTGGTCAACGTGGTCATGTTCACACAGAACGTGTTTTTGCATTCCACGGCACTGCTTTTCCATTGTTTTTAAACATGTAAACATGCTAGATGGACGTGTTTGACTGCTGTGCTCATGTGTTCTGCACAGTCTTGCGCTTGGCACAGAATTATAAATAAGCCACACTTTTAAAAAACATCTCTAGACCTTGCTTTTTTCATTCCACTGCCCTCCATCTCACATTTTTTTAAACATTCTTTATGAATGATCACTAAGGCGTGCAACCACGTCTGCAAAAAAAAAAAAGAAAAAAAGATTGCTCCCATTACAATCTTATTGTGCCTGTGTCTAAAATATCAATCAGTTTACATATCTGCAAATTTTATGAATTGTATGAACTGACCAATGTTTAAAGTGCCATAAATAGACTTTATAAATGCATATGAATGATAAATATTTTCACAAAACTCTTAAGACTTAAACTACAGCACCTTTATTTATTATTTACAATTACTATTATAATCATTTATTTACAAATAATGGGCCTCATTCATGAAACAAGCAGAACATTTTTTTTGTGTAAATAAAGCTGTTCCGACAAATTTTTGGATTCATGAAAATTTTCGCATTTCCAAAATGTTAGTTGGTACGAAAAATGTACATCTGCTCCCTACTACGTGTAAATGGTGTGTAAAACATTTGAACGTTCTGTGTTCTTTTACGCAATAAACTGATGACACTGCATTTTGATACACTGTGTACCATAATAATGTTTGTTTGTCCTCTTTTTTTTTTTCCCCCTTTTCTTTTTTTTTTTTTGTAGCTGAGAGTTGAAAACTATTTCATTTTGGGTAAAACGCAGCACTTGTTACTGTCACTTTTTCCCCAGCCATCCATCCATAGTGGAGGAGGGGTAGGAGGACAAGTACCACACCGACCAATCATCCTCTTTACAGTGACTGGAAAAACGCTGCACCTCCAAAGCACTCGCAAGAAGAGCACCAGGCTTTTTTCAGCAAGCTAAAAGTGCTTTAGTGGACACATGTTAATTTAATATTTATTGATAGGCATATTGCCTATTAGTCTCTTTTACATTTATGCAATACACTGGAGCCAAACCTCAGAAGGAAGTCCAGAAGATTCCACAGCGTTCCTGGATATGTAATTTACATAGTTGTAACTCATAGGCGGGGATTATGCTAATTGCAAATGAGCGTGAACGTGCGCCCTACATGCACCCTACTCTGAATTTATTCGTATATTTTAAATTATTATGAATTTACTTGTATATTTACGAAAGTTTCATGAATTAAGCACAATGTATTTGAATTTATTGCTACGAATTTTCTTTCTAACTTTTGATGGTTGCACCAAATGACTGTAAATAGACACTCAAATGACTTTGAATGTAAATTTGTTTTAAAAACTTACAAGATTTGTAAAAGGTGACAATGTGCTGTTTATATTTTATGTTGTAACACTGACTTGAGAACCAAATGACACCATATAGAAAGCTTGCCATTTCTGACAAAAGTTATTCGATTCCCCGGCTGAACACCTGCATCATTTCAGTGGAAAAGGGGTATGGGTGGTTAATGTTTTCAAGCTTACAGGAAAGAAGGATGCATGGTTAAGTACTATAAAGCTATGCATAAGTGCACATCATACCTGCATTGCATTGATTCGCAGCGATCGTTCAAAACATTCCACGCACTGCTGGAATTCTTTGTGGCGCAGGTGATGCAGAGCTCGGGACCGTTGGGCACGTGCGCTGCGGTGTTTGGAAAGCTCCCATGCTTGGTCGTAATACTGCGGATCCTTCAGTACGTCACCTAACAGACAGTAAAGTGTCGGCGTCTCCTTTTTCTCCAGCTCACGCCTCAAAATCTCCTCCGCCTGAGAGAAATATGGACCATTTTAAAGCAACATTGACTAATTTAATCCTCAAATTCGAAAACGTACTAGGCCAGAAGTATGTGGAGACCTCTTTCTAATTACTGGGTTTGACTAGGCCTCTTAATTCCAGTAAAGATTTCATGTCATATAAAAGGCGTTCTAGGGAATTGTGTGCTGAAACTTTGTTGCAACAGTCATGTAAGGACATGCAATACTCTGGTGTGGAAGAACTGGGCTGTCCTACACGAAGCTAGACTTGAACTCTACTAAACACCTTTGGGATGAATTGGATCATTCAGATAATTTGGTAGAGCAAAATCTTAACACAAGTGTGTAAGCTGACCAACTCCCTATTGACTCCAATGGTTTTGTAACTGGGTGTGGCATTAGGGTGTCCACATTCTTTTGGCCATGTAGTATGTAAGGATTCAATTGACAGCATGAGTATGTTGCTACATTCTTTTAAAATTATTATTAACCACATAATAATTTAGAACACTGAATTACTAAAACAGTTCCCAAAGAAATCAAATAAACAAAACACTTACAGACATTGCTAGGATCCAAAATCAACAGAACAAAACACAACAAAAACATGTACACATATACACATAAAATTAAACTTTCTAGCAATAAACTATCAAAAATCAATTCAGTAGACAAGGCCAAAAAAATATCGAAAATAAAACTTCAAACCAGAAACATCTGCATTTGGCACAAAAACAGAAAACCATTTTGGAGAACAGGATTGAGGCAGTCTTAAACCTTTGTCTCCAACATGTGAAATATATTAAAAATGTGCGATAACCACTAGGCTATGGCCACAAATGCTTATGAACATGAGAACTTGACGTGACCGGACTGAGCAGTACTGTGCTAAACCATGAACAGATTAAACCTCATGAAATCTGCAGATTTGGCTGGCGAAATACTGCTGCTGTTATAATTTTTTTTATAAACACTGGTTGAAACTCTTCACATCCTGATGGCAATCAATAATAGAAGTGGTCTAAAATCAGAATGTCCTACCTGCCTGTAAACATAAGTATTTCCATACCTCGGCACACCCTGTCGACGCAGACATCACACCATCGGTGCTTTCCGTAAGACTATGCAGAGTTGTAGACAGACCGTTACGGAGCACCACAAACAAAAAGCAGCCACCTTTAACAGTTCCTCCTGAACCAAAACAATGAGCTTATGCTGCGTTCACACCAATGTCATAACCGTAATTAACCCTTAAATGCATGACTGTTTCGCTAATCATTCTTACATATTCGGGTCTTTATCGACCCGGATCTATATCTAACACGGAAGGATCTCTACCTGTCGTGATGATATAAAACTCTGATATTAGAGTAACAATTACAGAAGAATAAAATAAATCGAATTTTGTTACCTTTTGGAGCTTGAAAGGGCTCAGTTTGAGCAGATGTTTTTTGCCATCCTCACTGTCCTTGTCAGAGCTCATTTCCCAGTAAATTCAGCAAATAATGGGCTAGTTTTATGTTTGAGGTCACGAATATGAGCCCATTCGCGATCTCAAACGTATTCTCAAAACTATATAATTTTCAAAATCTTCAAAATCAATATTTCGATCGCTAACAGCTTCATCATATTCATCCTGTAACAGTTACAGTCATATTTGATTGCGTTTAGTACTTGCTCTGCAGTAAATCGCTGAGCCATTTCATGTTTTTCTCATTATTTCGTTTTCTGTCTGAATGAGTCATCACTTCAGCATTGTGTTTCAGACAAGTGAATTGCACTTATTCCGTCATCTAAGATTCAATTATTGTTGTGCAGAAAAAAAAAATATACGTACACTCATACACACCTCGGGTCGTTTGCGACCCTATACAATTTTTACAAAAAATGAATACAAAAATAGGCATTCTTTTATAATTTTATGATTTTTTTCTTTTTATATTCTTTATAATGAATTAATTGAGGAATACCAAAAAGGTTGATGTCTAACTTTAAAAAATTAATGAGGAGGAGGGTAGTGAATGACGTCCCGGGTCACTAAAGACCAGAGGTATGCATTTAAGGGATAAGAGATAGCAAACCGTGACATTCTACCAAAAGCTGTTCACATCCTCAGACTAACCACATTTTTATGTCAACACTATCAACACCAAAATTAATCTGGAGCAGTCAGGTGGTACAAGAGCTCTGTAAGTTGTTTACGTTCATTATTTTTGTACTGTTGTGTGCTTTAAAGGCAGGGTAGGCAAAAAATTGTGTTCCAAATTTGTTTAAACTTTCTATATATATCCATGCATAATTAAAATGTAAGAACTCTGATAAAAAGAGTATAAAAATCGAGTGACTCTAGACCGTTTAATCTGTATTAAACACAGCTCATTATTTCCATCCGGGACGAAACATAGGATTGGCTTAGGCGACTGTCACTCTCTCGCAACCATGGCAACCACCCTTTTGACACACATGACCTGCCCACTTGCGCGCACACGTTTGATTTGGGGAATTCAAGAGGCATGGATCCTAGGAATACCAAAACAATGGCAGAGAAACAGCAAGCAAAATTCACAGTACCGGCCTATGCAGTTAGTAAAGGCAAACCAGGCAAAAAAAGGAAGACAGTAACAGTACACGAAAAGGCAATGAACAAAAAGTCTTTGGATAAAGAAATAAAACGCGAGTTAATATCGGCGTGGCTTTCCAGCGATGGCGAGAACTGAGAGCAGGATTGTGCACAGTTTGCACGCATGCATCAATCAGCATTTATCATATATGCATCATATAACAGTGGCAGGTCCCGAGGCAGGCGCATATAACCACGGAAGGTCCCGAGGCAGGCGCATATAGCCACGGAAGGTCCCGAGGCAGGCGCATATAACCACGGAAGGTCCCGAGGCAGGCGCATATAACCACGGAAGGTCCCGAGGCAGGCGAGCATAACCATGGCAGGTCCCGAGGCAGGCGCATATAACAACGGAAGGTCCCGAGGCAGGCGCGCATAACCGCGGCAGGTCCCGAGGCAGGCGCATATAACCACGGAAGGTCCCGAGGCAGGCGCATATAACCACGGAAGGTCCCGAGGCAGGCGAGCATAACCGTGGCAGGTCCCGAGGCAGGCGCATATAACAACGGAAGGTCCCGAGGCAGGCGCATATAACAACGGAAGGTCCCGAGGCAGGCGCGCATAACCGCGGCAGGTCCCGAGGCAGGCGCATATAACCACGGAAGGTCCCGAGGCAGGCGAGCATAACCGTGGCAGGTCCCGAGGCAGGCGCATATAACCACGGAAGGTCCCGAGGCAGGCGCATATAACCACGGAAGGTCCCGAGGCAGGCGAGCATAACCGTGGCAGGTCCCGAGGCAGGCGCATATAACAACGGAAGGTCCCGAGGCAGGCGCATATAACAACGGAAGGTCCCGAGGCAGGCGCGCATAACCGCGGCAGGTCCAGTGGCAGCTCCCCCTGCCACGCAAAGATTTTACTCCCTCTCAACTGAGGGAACTCAAGGGGCTGAAAAGTGACACCTTGATGGCTTTATTTCTGCTGGACAGGTAAATCTTTCTTTTTGTATTTTGATCATACATATTTTTTTGTTTATTTGTTCATGAAGCATGTGTCATTAGCACATGTAGCTGCGTAATATAGCTAACATAACATTACTCAGCGAGCCGTAGTAGAGACGATAAATAATCTATAGGCCTAGCTCAAGATGATAGCTATAGTGTTGAATTGTGCATAATTTTGCTTTAGATAACTAAATACATGTTTAACAGATAGTAGGCCTAACGTTACTCCGCATCTAGGAACTTTTCTTAGAACTATACTTACCCTCTGTCTAACTCTTTTACCATGTTCACCTGTAAGTTTACCTGCACGTTTTTTTTTAATATTCTCTACCTATGTTTACTGATGTCTTTATCTTGTATCTGTGTGTGTCGTACACACTTTGTTGTATGTATGTGTTATTATTTTGTGTCTGCAATGCAGTTGTGAGTTGATATTTGAGTGTATGTTACTCTGTTTATCTGTAGAAAAACGTATATGTTATGAATCTTACACGAAATTCATCTTCATCACAGTGTAAATGATGGTAATGGAAAAACGTGTATCATGCAACCTGTTTTTAGCTTTGCCTTTATAGATAACTAGCTCGTTAGCGAATCAAAAAATACATATTTTAAACTTTACCAATATCAATATGCTAGCTTGATAGTGAGTACTAAAATACATCTTGTTTGTTTATCTTCATAATTATAAAGTTATTTTTATTACATGTGATTCTAACAAGATGTCACTACATGCACTGTGCTCCTTCCTCTCCGCTCGTCTCAGGTAAATAATGTGTCTTCCAGCTCAGTGGTCGGAGTCGCGCGTTCATGCGTTTTGGGGGCGTGGCTTTGGAAGGAGCCCAGAAGGGAGGGGGTGGAGTGAATGGAAATAATGAGCTGTCTTTAAAACAGTCGTGAGAGGTCTACAGACACTCGATTTTTATACTTTCTTTTTCAGAGTACTTAAAAAAGGTTTTTTTTATACATTTTTTTCCTACCCTGCCTTTAAGACATGAGGTAATTTAACGTTATCTCTCATCTTGTGATGCTTTGCAGAATCGTTCATGTGTTTTGGAGGCGGCGTGTTTTGAAGGACCACTCTAAAAGGAAGCTGGGATCTTAAGCTTTCAAAGTTAGCTCGCTATTGCTAGCCTCTCCAAAATTGCCTACCCTACCTTTCACACATGCCCTTCATACGGTCACTGTGAATGTGGCTTCACTCTGTAATATGCTGGACACTGTGCTATATTACAGTGCATCTCTCATCGGCTCCTGCCCTTCCACCCCTGCTGGTGCTCATGGGGATAGATGGATAAAGGGCTTTTTGCAAACGCTTAGAACCGAAGACATAGTGGGAGAGAGGAGGTGGGCGGCAATAAAATTCACATTGCTTGGCCAGCAATTCTATTTGAGTGCTTATTTATTTTCGTGGGTACACATAATTTGAGAAGTGGGAACAATATCTCTTCGTACTAGACAATAGTTACATAAAAAAAGAAAGCTCAATGCCTGAAGGTCCAGACAGAGGATGAATAAGCTATTTACTTGGGTAGAAAAAGTCTAATATTTCTGTTCTATTAAAACAACACAGATAAGACAAGGTAAGAGAAAGAAATACAGTAGAAAAAGAGAGCCCTATGGTTTTGACAGCACTTGAATGCTCCTTTGTTCCTTGGTGCCATTATTAACTGCACATTTCCCATTGCCCACAAACAACAAGGTAATGTTAGATCCAGCAAAGTTTGTGTTATAGCCCAGTCAGGCACGGTAAGGCTGCCGGATCTCATGACTGCCAATAATACAAATGGATGCTAATCTAGGCCAGGTTGTCCGTTTCACTGCTAATAACTTTTAGAAGGGAAAATGAAACATTCTGATACCATGTTTACCATGGTAAATTCTGGTGATAGCCTGTTGCCTACTACAAGAAACCCCTTAACCTCTAAAAAACCCTTTATTTATGATGACAACTGTTTTCTTAACTTAGAAGGCCACACTTTTCATGGTGCTTTCGAGTAGGAAACAGCATACGGCTGGGAAAACATTTCAAAAAATATATTTTTTTCAACAAAGGTCCTGAAAGCATGTGCTTAAACTTTCAAAAACAAAAAGAAAAAAAGTTTAACTTCAGGAGGTCAAACTAAATATTACATTTCCAATCTATTGGATGTTCTGTGCTTTGCTGAGAAAACAACAAAAATAAAATATTAAAAATATCGAATTTATGGCTAAAAAATGAAGTAATGAAACACCAAAATGTCCTGTATTTATAGAAAGAGCATCCAAACGGTAAATTCCAAGAGCAATTTGCAAGTACACATGCAAGCTCTATTGGGACAATAAAATTAACTCAAATCAAATAAACATCAGTACACATTCCGAAGTCCCTCGTGCTCTGAAGATGTTCATTCATTAAACAAAGAACATAATTTCTCCCCATTCCAGCCTTTTTTGCGTAGACACCTTTTCCTTATCTCACTTCCTTTTTCACATTTCACCAATTTTCTAATTTCTTTCCTCTCATATAAAGCGTCATCCCTTTCGCCTATCTCGGTCTTTTAATTTCTTTTCTGTACATACCTGCAGTTTATGGCTTTAAACTTTAACACAAGCACAGGAAAAGGTAGTGCGCAAGTCAGTACCTCGGGTACTACACTAGAGTGGATGTCAGTATATTTTTATAATATTACAGCTCAGATTGGGGGTGATTGGGTGGTTTTATTGACCTCAGAGGTACCCTATAATCTGATTGGTACACAAAGTGGAAGGTAACTTAATAAAGCTGTGAAATGGCTCCCAGAAAACTGCACTGACAGACACACACACACGCACACACACACACACAGAGATGTGTTGTTAGAGCATGCTGACAGGAGCTCATATAGGGAGAAGAAAAGAAGAGCAGGAGGAGAGATAGAGAGGAAAAAGGGAAGGGATGGATGTGACAAGAGGAAAAAGTAACAATCAATTGCTCTTCGAGACCTTTAACAGAAGTCACTTTCGCTTATCCCATCTTAATATGTAGAGACAACTGTAAGTAATTTATTTGTAGACTGATTTCCCTGAAGAGTAAACACTGTCAACTGGGACTATCAAAACACTGATCTGTTCATTTGAACATATCGATCAGCCCGACATGGCAAAATTGGCTCAACCAATGGCGTGAGTCTGGGGCAGGACTATTCATTTGAACTGATTTGTTGTATGCGAGTAGGGTACCTTGCCGTGCTGTCCCATCCTCTCCAGGCAAACAACTGCATCCTCCCAGAGTTCCAGTCGTTCGTAGATTAGCAGCGCAGAACTCGTCAGGCCCAAATCAGTCAACAGACTCGCCAACTGCCTCTAAATACACATACACACAAATAGTAAGCCAAGATCAGTCAACAACATACAGCCCACCTGCCTGTAAATATACACAGCATGAGGGAGGCACTCAGAAATATATATTTAGCGTGTGGACACAGCCCAAAAAAATTAAAAATAAACAAGCGGAAAGTGTTCAGTGATTTTCATTTTATTCTGGTTTATCTCTGCACAAGTCAAAGGATTAGTTCACTTTCAAATGAAAACTAACCCAAGCTTTACTCACCCTCAAGCCATCCTAGGTGTATGTGACTTTATTCTTTCTGATGAACAGAATCTGAGAAATATTAATAAATATCCTGACGCATCCATGCTTTAGTGAGGATCAGCGAGTATGAGCTGAACAAAGTGTCACTATCCACATCCATACAAGTAAAATATCAAGCTTCCACCAGACCACCTTCCGTATTAAAATTACGGAAAAAACGGAACTGGCCTAGTGTCAGTTAAGTTGAATAGGGAAAGCGTAGGACGTCGCATAAGCATTTTGAATTGCGAGAGTTTTACATTTTTTTCGTAAGTAGAGCACGGAAGGTGGTCTGGCAGAAGCTAGATATTTTACTTCATAACTTTTTAAATATGGATTTTTTTTTTTTTTTTCGCTTCAGAAGGCCTTTATTAACCCCCCGGAGCCGTGTGGAATATGTTTATGATGGATGGAAGCACTTTCTTCAGCTCATACTCCATCCCACTCATTGCCATTATAAAGCTTGGATGCGTCAGGATATTTATTAATATTTCTCTGATTGTGTTCATCAGAAAGAAGAAAGTCATATACACCTAGGATGGCTTGAGGGTGAGTAAAGCTTGGGGTAATTTTCATTTTAAAGTGAACTAATCCTTTAAATTACTATTCTGGCTCACTATGTAATCTATTTGAAATGACCGAAGCAGCATTTTAAAATTTAAAACAACTACATTTTCATATTCTAACGAGCAGATAAAATAAAAAATTAAGGATACAGTACATTCACACACACACACACCATCTTCTTTTATTTCCTCTGTCTTTTTTTCCCCTCTCTCAACCTCTAACGATGCATTCTGCAGATGACCATCTATCCATCTCCACGATGTCATGCTTCACAAGCAGCAGCTATATATACATCTGTGCAATTAATGACCCTCGTCTGTCTCTGATGAATGCTACGTTAAATGTGTGTTTACACTCTTTCAACTCCTCCTGTCATTCACAGATCATTTGAAAATGGATGAATAGCCAAAAGGATGAAGCATCATAGGCTGTGTCCACTGCACATCCATGTGTTTCCCTTGACCTCTGATATCAGCAAGACATCACAAACGCGTAGCTGCAAGCAGTTCCACGGCAGAAAATATTCAATTCCTGCCCAATTTCTCCTTCACCTTCCTGTCCTGTAACAATAAGCCCCATCCCCCCTCATCCCCCCCACCTCCTCCAGTGGCATATCACGTCCCATAGGCATTATGGGTACCTATAAATCTAGATATATACACATACACACACACACACACACACACACACACACACACACACACACACACACACACACACACACACACACACACACACACACACACACACACACACACACACACACACACACACACACACACACACACACACACACACACACACACACACACACACACCGGTGAGGCTGCCGGTGATCATGTGATCTATCAGCCAGGAGACAAAACGTGATGATACTAACTAATATGGAAAAAGAAAAACACAGAGAAAGAGCTGTGCTCAGTATAAACACTTAGTCTTATTTTTCTTTATTCATCTTAATTTTCTTTCTTATTTATTTGTTAATTGCTAGTATAATCTGTAGTGGTACAGCATGTCAATTATGTACTTTAAACTACAGATTAAACTAATACATATAAACTAATACATATATACTAATACATATATACTAATACATACATATATATACAGTTGTAAGAAAATTCCTCCAGGTCCTGCATATTCTTCAGTTTTTTGAATTTGAATATCAAGACAAATTGTGCTTATTTTTTCGTCCGGGAAACATCTAAGTATATTCTGTTGCTTCCGGAGGGCAGTACTAAATGAAAAGCAATGATATTTCAATAAAATAAGAAAAATTTAGACATCATCATCATGTTCAAATTTTTTCACCCCCCGACTCCAAATGCATTGTGTTTCCTTCTGGAGCATCAGTGAATGTTTGAACCTTTTTAATGGTTGTGTTTGAGTCTCTCAGTTGTCCTCTGTATGATTTTGAGATCCATCTTTTCACACTGTCACTGCTGGAAAGGGTTCAAATATGCAAAAAATGGTTGAAAACTGAAGAATCTGCAGGACCTGGAGGATTTTTCTGAAGAACAGAGCTCAGTTTAACTGCTCAGGACAAACAAGAGACTCATGAACAACCATCACAAAACAAAAAAACAGTCATAGATCATCCAGGTAACCACACACAGTATTAAGAACCAATGGTTCACATACTTTTGAGCAGGGCCATTTGAATAAATTTAGCTTTTTTTTTTTTCTTGTGGACTATATGTAAACATCTTTTATGTAAAATATCTTACTCAGGACAGTACTAAAAAAATAACATGCATTTTGTATGATTCCTCTTATTTTGTTCAAATTGTTCACATTTTCACAAATTCTGCAAGTAGTTCACATACTTTTTCCTTACAACTGTATACATACATGCATACATGCATACATACATACACACACACACATACATATCACATGGTCCCAAGTATTCAGACCCTTTGCTCAGTATTTAGTAGAAGCACCCTTTTGATCTAATACAGCCATGAGTCTTTTTGGGAAAGATGCAACAAGTTTTTCCACACCTGTATTTGGGGATCCCCTGCCATTCCTCCTTGCAGATCCTCTCCAGTTCTGTCAGGTTGGATGGTAAACGTTGGTGGACAGCCATTTTTAGGTCTCTCCAGAGATTCTCAATCGGGTTTAAGTCAAGGCTCTGGCTGGGCCATTCAAGAACAGTCATGGAGTTGTTGTGAAGCCACTCCTTCGTTATTTTAGCTGTGTGCTTAGGGTCATTGTTTTGTTGGAAGGTAAACTTTCGGCCCAGTCTGAGGTCCTGAGCACTCTGGAGAAGGTTTTTGTCCAGGATATCCCTGTACTTGGCCGCATTCATCTTTCTCTCGATTGCAACCAGTCGTCCTGTCCCTGCAGCTGAAAAACACCCCCACAGCATGATGCTGCCACCACCTGTTGGGACTGTATTGGACAGGTGATGAGCAGTGCCTGGTTTTCTCCACACATACCGCTTAGAATTAAGGCCAAAGAGTTCTATCTTGGTCTCATCAGACCAGAGAATCTTATTTCTCACCATCTTGGCAAACTCCATGCGGGCTTTCATGTGTCTTGCACTGAGGAGAGGCTTCCGTCGGGCCACTCTGCCATAAAGCCCCGACTGGTGGAGGGCTGCAGTGATGGTTGACTTTCTACAACTTTCTCCCATCTCCCGACTGCATCTCTGGAGCTCAGCCACAGTGATCTTTGGGTTCTTCTTTACCTCTCTCACCAAGGCTCTTCTCCCCCGATAGCTCAGTTTGGCCGGACGGCCAGCTCTAGGAAGGGTTCTGGTCATCCCAAACGTCTTTCATTTAAGGATTATGGAAGCCACTGTGTTCTTAGGAACCTTAAGTGCAGCAGACTTTTTTTTGTAATCTTGGCCAGATCTGTGCCTTGCCACAATTCAATCTCTGAGCTCTTCAGGCAGTTCCTTTGACCTCATGATTCTCATTTGCTCTGACATGCACTGTGAGCTGTAAGGTCTTATATAGACAGGTGTGTGGCTTTCCTAATCAAGTCCAATCAGTATAATCAAACACAGCTGGACTCAAATGCAGGTGTAGAACCATCTCAAGGATGATCAGAAGAAATGGACAGCACCTGAGTTAAATATATGAGTGTCACAGCAAAGGGTCTGAATACTATTCTTTTTCAATAAATCTGCAAAAATGTCAACAATTCTGTGTTTTTCTTTCAATGTGGGGTGCTGTGTGTACATTAATGAGGAAAAAAATGAACTTAAATGATTTTAGCAAATGGCTGCAATATAACAAAGAGTGAAAAATTGAAGGGGGTCTGAATACTTTCCGTACCCTATGTTTGTTTGTTTGTATATATATAAAATATATAAAAAATGAAATCGAAAGAATAAAAGAAAGGGAGAGGGTTTGGGAGCCCATTCGTGCAACTTTTCTATGTTTTCATTTTCTCATTCATTTCATCTGCCACAGTGAATGCTGTCCTGATTCATATAGATGGCAAAATGATTCAGTCTGAAAGCAAATCCAGCAATTTCTGAAATCTGTTCCTAAAAAACAAACAAAAAAACCTTTATGCCCTGCAACGCTCTGCAGTCTCTTTACCCCAACACACACACTTTCTCTGGCTGCATGCTGCTCTCGTCTCTCACTCACTTGCAGTTTTGCTGCGTTCTATTCCCCTGCCAGCAATAGAAGCGACTTCAATTCCAGCTTTATTGCTGTTCACTGTTATTACACAGAGCGCAAGCAATGTCATCCACAGGACTGATCACATCAGCCCTCCCTTCTTTTCATCTATCTATCCATCCATCCATCCCTTCCTCCCTCCTTCCACCCACTCGCTTTCTCTCTCCATTCAGTCATTTCATTCAAAACCCTTCACCCATGCTGGCCTGTTACAATCCGCCATTCTCCTCCATACATTATTTTTCCCCTGATTTATTCACTTATTTAATAGTCTCTCTCTTCAGAAAACATTTGTTTGTTTTTCCATTAGTTGCATTATTGCCTAATCAGTCGGAAAGGGAGAGTTACAGGTTGCTATATTACCTGACAAATACTGTCAAAATGAACTCATCGTCCCGTATCCCTGGATGCCCCCACCATGTACAGGAAATGAATTTCATATTCTATCTGCCAAAGCTCTTATTGACGCGACACCGGGTGTATAACCCAGCTGTTGTGTTTACTGAAATGGGTTTTTGAGAAGTAGATAAATAAATAACGGCTGCCCACGCTCATTTGAGGTGATTAGCTCAATGCACTTGTGCAGCTAGTAATGAGAGAAAATATGCAAGCAAATCAATTTGGGCACCAACAAATGAGCCAATCATTTCAGTTTCAAATTAACTCAGGTGATCTGGCTTTATAATATGTGAATTATTCCCTACAAGGGAATAAATTCAGAATACAGACATAATTAAGATGAGAAAATGCAGGGTGGGGGGGACTCAATCAATGGTCAAATAGGTCCCAGTTAAACCTAACCCAAAATTCTCTTATGTATTCACAGATCATGATCAACTATACAGAGTTTTGTTTATTTGTTTGTTCGTTTGTTAGCACTAAGCTCTCCAGAGGAAAGGATATCTAAGGAAAGGATATCTTCCTATTCCAGCACTGGATAGGATGAGCACTTTAAGAGGTTGATTATACATGTTGTTTATGGACATCATAGGAACTTCCTTTTTGGTCTGCATTCATTGCAAGTTTGTTTTTTGACCAACTTTGGGGAGTAAATGTCTAAAATTCTTGTGTGACATCCTCAAAAATATAAGTTTCAGAAATATATTATCTTAAAAATGTATCATCTTTAATCATCTAAAAATGTCAACTTCTTCGTGTTAATTAATAATCATAAATTATCAACTCCAGGTTGATGTGTGTGCACGATATAAAAGAGCAGAGTGTTCATAACATTATGAGTGATTCTAAAGCATGATCGTTTTTAGAAACCAGGGGCCAGTTGTTCAAAAGTAATCTGATTGGATCAAATCTTGAAAATGGATTGTTCAAAAAAATAAGGATTTCGAAATCAGATTGATCACAGAATCCAATCTTGGTTTTAATCTGGATCAAATCATCAGTTTGTGTTGTTCAAAACTTTTTAGTAAGATTGGAATACCCAACAAAAGATTGGAATATCCAACAAAAATGAAACAAAAAATGTTAAAACTGGTCAAAAAAAAAAAAAAAAAACATTTATATCATGTACACATTTTTTATTTTACTCTTGATTAGTTTAACTGTTAAAGTAATAAATTAGAAGTGGACTTTATACCCATTAAGCCTTTCGGTAGCCTACAGTAAAGTAAAAAAAAGATTTTGGAGTAATAAAAATAATGCCCATACAGTAAATATCAAGGAAAAATATATTTAATTTGAAGTGTTTTTATCACTGTTTGTAAACTACATTGGCACAATCATAAGAGATGAACCAGTCAACAGTTCTTTGCAAGGGAATACTAGGTAGCGAGCGCTACACAAAACTTTTCTGATGGAAAAAATACATTCTATCACCATGTCCCTTTAATGGCTCTATAGAGCACTAGTAATCCAGATTTGGTAATCTGAAGAAGTGTGTATCTGGATCAGGGTGGTCCAATCCAATTTTGCTTCGAAAAACCGGCACAAAAGTAAGATGGATAACCTGATCCTGGATAGCAAAACAAGGCATTTCCAAATCCAGATCATTCTGACCCAGATTAAACTTTTTGAACTGGACCAAGAAGCTTCAATTAAACAAACAGGAATGGAGTTCACCTGTAGATCCCAGAGAGGAGGCGCCCGGCAAGTGTAGAACATCTTAAGTCTCTCAGTGACGGGGCACTTCTTCTCACTAAAGAAATCCACCAAGGTCTGAAACAGAACAAAGTGACATTTAGGACACATAAATTCTCATTTTTCAAGCATTGCTACTTCCACAAATTACTTTTTTCTTCTTTTCCACAGCGATTATGCTAAAAATGACGCAGATTTTCCTGTTTGCTACAAGTAAAACAAGGTAGTTCAAAGAACGCCAAAATTTTAAACCATGTACTTTTGGAGGGTCTCGCAACAGCAGAGCAGCTACAATTAAGATGAATGAGAATGCTAACAGATAGCTTTTTCCAGGAATTACAGGCCTCCCTGGAACACAAAGACATCAATACAATAAGTATTTTTTAATGTGCTTAGTGTGATATTTGACAAAGCGTTAAAAACACCCCTAAGCAATTAAAAAGCAGTGTGGTGCAAACAATTTAAAAACTATTCCAGTGAGTCAATCCTTCGCATTCTCCTTTGATTTACTGCTCACCACACAGACCTAAATATATTTTCCAATCATTACTAAGACAGAAAAAAGTGATCTAGAAGCATAAAAACAAAACTCAAAATCACAAATTCCAAGAATGATAGCAATAACAAATAGATGTGCCAGCACATGCCAAAATGACAGCATCTTTATTAAATTTTTTGTTTTTTTAAAAGATGCCTCTGCTCTCTACTAAGAAATGCTACAGGGTTTGACTGCTGCGTAAACCCAGTTAAAGCATGTGCAGGCCTGCTGTTTGAGTCTCCAGTGAGATCAACAACACTCATTCTATTCACAAACCAGTGTCAATACTTCAAAAAGCATTAAGACAAAACACAGTAATACAATGCAGCTGTGTACAACATGCAAACAAGGCCACAAATGCAAATTGGAAGCTGACGGCCATCCTTGCCTGCTAAAGAACCGAGTGAAAATAAATGCACAGAATGGCGTCTATCGCATTACCCAACAAACATTTAAATGACACTCCCAGCTGTCAATCATTATGAACATATGGACTGCAACTGGCATTAATAGGAGGAGAAGGCCTAAACACATTATGGAATTTTTACTTTACCAACTCAGATATTTCCACCCAAGATGCTGTAAATAACTTAATGTGGAACTGATGTCTACAACATTTGAGTTCCAGAACATTCTGGAATCAAGCAGAAGGAAACATAACATATTCCAGAAAACGCATTTCGTAAACTGACGACAAAATCCAATATAGATGTAATTTTCCAGCTCCAGTTGGGGGTTCACTTAGGAAGAAACTCATCTGGAAATAAAACTTCCGACTGAGTAGATACAATCAGTTTCTATGGAGGATGGCAAAGCTTGTCTGCGGGTAGCAGATAACTAATTACTTATTTAGCATTTCCATGGATGGAAAATGCCCGAAATATATAAATGCTAATCTTCCGATCAGGAGGGTTGAGGGATACAGCTGTGGAGGCTGTGTGCTGAAAAAAAGCTGTGTGCCTTTGGACAAAATGGGGCAAAGTAAACTCCCCTACAGTTGACAATTTGGCAGTTTAGTTTGAATTACACGTAAACCTTTCCATGGAGGAACTCCAAGAGCCAAATACGTCGGCAGGAGGAAATGACATCACTGAGCATGCTTTATGACTCAGCATACTTTAAAAAGGAGGAAAAGAATAAGCCCCATGGAGACAAAATTCATGCATAGCAATTTAAATACAGTCTAGCATTAAAGAAAAGGAACAATGGCTGCTTTAGAACTTCGTATAACCATTTTAGAGTTATGAGGCTTTGTCTGTATAGCACTGAGACCATCTAGGCTATATGCTAGTGTATATATAATATAACATAATACACGTATTGTTTGAATATGGTTGCATCAAAATTCGCATACGTTTACTGCAGTCTGCATCTGTAGTAGATTTATAAAAAAAAAAAAAACACTTTAAAACATCGCTCGGCTGAATTACTTAAAAAAAAAAAACATGTTTTTTTGCTCAAAAAATACCTTACATCATATGTGCCGATATCTTTTTTTTTTTTTTTTTTCTCAGCGATGCCATGAGATGCCTAAATCCATACCAAGACCTAAGCTGCCAACTTCTATTTCTGGGATACTATTGATTAAGCACTGCAATTGAATTTTACGTTCAGAGAAATCTACTTCAGCCAGGGCCTGATCAGAGTCCTAAATGAAAAATAAGAGGGCAGGCAAATTGTGTGGTCACAATGAGTGCCTCTAATCCAACAATGCACCAGACTCTTTCATTCTGAATACACAAAGGGAATAAAAAGTTTTCTGAAGTTCTGGCCCACTCAGTGGCCTAGATACTGGCAGCCCAAAACTGTGAGAAAAATGCAGAGCACATAGGCGAAGTGCCTTTCTGCCATTTCTGAATACACACTCCACACTCTTGATTTCAGAAGAAAGGCCAGAGGAGGGAGAGGAAATGAAGTTTGTGAAGTACCGCTGTAAAGCTCGAATTACAGCAAGATGGCGGAGATAAGAGTCTGTGCAATATTCACAAAAATGTCACAACTGTTCAGAAAAGGGGAATAATATTGAAGACAAAACAAAAACCTTTCTGAATAGATTACATCAAAAGTCAAGTTGATGAGTATTTATGAATGATTGATGATTCAGTTCATTAAAAGGAATCCAAGTACCCTAACTTGAGATAAAATTGAGGGTGGCCTGAAGACTCCCTTTTATCTACTAAAGGGGTCTATAAGTCAAACTCTGTAGCGCCACCATAAGCTCAAAACTGGACTTTAACTTGCCTATAACTTCTGGGTCCGGTTGCATGAAACCTCTTAAGTGGTTTCACTTAATGGTCACCTATTATGCTAAATCCATTTTTACAAGGTGTGTGGATACAAATGAGTGTTAGCAGTGTGCAGTGTGTGAACACAACCACCCTACAATGATAAAATCCCCCTTAAACCAAAGCAGTCTCATTAGACAAGCCGTTTTGATTCTTTGAGTAATGTGACGTCACATTACTTATGCCCCGCCCACGGCCACTGACTGACAGTCCTGTATTAACCATAGTTTCTGCCCTCAGCGAGCTGTACGCTGTCCGCCATTTTCTCCGAGCTCGAGCAGCTGTAGTGACAACAATGTCTGGTGTAAGTAATTGAGATGTTTTGTTGTTGGATGTAAGAGTGAACATAACAGTCTTCATTTACTGACATCTGAGCCGCTGAACGCAGTGGATTCATTTAATTTTTGAAGGGAATGCTCCACAGATCTAATATACACATACGAGTTCTTTAACGTTGCCTGCTGTTTAACTGTGTTTGTGAACTGTGTGTTTGACAGAACATTGTGTGTATTTGTGTGTTTGACAGTTTAAACAAAAAAAAAAATGTGAAAGAGAAGTTACTCACGAGACTTGACGTCTGACAGCCAGCTATCTGTGTGCGCGTGCTTCAGATGCGCTCAGAAAACGATCCATTAGAAGTTTAAACTGATATAGCTTTAAAACACGTGAAATAATAAACTTTAATGATGATAGAAAAACTATGCTATCCGATGGAGTTCGCGATATAGATGATAATCAAAACCAAACAGATGTCTTGTTTGTATTTGGCAGAGAATCCGATTGAGGCAGGAACTGTGATTGTAGAGAGAGGGCGGGGCACAGCACCTCATTTGCATTTAAAGGCACATGCGCGAAAACAGCCTGTTCTTGACTGTAGTCAGAAATGGGTATTTACAACATGGATTTATAAATAATCTGTAAGGTATTTTAAGATGAAACTTCACAGACACATTCTGGGGACACCTGAGACTTAAATTACATCTTGTAAAATGGGCATAATATGTGACCTTTAAAGGTATCCCTGAGGAGGAAAAAAACCCTGAGGCAAGTTCACCCAAAAATAAAATTTGTCATTAATTACTCACCCTCATGTCATTCCACACCCGTAAGACCTTCATCTTTGGAACACAAATTAAGATATTTTTGATGAAATCGTTTTAAAATTTATTTTTATCTCCCATAGAAAGCAAAATAATTACCACATTCAAGGTCTAGAATTGTAAAAACATCATTAAAACAGTCAACATGACTACAGTGGTTCAACCTTAATTTTATGAAGTGACGAGAATACTTTGTGTGCAAAAACATAAAAATAATCAGCCAGCATTCTGACTTGGAAGCACAGAAAGTAAATAGCGTACGCATCTGACAGGGGAGAGAAGAAATTGTTGAATGAAGTTGTTATTTTTATTTTGTTTTTGCGCACAAATAGTATTCTCGTTGCTTCATAACATTAAGGGTGAACCACTGTAGTCACGTTGACTATTTTACAATATCTTTACTACTTTTCTGGACCTTGAATGTGGTACTTTAAGTTGCTCTGTATGGGGGGGAAAAAAAACTCAGATTTCATCAAAAAAATATCTTAATTTGTGTTCTGAAGATGAATAAAGGTCTTACAGGTTTGGAACGACATGAGGGTGAGTAATTATTGACAAAAATTTAATTTTTGGGTGAACTAACCCTTTAAGAGTGTTGTAACAAAACATTTTAACAGTTACCCTTACCTAATTGTTTATACTAAGATACTAAGTGCAAAACACAGCAATGGAGAAGCAGTTGCTTTAGTTACGAAATCTCACACAATAAACAGAGCATAGACCACTAACCTTTAGAAAAGTTTAACATTTACAAAACTATTCAGCTGTACTACAATATATGAGTTATGGAGATTATTAAAGGTGGTCTGATGACACAGATTGTCCTAAAATTTGAGTCCAGCTAGGACAGAGGATACTCAAAATCCAACCGTGCCACTCACATAGTTTTCCATTAAATTACTTTATATTTGTCCAACTCATTGTAATTGTTGTATTGTACTTTGCAAGAAATGCTTTCTTACTTAAGAGTTTTTTTCTTGTTTCTAATCCAAATATCTAAAAATTCTTAAATCAAGAAGCATTTTCTAGACTTGTTTTCAGAAAAATAAGTCAAAATTGAGTGAGTTTTTCCTTAAGTGAGCAAAGTAATCTGCCAGCGGGTAAGAAAAATAATCATGTTTTTCAGTTTCAGATAAGATTATTTTGCTTACCCCATTGGCAGATTATATTGCTTGTTGTTTTGAGGAAAAAAAAAAAATTATTTTTGACATTCTTTCTGAAAACAAAACCATAATTTTACTTGTCTAGAAAATGCTGGACAAGAAATTAACTGGACCAAGGACAAAAAAAATACTCTTTTAAAAGTCATGGGGAAAACACCCAAGCCTGCATATAATCAGTCACTTTTGTGCACAAGACAAAAGCCTGGCATGAGATAATTATTCAAGCGCACAGTGGAGTTCATTCAATTTTCTTTGACAATACACACCGTTTCATGTTATACTTTCATCAGGCTTATTTTGATCATTAAATATGCACATTGGTACGTTCTCCTCCTCAATTAACATTCAAATCATCCATCGTGTTTGAGTTCAGCAAATGACTTAAGGGTCCTGTTTTGATCCCTTAATTTTTTAGGGCTAAATGGTTACTAAGGACTTTGTTGCAAAGCATAATAGAACTTAAGGGGACTCTCAAGTAATTAAGGGAAAATACTTAATGACAGCCTTAAGGTTCCTTAAGTGGACGCTTAGATTTTTTTTTTCTTGCTACCCATGTTTCACTAAGAGTAGCCTTAACCTTATAATTAAGGGTTTTCTTAACTTAAGGGCTTTCGTGCAACCCGGCCCAGCTGAACTCTTTGGTCTAAAAACAGTTTCTTCTTCATATATATATTTTCTTCTATAAATTATATTTCTTCATATATATATCATATATATCTTTTTTGCTAAACCTAAAAGTATTAAAAAGTAGCATTTTATATTAACTAATAATATAATTTTGTACCATATACAATTGAATGCACCTAGCAAACAAACAACAACAGCTTGCTTTGTTCCGGTTTCACCTCACTCCAGTCTAAACTAACTGATTTTATAGGTAGGCCTAATTTACTACACATTGTCATTTACATAACCTGAAAATATTGTGGATTATTAAGGCTGTTACGTTCCACGTGTCATGTGAGCACTTTTGCGCTTTTCTGTTTTTTTGTTCTTTTCTCCCTGCCTGCAGGTGGGCGTTTATTGGCTACTTCGACTGCCAATCATTTCTGACGTCATGATGTCCGGCCCATTCGTTGATGCACCAGCTGTATTTAAATGGCTTGATGTGACAGTGTTTGGCGTGCGCCAGATCGGCGTACCTCGTGCTCCAACGCGGCCAGTTATTTTGGGCTATGGCTATTTGTTTCTTTAGTTAACTCACTTGGTGCCAGTTTTTGCTTCGTGATGTGAGTTTTGATCAAATTATAGATTTGTTTAATAACGTTCGTGTTGGAGTATTTGTTACTGTGTGTGTCGGGTTGGCGTTTATGTGTCTTATCAAATCTGACATGTTTTGAGAATGTAGTCATGAGCTTTCGGCCTTGGTTTTGATTAGGTTAATTTATACTATGTTACTCTAGGTTTGTGAGTGTCGCACCACCCATGTATTTTTGTTTGTAGATTATTATAGTTTAGCTTGGGCGTCGTGTACGCTGAAGATTTCGGTTTTCTTTTCACATTTTTCTTTTGTTAGTCAGTTTAGAGGTTATTTGTAAGGATTGGTTTATTTTGTTTATTTCTTTTATTTGGGCGACACTCCTGTTTCTTTTATGTATGGTAATATTTTCTTCATTTAATCTCTCTAAATTATTTGTAACACCTAACAACGCCAAAGTAAAAATAATCTAAAACTGCTGTTTGTTTCATCTTTGGTCTGCACCACACCTTGAAACAGTTGTCTCACTTGAATGTTATGAGAACATCCCAATTTTATCATCAAACGCGTAACAAAGGCTAATTTTACTAACCACTCTTGCTAAATGGGGTAAGCACACTTATGTTGTCATTTCAGAGTTGTTCGAGTATATGATTCATTGTAGACCATGTGGACAGATCCATAGACATAAGTTGTTGTCATGATTCATTAAAATGAATCTGTTCAAATGAGTCATTAGGTCGCGAATTGGACATTAGTGGACGTTGACGCGTTGCGTGCGAATCGCGACTGTTATTAGATACTGATACTGATATAGCAAAAGATTTGTCAACACAGAAAACACTTCACCACTGGATAGGATTTTCTTTTTGTTCATTGAAAGTGTGGTTTATGTCAGCTGCACGTGCAAGGGCGCCTGTCAGAGATGAGGCGACGTTCTTTTGAGCTCTATTCACACCCAGCGGTTATTCAGGAAAAACATTCTCCGAATGCGCTTCTTGAAACATGGATTCGGTCTTACGAACTTTTAGCATTGTGTCAGTTGATTTAGATATTATGTGTGATGTAGAGAGTGCAAAGACGGTGCTTATTTTGAAGACAGAGAGAGCTCGCGCGTACGAGGGAGGAGCTCTGCTCGTTCTGTCCGTCAGTGCAGCAGTCGTCTCCCTCCTTCATTTTACAGTCGAATGGTGACTAGAACGGCTCCAGGTTCAAAGGTCAGTATGGAGTGGATTACTCTGCGTTTTTTTTTTTACGCGTTATTTTTTCTCAGATTAATTAATCGAAATTAACGCGTTACTTTGACAGCCCTAATATATATATATATATAAAAAAATAATAATCCTTATGAGGGCAGCCATTTTGAATGTACAACAGTTTTATCTGAATCTAAACAAAATGACTGCAAACAGTCTGATGATCAAGGCAACAAACAAAATAAAAAACAAAGGATGTGTTAACTTTGTTTGGTTAAAAACCATTCAAACATACGAGAAAAACTGTATGTGGATTTGTACCTCTAATGCGCTACCTGACTTTCTTTTGTACATTTTCTTCTCTCTCATCATTTAACTTCGTTAAAGTGTTTCGTCCTCCCTGAGAGTGTGTGGTCACACTCTCGCCATCGCTTCGGGGCCTTGCTCAGCTGGAATCGCTCTCAGGGTGACTGAACTCTCTGGTGTCAGCAGTGGGATTTGCAAGGCGCTTCATGTTTCTCTAACTCTGTGATGGACAGGTGTTTGTGTGACTTGCTGTGATCTCCTGTCGGACTCAAACTTTCCCCTCAGGGTGGCCTCCTAGAGTCAGACTCCCCCAATGATCTGTCACATTGAGTTTTAAGATGTCAGAGAGCAGCTCCACTGGGCAAACACTTAAAACTTAAAGGAAGACAAAAAGCAATCAAAAAAGTAGAGAGCAATGTGTCACACCAACTCTGCCCATTGATGACCTTCCATCTGTCAGACGTTCAGTCAGAGAGCGTCTAATCGCACCCTTCAGTTCTCTGCTCTATACTGATGATCACCTGCAGTGCTCACGGTCGCATCTATGGATTTCACTTAAGATCAAAAAGAGGGATGTCATCAGCCACAGCAAAAGGACAAAGTTAAAGAGATCGTTCACCCAAAAATAAAAATTGTCAACATTTACTCACCCTCAAGTTTTCATTTTTGGGTGAACTATCCCCTTTATTTACTACAGCACTTTTTTATTTGCTATTTGAAAACAGAACTTAGTGCTAATAATAATAATAATAATAATAATAATAATTAATTAATAAATGGATGGATAAATGAATGAATAAAGGATAATTAAACGGATGAATAAATAAATTAACATGACAATAATAATAAAATGGATAAATACATGGATAAATAATCATAATAATATAAAAAAATCATTTAAATTAATGAATAAATTTAGGCATTTCTTACTAGACCAGACTTAAATTACTATAGCAATTTTTTCAGGTTTATTTAGCATTTATGACAATTTAATTGAAAAAGGACTTTAAACCATAATCTTAAAAGGTACCATCGAATTGAAAATTAAATTAACCTCGGCATAGTTGAATAACAAGAGTTCAGTACATGGAAATGACATACAGTAAGTCTCAAACTCCATTGTTTCCTCCTTATATAAATGTCATTTGTTTAAAAGACCTCCAAAGAACAGGCGAATCTCAACATAACACCGACTGTTACGTAACAGTCGGGATCATTAATATGTACACCCCCAATATTTGCATATGCCAGCCCATGATCGAGACATTACACAAGGGCAGCCAGTATTAACATCTGGATCTGTGCACAGCTGAATCATTAGACTAGGTAAGCAAGCGAGAACAATAGCGAAAAATGGCGCGCGATTTAAAAGGGCCGCAGCCTGAATCTGCGCATTTCTAATTATGCCTCAAAATAAAAATCTATGGGGTATTTTGAGCTGCAGCTTCACAGACACATTCAGGGGACACCTTAGACTTATATTACATCTTGTAAAAAAATGTTCGATGGTACCTTTAAACCATAACCCCTTTTAGAACAGATTATTCAAAACAGTATGTAAATAAACAAACAACATCAATAAATAAATATAGCTGCAAGCAGCAATTATGGGGCCAAGCACAAAAACGGCACAAGAAACCAGCCAACACGGCTGGGAGCATCAGACCAACTGCAACAGTGAACAATTAAAGACGTATTAAGATCATTTTAGGCATAAGAGCTGAAAAATTATCAAAAATGAGGATTTACTGGTTCATAACTTTCGACCAATAGGTGGCGCTGTGTCCAAATTGTTGTGGTATGGTCAGAGTGAGGTGACAATGACACTTCCAAAGTTTGGTGTCAATATGTCAAAGCACTGAAGAGATACAGCTTCAAGAGTCATTTTTGAATCATGCCTCAAATTCTTTGCTCTGGTATACAAAAACGGTTTGACATATGGACTTGAAATCCATAACTTTTTGTCGGCATGGTCTGAAGATGACACGGTTCAATTTTGGTGAAAATCGGAGCAACGGTCTAGGAGGAGTTCGAAAAAGTAGGTTTTTAAAGAAAAACAATATGGCGGACAGGACGTTTAGCTGACTATGGCAAATTTGTAGTTTCATTACAATTGGTTAATATAGACAAAAGTTATTAGCATTTTTGTAAATTTTGTTATAACTTTTGACCACGAGGTGGCGCCGGTCCGAAACTTCTCAGGCTCCTTCAGGGCATTGTCCTGATGACCCATACCAAATTTATGAATTTTGGTCAAACTCATCAGAAGTTATGAGCAAAATAACAATTTTTCATATCTCCACTCCAGTAGGTGGCGCTGCACCGAAACACTGTATAATGCCTCAGGTCATGCTTGTGATGACATGTACCAAGTTTGGTCTAAATATGTCAAAGCATTGTAGAGATACAGCTTCAAGGGTAATTTTTGCATCACATCTCAAATTCTTTGCTCCGGTATACGAAAACGGTTTGACTTATCGACTTGAAATCCATAACTTTTTGTCGGCATGGTCTGAAGATGACACGGTTCAATTTTGGTGAAAATTGGAGCAACGGTCTAGGAGGAGTTCGAAAAAGTAGGTTTTTAAAGAAAAACAATATGGCGGACAGGAAGTTCAGCCGACTATGGCAAATTTGATATCTGTGTTCTCGGCATGACCCAATGAATCAACAGAGACCAGTTTCATTACAATCGGTTAATACAGTCAAAAGTTATTAGCATTTTTGAAAATTTTGTTATAACTTCTGACCACAAGGTGGCGCTGATCCGAAACTTCTCAGGCTCCTTCAGGGCATTGTGCTGATGACCCATACCGAGTTTCATAATGATACGCTAATGCGTTCGTAAAATACAGCATTTTAGCACAAAATTCAAAATGGCCGACGGCCAAAATGGCCGAAGTGGGAAAATTGGATATCATTCGTCTCGGCATGATGCCCCAAATCCAACAAGACCAAATTCATGATTTTTAGACAAAGCCATCAGAAGTTATAAGCAAAAATAGCCATTTTTCATATCTCCGCACCACTAGGTGTCGCTGCACCGAAAAGCTGCAAGTTGCCTCAAGTCATGCTTGTGATGACAGGTACCAAGTTTGGTCTGAATACGATAAAGCGTTGCGGAGATACAGCCTTATGTCTATTTTAGCAAGCACTACGTACAATTCGTTCGCGTGTTTTTCGAAAACGGTTTGAGGAATCAACTTGAATTCCATAACTTTTTGTCGGCATGGTCTGACGATGATCTGGTTCAATTTTCGTGAAAATCGGAGTAACGGCCTAGGAGGAGTTCGAAAAAGTAGGTTTTTCAGAAAATTCAAAATGGCGGAAAAATTTTCATGACGGAAAATGACGTCATAGGGTGCGATCGATTTGTCTTGACCCAAGGAATCAGAGGAAAAAAGAATTTTGTTTCTAGCCCTTATGGTTCAAAAGTTATTAACATAAACATAAGTGCAACTTTGGACAGCTGGTGGCGCTAGAGGGATTGAGATAGAGACTCCAAATTTGCTGTGGACAAAGGTCAGACTGTCCTCTAACTGTGTGCCAAATTTCACAACTTTCCCGCAAGCGGTTCTATGGGTTGCCATAGACTTCAAGAGCGGAAGAAGAAGAAGAAGAATAATAAAAAAAAAAAAAAAAAAAAAAACGCCAACAATAACAATAGGTGCCTCCGCACCTTCGGTGCTTGGCCCCTAATAAAAAAAAAAAAAAAAAAAAAAAACGCCAACAATAACAATAGGTGCCTCCGCACCTTCGGTGCTTGGCCCCTAAAAATAATCTGGCATAAAGGACAAGTTACTGTAACTGCTCCCCAGAAAGTCACTGAAAGCCAAAAAAAAAAAAAAAATTAATTTGATCAGGAGGACAGGAAGAACGAGGAAGAACGAGGCTTGTTTCAACAAACTTCGATAAAGCGACAAATCCCATTCTCCAATCCTCAACTCCACACGCACAAATGCAAAAGAATACAAACCAAACATATCAGCACTACTCTGGTTTTACTGTTCTGGCTTTTCCTTAGTAAAACATGGAGACAAACCGTCATGAAAAATGAGGAAACGGGAAGCAGCCAAAGGGAAGCTAAAGCATCCTCCTCCCTCGGGCTTATCTGTCCATTTCTCTTGCGCACACACACACACACATAAATGCAACAAAAACAGGAGGAAATCTGGGATCTCATTTCGTTGGGTGCTATAAAATTTTGGAAGCATTACATCGAAACCAGTGAATCAACATACTGAATGAAGTAATCACTACCCTACAGATCATATTAAAGAGAAGAACTGTACATTCCTTAGTGCCTCAGACTAAAACAATGACTAACAGAGTCATTAGAAATCTGCATTTGGTCCTTCATGCTCACCAAGGCTGCATTTATTTGATCAAAATATACATTTATTCCTGTGATGGCAAAGCTGAATTTTCAGCATCATTACTCCAGTCTTTAGTGTCACATGATCCTTCCAAAATCATTCTAATATGCCGATTTGGTGCTCAAGAAACATTTATTATTATCATCATCAATGTTGAAAATAATTAATATTTTAATAATATAAATTAATATTTTTATGTACACCGTGATACATTTCTTTGATGAACAAAAAGATCAAAAGAACAGCATTTAAAATACAAATCTTCTGTAACATTAAAAGGTGCAATATGTAATATTTTGCAGTAAAATACTCCAAAACCATTAGGCCAGTGTTATGTATTTTGTTCACTTGAGTACTTACAATATCCCAAATGTTTCCATAAATCGTAAATCGTGAGAAAGCGTGATGAGTCGCCTGTCAATAGCATCATACCCACGTTACCCTCAGTTTCCAGTTTTATTTTGTAAAAACCATGGAAATACCAAAGATGCTTTAATATATTACACGTTTTAATAGACAAGGGAACAACTGTTTTGATATATTTATAGACAGAAAACTAATTGTTGTTATATAGCTCAACACTTTTAGTTTTATTGTTTAAATCAATTTTCTTGATTTTTTGCGAGTACCATGCTTTACCATGCCTCAGAGAAAAACACTATTTTGTCAAATAGCTAACATAGCATAATCAGATGTAGCTTTATTTTTATTACCAGTAATACATTATTTTCTACATCATACATTTTAAAATTAATTGCATGCCATTTATCAACACAAGCCATCCAATATTTAATATGATATTCTAAAATCTATCCATTTTACTGCAGTGTGCAACAGTGTCTCACAGCAGCTGCCGAGCGCAGGCACAGAGTAACGTTTTTTAACATTTTTAACACTCAAATGTATCTAAGATGTTAAACAGAGTTGCATTACCTCATACTCATGACCGGAAAAGCGGAAGCGGCGCCGGCGACTGTGTCATGATAAAAGTTCCGCTGCTCATGAGGCGTGTGTTGCGCAATCGCTCCAGTGGCCTCGTTCAGCTCCCACAACACTCGCTCCTGCTCTGCTTCATACTACAGTAACATTAATAATCTCATCCATGAACATGATTTGTCATGATTTGACATCAAGCGACGCCTTTGTTTTGAACAGGCCTCTAGCGGACAAAATTATTACATATTGTACCTTTATGGCAATTTTTCTGAATACACGTATTAATTTATTTCAAAATAAATGAATGAATAAATAAGTAATTAAAATAGTTGTAAAAAAAAAAATGGCTTGACGTGTTCAGAAGTGCTTTCATCCATCTCACATTCTATCAGAATCTATTGCAGCGGTTACACAGGTACACAGGATAAAATTTAAAAAAAAAAAAAAGATACGCAGGGAGATGCTATTGCAAATCTAAAGATCAGCTGGTACATGGAACAACTGCAGGAGATTGTGTAGCACATAGACTGTGATCCTGATTGTATTTGTACCATTATTTATGGTAATACTTCAGATGGGGAACACATTATATGAGTGTATATGAATGTGAATTCTGAATGGCGTTTTACCTGTGTTTGCATCATGGCACGTTCAACTCTCCGTGAGCTTCCTCTCTCCAGCTTAGTCCTCAGGCACAGTGATGTCACTTCCACCGCCCAGAACTTTGGCTGAGACAGCAAACACTGAGGAAGAGAGAGAGAGAGAGAGAGAGAGAGATGAAAATATCATTCATGGTGACATACAGATTTTTTACACCCAACTTTCATGAATATGTGCAACTACATGGCAAACCAAGAGGAGAAATTCATTACACATTTTCAACAACTGTGACAGAAAGCATACAAACACATCCCACACAAATTAAAAAAGAATCCATTGCATACAACCCCGACAAACACATACCACCCTCTGCATACAGAGACGTGAGCGTTCACTGGCCTGTATCACAGCAGCAGCGCGGCAGGTAAACGAGGGGCAGAGGACTCGGATGGAAATACTTTCCGACACACGTTACTGGAAAAGCATCCTGTCTTAACTGGAGCAAGACCGACACGTCAATACTGAATTTAAATATATGAGGTGTCTCAGATGCACTATTTAAAACAGCACAAGGTATTCAGAAATCAGAAAATATACATCTGCACTGGGGAAAGGGCTTTTAGTAGTAAATGCTAAGGCTATTTATACTACTGAGCAAACAAATAAGAAAAAAAATCATAAAATCATAGTAAATTTTACAAGTGAATTTTGGCATTGCAACATTGTAATGAAATGTTGGTATTCATTTAGAGATTTGGTAATTATTACATCTAACAGTTTTAATAATTTTTTGTGTTAATCCCCCAGTTTCACAGACAGGGCTTTAAAGGTTGCGTGCGTTTTTCATATTCGGAATCCTAAAAATTCGTCACACACAAAGACCTTGCACACTGAGTCTGATATTTTAATAATTAAAAAAAAAAAAAAACCCTGCAAAACAATATAAAATGCTTCAAACAGTGAGCACGATTTAGTTGTCCTCTCTCTTCTTAAAAAGAGAAAAAGAAAGAGGAAATATTGGGTCCATCCAATCCCGAGATTGC
Organism: Chanodichthys erythropterus; assembly: GCF_024489055.1. NCBI lineage: Eukaryota > Metazoa > Chordata > Actinopteri > Cypriniformes > Xenocyprididae > Chanodichthys > Chanodichthys erythropterus. The sequence goes on along the minus strand of NC_090238.1, from coordinate 20,177,968 downwards.
ATAGAGAGAAAGGAGAGTTCCACCTCATAAAGGAGCTGCGTGATTATCCAGAGCGTTTCAAAGTTTACTTCAGGATGTCAGTGGCTCAGTTTGATGCTTTGCTATTGGCACAATCTGTCTTTATATTATAGTCTGTCCCCTTGTATTCCACTGCTGCTTTGTGCTGTAGACGACGTGGATCAACTTGTCAGATGGCATTCTGGATTTTTGTGTTCTCATACGGTGTGTTCTCATACTCTCATACGGTGGCTCTGAATTGTCAAAACATCTCTAAAAATGTGTGCCACGGATGCGAAAAACGCAGAAAATCGAACCTGATCTAAATATTTATATGACGGAAGAGTTTCAGAGGCAGTGTATAAACGTGATGTCGAATTTATTTTTTAACGTGCAAAAGTTTTGCATGCCAATTTCGGACTCAGTGTGCAAAGGCCTTAAGCGTAGTTTCAAACAAAAATGCATGTTTGAGCCGTTTTAACTTAAAGCACCGTGCAGTGACATAATATCTTAAAATAAATCAGTGCCACTGTTTTGTCTCAAGATGCACATAATGCACAAAATTTACTAAAGCTTCTTAAATGTCCTAACTGAACTAAAGCCTAATCCTGGCATAATCTAAGTGAGGCTTAATCTAATCTAATCGTGACTGTGAAACCAGGCCAAAAAAGATTAACTTTAAAGGGTTAGTTAGACTAAAGGTTAGTCAGTGTAGGAGACTGACACAGAAGAGAAGAAAGTTGAATAGAGTCTTTTTTTTTTTTTTTTGGCACACAAAAGGTATTCTCGCCGCTTTATAATATTAAGGTTGAACCACTGCAGTCACATGGATTGTTTTATCAATGTCTTTAGTACCTTTCTGTGCCTTGAAAGTGGTAATTACATTGCAGTCATTTGATTTAATCAAAAAATATCTTAAGACCTTTGTTCATCTTTGGAACACAAATAATGTGTTTGGAACACCATGAGGGTGAGTAATCAATGACAGAATTTTCATTTTTGTAACTCGTTAAGTCAGTGTAAGATGACAGAAAAGGTAAATGTAAAAATACATTGCTTAATATGATAAAGGAACCAAAGCTAAATCTAGTCAAACTATATGTGCTTTCAATTCTTCATAATATTAAAATAAATAATAGGTTAAATAAGCAGCAATTTACATTACACTTAATACAGGTACCTGGAGCACCTGAAGTGCCACAAATAATCCCTATTTGGAAGATACAAATGCTTAAAACAAGATAATTTGCCATTTGGAATCCAAGGAGAAATGATTTGGAGGCTGTGAGATGTTCAGAAGAATTAGTGGCAGAAGCAGAGATCAGATCATGAGATCACAGCACCAATGATAAGAGAAAGACAATGGTGAGTCTATCCGGAGTACAGTAACTCAATAAGAGATACTGAACTGCTGTCAGTATAGTCAACTGCTGACAGACCCGTGAGCATTTTCACTGAGTGAAGATCAGATCTGTTTTTGTAGCCAATTTGGGAGACACAGAAGGAGAGAGGGAGAGGAAGTGTTGATTCTGGTCTTCCTGGACAGCAAGAGAGAGTATGACTAATGGAGTATATGTAGTAAACGAACAAAAGGTCAGTTCCAGAGAATGACTGCGGCGGTGTGTTAACATACACACACACAGGTCTTGTGATTTCAAACACTATGTCTGGCCTCCTCCCCTCAAAGCATTTATTACAGGAAAGGGTAACACCACTTCGGTCCCCTGACCTACAAAGGGAAATAAAGGAAAGGGAAAAAGCACTGGAAGGTTCAGTGTGATTTATGAGGACTTCAAGTCTGACTCAAACTCCTGCTCTTAAACCTGACATACACTTCAAAGCACTCCCATCTTCCTTCCTTAACTTCAAAGATCAGATATGCTGTGAAACATTGCTCACCAACATCCTCCTTGTTTTTAGAGGAATTAAATATTTCTAAGGCATTACAAGGCATTAAAATAAAATTTTACAACAACATCAAGACTTGCGGAATTAAAGTATAAATATTTAGACAAAAGTCTGTTGGGGAAAAAAAAAAAAAGTGTTGAACAGCAATTTCATCATTAAGTTTCAAATTTATCTTCAATTTTTTGGGGGAAATATATATACTACTGAGTTTATTTAGAATTATTTTGATAGAAAATGCACAAATTCAAAATAAGAAGTCTGTCATTTAAATGTGCTGCTAACATCATTGAATTTGTCTTACAAAACTTGCAAAATGGTGGCTGGTTTATTTTTAGGAGGAGGAAAATGGTTGTGGGCCCTGCTGGGGAGTAATGTTTCTGTAAGAAACACACCAGTCTCCTGTGGGCCATTTTCTCACTGTGTGTTAGCGTACTGTACTGTGGGGGTCTGTATTTATCTGTGTGGAAACGTCTATATTTAAACTCACCCTTACTGTAGCAGGCCTCACCCCAACTCTGTCTACAGACACAAGGGCTCCAGGAAGACTACAGTGCCAGAGTGTGTACCAGTTGACCTGCCTACCCAGACAGCATTTTTAGGCATCTTTGGCAAGCACACAATGCAAAGGTTGTTCCAAACAGTAGGCAGAAAAGTTATGCTGCCTCGTAAGACACTTGATCTATGGCGTGTATCATAACAGATGAGGCAGCCTCAATGCACTGCTCAGTATTAGGGGACAAAAGGAAGAATAAAGAAGATCCCAAAATGGCAGAAATGTCATTCAGCATTAAAAGTATTGATATAAAACAGATTTATCTAAATCATAAAGAATCAATGGTTCTTGAACAAAAAACAATATGACATGTTTAGTCAAAAGTTAAAAAGCTTCTTATGTTACATACACAATGTGTATGTTGAGAATCTCAATTCAGTCCCTTTTCAGTTAGAACGCTAAATTAGAAGATATCTTCTAGACACTAGATATCAAGACGCTCACTCAGGTTTGGTACAGAGCCAGAAATATCTCAATTCTCATTTTTGGACCATCTCTCAATAAAATAAACCTGGCCACATCTCTGAAGCACTGATTAACATAATGAATAACAGAGACACTTCGGCTGTCTCCCAATGCGCTGAAAGTATCAGATGGAGGGGCAGAAATTGTTAGTGACATAAGCATTTTGGCAGTCCATCTTTTGGAAACTTAAGATGATAATGTGTGGATTATTTTGTCTTTTCCCAGCAAAACTTCCTGAGTTCTCTCTAAATGTGTGCTATCTATCTATCTTTCAAAGGAGCATAACCAAGGGTGCATATATGAGATCTGAAACCGATAAAAGAAGGTCCCTGAGGGGGTTGAGGAACGAGCAGTGCCGCCTGAGGTCAGACAGAATACAAAACCCAAATTCACTCCGACCGTAACTACAGTGGGACGCACAAAATCAAATACGGTTCCAAAAACACCTACAAAACAAGCATAAAACACACAGCTTCACTTGAACAGACGAACGAGTCAAAAAGAGAGGAAAAGCCCACAAATGCTGATGTGTTGAAAAGGCAGTGGACTTCCAGAGATAAGTCAGCAGTCTACATTTGGTTTGAAGATGGATATCAAGTCAACAGACCTGATTTTGTGTGTGATATCAGAACAAAGCCTTACAAAATAGGAAGTAGAGGATATGCTATACAGGGGGTGACACATTAAACTGGGAATACACACACGAGAAATGCACTGTTCTCAGCTGATGAGAAGATAAAAAGATGGTCCTCTACACACAATCCCACACACACTTTGGGGGGTTGCACAAAAACATATTCCCGCCCCAAGAGGTCTTGTTGCTTACTGCAATGGCAAGTTGACAAGATGATTATCACAAAAGCAGTTTCCTTCCCTGGGGAAGAAGAAACCACCAAGAAACAACTTTTCAAGCTAGTGACCCCTCCCACTCCTTCCAGAATGGCACCTCTGTTCCTCTCCACATGCTTCTGTCGCTCTGAAAAACCTGTGTTGCTATGGTAACAGTATCAGGGCTCGGAAATGGGAGGGAAAGCATTTTAATCACTAGACCAGCCCAGGACTGAGACAGAGTATGGTTAGTTTTTGCAGAAAATAACTATATTGGACTCCAGTTTCCTTAGCTTTAAAGTCACAATGAAATGGGAGTAGCAACATTTTATTCCATATTGCGATGTATATCAGAGTGAGACGGATTGTAGAAAAAGGAAAGAATGTAGGGCAGGGACTTTGTTCTGCAATTCATTAGGCCTACCCTTCTCGGAAAGCGATTTTGTTTTCGAAATTGTTAAATTGCTGTACAATAAAGGGGGTTGTACCACAGACGAAAAGCACAGTGCCGAGTTGCGCCACATTTAAAATGTGAACAATTTTCTATGAGTGTATGCACACCAGCAATCACTCAGGAGCCGTTTAAAATCCTGCCACGCCACAGAGCGACACTAATGGTTTTCTATTAAAGGGGATCTATAATGCCCCTTTTTACAAGATAAGTCTCTGGTGTCCCCAGAATGTGTCTGAAGTTTCAGCTCAAAATACCCCACAGATAATTTATCATAGCTTGTCAAATTTCCCTCTAGTTGGGTGTGAGCAAAAACAGCGTTTTTGTGTGTCCCTTTAAATGCAAATAAGCTGCTGCGCCCGGCCCGTTTTCCAAAAGAGGGCGGAGCTTTAACAGCGCGTGCTTCGGTTGCTCAACAACAACGAAGCTGGAGAATCTTACGCAGACAAAAATGACGATTGTCAGTAACGTATTCAGCCTCACATTGTTTAAACTGAAGTCAGACACTGATGGAGAGACTCAGGAAGAAGTTACAACTTTTTGAATGCAACTGGACGTTTCTGAATGGTTATGTGATGAATCAACTCATCAACTAGCATGTGCCGTCATGTTAATCTTTTGTGCAAATCCAGTGTTGAACTGACCCTCATTTGTGAAGCAGTCCAGTGTAAAATTATGGCATGGTAACACTCTACTACAACAACTCTTCCTCTTCTCTAAAGCAGCCCAACATAGCCTCACCCCCTTTGTTGCATGTTCTCGGGGGCAGGGTTTATGTAAATTTTAGGATTAGTGATGTCACCGGGAACCCGGGAAGAAGCTCATTGTAGTCTCTACCAGCCATTTGTTGTAGTCCTTAAACAGCGGATTCTTAAAAAGAAAATATATTTTTTTATTTTTCTCCTTTTCACAGCAAATCAGTGCACAGTCAATTTGGATTGCAAGCGTCTTGCGAGCTATCATTTTTAATAATTCCATTCTCACGTGTGATCTTTCATTATTTCCTTATCACTTCTCGCGTTTTTGGTTGTGAAACATAGTTTGCGGACCAGATAGAGTTGTTGGCAATTCATCCTAGTATAAAGTCATGCAATGCATAACCCCGTTGCCGATCCTTTGTGCAATGTGCACACAGCAGCAACTTAATGCTACCCCAGATAGACGTGCATGTGGCGACTTTGAAATTCATGCAATGTGAACTCAGCATTAGTGAATGTAATTGGTCTAGTTTTCCAACTTCAAATGAAGGAAACCATATTTGGGTCTTTACCTAGTAACTACAGAAAGAAAAAAAGAAAAAAAAAAGCAAGCATTGAAAGTATTTTTCATCTTATGAATTTAACCAAAACCCTAGAGCATCATTTCAAGCTTAAAACCACTTTCAAATTAATCAAATGACTCAGACTCTGATGACAAATGGACTTGGGTCCACCTCAAAAACTTTAGCAAGGCAGCATCCTTAATTATAACAATGTTCACATTAAAAAGCAAAAAATATAGAATAGCCAGTCTTCTGGATACTAATGTATAAGACTATAAAAAGACAGATGACTTTGTGAGCGATTCGGAGAAGCTTGACATCACTAATAAAAGCACAGCTGGAATAATAAATGAGCTAAAGCCGCAGCAGGCTGCCTTTAGAGACACCCGTCCAAAGATGTGAGACAGAACAGTAGATGTGAGCAGTAGCAGCACAGCTCTTCAGAGGTCTTTCCAAGAGAGACGCCATGAGAGATGGAGGGAGAGAGAAATTTAAGAGCTGCCTAAATGAGATGTTCAGTGGTCCGAGTCTTTACCTTTATTACTTTAATTACACAAAGAAAGAGCAAAACGTCCTCATTTCTGGGAATAAAAAAAGACTTTAGGCTCTTTCTGTAGAATATGAAGGCATGAATAACTCTAAAACTCTATTGTGAAATTCCCTGAACATCAGTCTTCACTTTTTACTGGTTAATTACAACAGAACCATCAGCAATATAAAACATTAAGTTCATATTCACGGAGGACTGCATACTTCATATTAATACTGCTGAAGTGGTAGAAGGCAAGACCGGAGAGCAGGAGACTCAGGGTCTAAGATGTCACTGAATTGAGCAATAGAGGGAATATTAGATCATTTTCTGTGACAATCTACGTCAACAATGAATTTCTCTTGGGGCACAAAAGTACAATGATTACATAACCTAAATGCTAAACTCCTTTTGCAATAAGAGTGTTATGTTTATGTAAGATTACAATCCTGACAGTTATGACTTATAGTTGACCATGACCACATGGTTTGCTTGGAAGCAGAGCCAGTTATCATTTTGATTATGTATGAATGTGTTTATGGGAAGAATTTTTTTTTTTTTAATTTATATAAATAATTAATTTTACTAAAACAGCCTCTGGGAGTGAATTAATTTCTTAAAGTAAGCTGACAAAGGATAGTTTTGAAAACTCAAATCATATAAATAAAATACTGGTTGCCACTGGGCCAATATTTCTTAGCCCATCAGAATAAAAGTCACTATAAAATCCTGCGTCAGCATCACTGTTCAGGAAGCACTTAGACATAGGGTGGCTTACCAAACAGATGACGCAAGTGAGGACTTTCATTTGTTGAAAACGATATCCTACCATTACATCTTGAACCCACTCTAAATCGCCAAAGCTTCTCTGTGAGCCTATGTAAATAGTCCTTCAAATGTCAGATCACTACTGTGCATCTGCACAATGTCTATTATGAAAAAAAAATAAAAATACCATTAGTAGAGCTGCTACTGTAACACGATATGGCTGCTGCAAAGTATTTACATGGATATTAATTTAATCTGTTAGGTATGTGGGAAGAAACCTCAAAAGGAGGCTATAAATCCAGTATAAAATCATCAAGGTTCCCTCAATAACAAAGTGTCAGACATGAGCTCATTGTGACCACATCTTTATCATCAAAGTTCAAATGCCATTTAATTCTGGAGCAGGTGGCCCAAGAATGATGCCATGTGCAAACTGCAAGGAGATTCATTTTTGTATTATATCATTTAAACCTGTCAATGACAGCCAAATAAAATACAGCTGTAATGCGTCACCATGACTTCACGAGGAACGGATTTTGTGTTAAACTGTTGAAATAAAATAAAAGTAAGTTTATTATCTGTGGCTACATTCTTGGTTCTGATGCAATACCTCTTCAATAGCAGTTTTTACCTATGGGGGACTGCTGACTAAACACACATGATTGAGGCAAATGTGAGAATGTCAACTTTCTGCAGAGAAGAGCACACACTCTAATCAAACCCACCTGGGTCTGAAAAATTAAAGTTCAAACATAGGCAATGTAGCTGGGTTACAGCTAAAGAACTCCTCAGTTTAAAGATCTTCAGCAAACCCATGGCCACTAATGATGACAAAGTTTAAGGAGTCATGAATTGAGATATCAATTTTTTTTTTTAACTTTTGACATAAAGAGGTCATTGTACTATAAAAATATCACCATAAGTCATCCTTTGTCAACTACAAGTACTTAAGTACAAGTACTCAGATTTAGTCGCCACAACCAAGACCTATAAATCACATGTAATACGCATAAATGTTTCACATTGTTTGCAAATGTATGATCTATGTAACAAGATACTTTTTCCAATATCTGAAGTTTTCAAAACAATACCACAAAGTTTATTCATTATTTTTATTTCAAATCCAAAAGTTGTTACTGAAAATGTTTTGTCAGCATTGCAATTCTCTTTGTACACAGTATTGGGCTGTTCTATGTTAAAACGGCAGCGTCGACATTCGTGGGCGGGCCTGTGGCTAATGTGACGTCACACTGCCAGGGATCTGGAAATGGCTTGTTCTGAGAAACTGCTTATGATTTATGGGGATTAAAAAAAAAAAAAAAAAAGGAGTGGTTGAATTTTTAATCATTATAGGGTGGTTGTGTACACACACTGTCAACACACATTTATAGCCAAACACCATGCAGTAAATATTGCATAATAGGTCCCCTTTAAAGGTGCCCTAGAATCAAAATTTTATTTACCTCGGCATAGTTAAACAACAAGAGTTCGGTACATGGAAAAGACATACATTGAGTTTCAAACCTCATTGCTTCCTCCTTCTTATATAAATCTCATTTGTTTAAAAGACTTCCGGAAAACACGCGGATCTCAACATAACACCAACTGTTACGTAACAGTCGGGATCATTAATATGTATGACCCCAATATTTGCATATATGCCAGCCCATGTTCAAGGCATTACACAAGGAAAGGCAGTATTAACGTCTGGATCTGTGCACAGACAAGGTAAGCCAGCAAGAACAACAGCGAAAAATGGCAGATGGAGCAATAATAATTGACATGATCCATGATGGCATGATATTTTTGGTGATATTTGTAAATTGTCTTTCTAAATGTTTCGTTAGCATGTTGCTAATGTACTGTTAAATGTGGTTAAAGTTACCATAGTTTCTTACAGTATTCACGGAGACATTTTTAAACGTGCAGTTTGTATAATTCATAAACAACTTCATTCTTTATAAATCTCTCCAACAGTGTAACATTAGCCGTTAGCCACAGAGCATAGCCTCAAACTCATACAGAATCAAACGTATACATCAAAATAAATACTTTACTCACATAATTCGAAGCATGCATACAGCATGCATGACGAACATCTTGTAAAGATCCATTTGAGTGTTATATTAGCTGTGTAAACTATGTAAATGCACTGTAATATAGTCGAGAGCTGGTGTGGCAGGGAGCAGGTGAATTAAAGGGGCGGCGCGCTGCCAAAATCAGTGTATAGTTAATGATGCCCCAAAATAGGCAGTTAAAAAAAAAAAAAATCTATGGGGTATTTTGAGCGGAAACTTCACAGACACATTCAGGAGACACCTTAGACTTATATTACATCTTGTGAAAAAGCAATCTTGGGCACCTTTAATGTTATGAAGTGATGAGAATACTTTGTGCACAATAATAAATAAATAAATAAATAAATAAATTCAATATTCAATCATTTTTCCTATTCCCTGTCAGTCTCCTACACAGTTGGCACATTGAACGCGGTGCACAGCTTCCGTGTTCTACGTCAGCACGCCAACTCTGTATTGGCTGGCTCCTGCGTCCGCTTCACACGCATGCGTCGTGCCGCTCACGTGTACAGCGTCGGCCAATACTGAACAATTATAGTCACGTTGACATGTTGATTTTAATCATGTCTTTATTACTTCTCGGGACCTTGAATGGAACTCTAAATTTATGAACTTTAAATTTATAAAATATTGAAGTTTTTCTATGTAATAAATTTAAAGACGAGACTCAGAAAAACACTTACTTCTAGGAACTACTTTCCCAGAATGAAATTACCTGTTGAATTTCTGTAACTGTAATGAAGCAAATAACACTACCATTAATTCAAATTCCCATGTGTTGGAGCCAATCTGATTCAAATTCATACTCAAACAGAAAAGGATGTAATTCTTCAATTTAGACCACTTGACCTCCGAACCCATCTGAATATATCTGATCACAGCATCATTCATTCAAAGGGCTAAGGACTTCTGACTGATAAAACAGTCCAAAGATTTAAGTTTTTTTTTTTTTAAGGAAGTCACCCTGATGTCCTCTTGCGTCTGAATGAATCGATCATGTCACAATCGCTTTAGCACATTTGTAAGACCTGAACTCCTCTTTGACCTAAATGCAGTTTACTAAACAGTCAAAGCATGCCTCTGTCAGTGGCTGGATAATCTACCATGAAATCCTCAGTTTTTAAATTCGTGACAATAGACCCATGAATAAAACTAAAGGTGGACAGCAGACAACCTGTGAGGTTACCGTCCAATCCAATGTCCATGTCCCTGAGCTGGCAATGAAATCATGAATAACAACCTTTGAAGGTGCACCAGATTTGCTATGACTCAAGCACCTCGAGGTGTTTGGATATGGCAAGGGTCAACAGTGAACAACAGCTCTAATTCGGCAAGACAGAAATCCCAGACACACCATGATCTACGTGTACACAAGCCTAGTGTTGGCAATAGGGTGGTGTGATATGTCTTTAGTCTGAAGTATACCCCTGAGTGACAGAACGCTATTGGAAATGAGGAGGTCTTGGCTTGAGAGAGAATTTGTTGTGAGGTCTGGATGTCACTAGTCAGACTAGACATAGAAGAATTCCCATTAAGATAAAAAAAAAAAGATGTCCTAACCCTTATGTAACATGTTTACTGGTGAGCAGGACAGCTCAGGTAAACGGGAGGGATGACATCCTTCTCTTTTGGATAAAAGGTATATTCCTTTTCTTCCTTCTGTACTTTATCTTATTTGGAGAGAAGCCCTGTAAGTCCTAATGGAAAATTCAACAGTTAGAGCGCAAACTGAACATAAATAATTATTTTCTTAACAGACGATGACTTAATCTTGCAATAAAGTTTGCAAAGACCTAATTCCACATGTATTTATTTAGAGATATACATGAAAAGTAAAGACTCTGGTAAAGTCATTAGGCTCTTGTGGAACTAGAAGATTTATAGTGAGACAGTCACATAAACGCTGCAGCTATAAATTAACCCCAGCGGCCGACCCGCTTTCTATCAGAACGGTTCCACTTTCCAAACAGATCTGAGAGCTCAAATTCAGCCTGAACTGGCCAGTCGCTCCTAGAAACCATCCTGAAGCCAATAAGACGACTTGAGCCAGTGCACATCTGCACCACCATGATATTCTGATTACGACAGGTGCTTCAGACACAAACATTTCAATGAATGAAGAGCCACATGAAGATCCCAAATGATCAACAAAACAAGAGACAGACCTTTGGTCCAAATAACATTTTAAACCACCCTATAAACAGAAAATGAAAATGGCAGGTAACATTGTTGTGTTTGATCTGGTTCAGTCTGGTAACAAAACCAAAACTGTATATCATTTATAATATAGTACTATATAATAATTTTTTAACACCATGCCAGCAGCAATGCTAATCTTCATATCACAATTTAAGTAGCACATAAGCAAACGTCCCCCAAAAAACGACAACCTGTTTATTCCGTTCTTTGCTAGTAAGCGTGTTGTAAATCTATAAGGGACCAGACAGACGCTCTGCACTTTGTAATTTTTTTTTTTTTTTTTTTGACATTTATGATCTTCTGGATGGCTTCAGCATTGCAAGTATTTGAAATTGCTTGTCAGGTGACATATTACAGATGACACAGCCAACAAGCAAAGATCCGAGGAGCGAAAGTCATTTCTCTGGGATTCATCACCAAACAAATTAATGTCAGATCACTGCTGAGACTGTGCATGTATAAAATTAAATTTTAGCATATGACTTACAACAAAGGCATCTTTGGTAGCTTTTCAATGTCATAAGGTGCATTTGTATTTGAATCTACTGTAAATGCAAAAGAAATGACATGATTATGTAAAAGTAAACTTTTTTTGGGTTGAATTTGCAGCAATACACACATATATACATATACACACAAACACTCATACCATTTTGGTCATACCACCCACCCTAAAAGAAAAAAAAAAAAAAAAAAAACAACTAAAAATACCTGCTTTCCAGCAGCTCAAACAGTAGAGCATGGCAATAACAATGTCAAGGTTCCCAGGATATGCACAAACTGATAAAATGTATACCTTGAATGAAAAGCAAGTCGCTTTGGATAAAAGCACTTGGCAAATGCATGAAAGTAAATGTACTTCACTGCATGCAATACATCACTAAATGATTCAATATGCGTATATATTTAATGCGTGTAGCATATTCTTAAAGATAAAAAGCGGACTGTGATCTTTGCTGGGCACGTGACAACCATCTAACCAGCCTGCAGACTCCTGGATCCACATGTAGACTGGAAAGATGCCTGCACACACAACCAGCCAGTGGAGACCAGCAACAGCAGGCTGCAGATCAGCAGAAGGAAAGGTTGTTGGCAAACAACCTCAATGAACTGCAACAATGTAAGAACACAGGTGTTGAATTAAACTGAGCATCGGGTGCAATCAATCAGTCATGGAGATTAAGTAAACCTCTAAAGTGGAAGGAAAGGGCTAGTTTGTTCTCTGCCTGTATTGTCATAGCTGGTCTTTTGACCTCCAGGAAAACACAAGGACAAGCCCAGATCACATGGACAGTATTTTAGGGAAAATGACAATTAGGGCTGTGGTTACAAGTAACATGAGTATGTCACCAAAAAAAAAAAAAGAGGGGAAATTAAACCTCACACTGTTTTCTCAAACTCACTGCACAGACAGGGCAAAGAAAACAAATTAGATCTGAATTGAGTGCATAATTCAACAGTGAATGAGCAAACATCTCATTAACGTCTAATCCTAAAACTCTTAAATCTGAAAGGGCAGTAGAGGAAAATCACCCACAGATCTGGGTAAGGTTTTTAATATTAATTCAACTCATCCTGACTGTAAGGCATCTTCTCATTGAAACCACACTAACTACAATTAGAGTGTTATACAAATATACAGCCCACTAGAGCTGAAAGTTGCACATGAATCTTCCACATATAATAACTGTGTTTTGCGAGTTTTACAAAGCACCAACAGGCTCTCTGAACACTGCGGGGTAAAAAAAAACAAAAAAAAAAACAAAGACGCTCTCATATTCTGGCTGAACTGGCGAGGAAGAGTCCTCAGCAAGAGTTGAGGAAAGGGGGGGGGGGGTCTTCCAACTCAAACCTAAAGGGTGTTTCTTCAACTTCTGGCACTTTTAACCCTGTAAACCAGTGGCCGGCAATAGGCAGCCTACGGGCCAAAACTGGCCCTCCAGCAGCGAGATTATTTTGATTGTGGCTGGTTCTGAAATAGATTTGTCTGGAAAGCACAGTTCATGGTTGCATAGCAACAACAGATGCCACAGGAGCACGAGCACTTTGGAAAGGAGAAAGCGGCGCAACCGCGCTTTCCACGCGTTTTTAGATGCGACATGTGAATGGCCCCTAATATTATATCTTTGCAAACAGCGACAACTTCGTTGCAGATAAGACATACCGCCTTTGCATTCACAAAACTAGGTAGGATGAACACATAGTTGTCTTTCCATTCTTCTTTGTAAGCCCCATTTTCGCTGTCAACTTTCCTTTTTAGACTCTTTGATAGTGCCATTTTCTCTCACCAGCTAGCTTAAATGTTAACATCACTCTGCACACGATGTAATATTGTACCTCCAGCATGCAAACAATTTAAAATAAATGCAGTTTAGTACGTGAGGATGCCAAGGAATAATTCTGAGTGTAAAAGTAGGCTACGTCAAATAATTATTAAAATAAGTTGGGCTCCATTGTGTAACAAGCAAATTAAAATGATGCACATTTATTATTCACAATATGGAAAGAGGAAATAAAACATAGTTAAGAGAATGACTCAAACATGCCATTAATGGCTTATTCCTCTTATATTTTTTTTTGTTATTTTTATCCATTCCGCATCTCCCACATATGTGTGTTTTAGCAAGGCCGTCTGTTGCAAGTTGGTGAATGAAGATACTTGCTAGGTTATGTGTCACTACTCTGCTTTATTAATTTATCCAGTGTAAAACCCGGACATTGCCACACAAATGTGGCTTTTTGTTAATGACTGCCTTACTACAGGATGTAACAGCTCACTACCAGTTACAAAACATACTATAACAGTCTGTCACAGGCAATACTAAATTTTTTTTTCTTCATCAATTATCCTTTGACTATGTTTTGGCCCGCCAACTAGTGGTGAAAAAATATTTTGGCCCAATGCCAAACTTACTTGCCGACCCATGCTGTAAACTTTCAGGAAATAAACATTCCTAAAACAAAATTTCAACAGCCATTACTCTAGTTTTCAGTGTCACATGATCCTTTAGAAATCATTGTAATATGCTGATTTGGTGCTCAAGAAACATTTCAATATTTTCAATGTTCAATTATTATCAATGTTGAAAACTGTTGTGCTGCTTAACATTTTTGTAGAAACCATAATAAATGATAAATAGAAAGTTAACAGAACGGCATTTATTTGAAACTGAAATCTTTTATAATATTATAAATGTCTTTACTATTACTTGATCAATTTAATGCACCCTTGCTGAAAAGTTTTATCTTAAAAAAAAAAAAAAAAAAAAAAAAAAACTTTAATGGTAGTGTACATTGTTTTTTTGTTTTTTTCTTCATTTATTCTGAACAATTCCTCATCAGAGTGTCATTTCCACCACAGATTTCTTGGTTTTCTTCACATCATATGTAATATTTAATCTCAAGCTTTTCAATGACACTGCCATCTCCTTGGAAAACAAGTACACTAACTTTAGAAAAAGAATTATTTAAATGCTGTGTGGTTGGAATGACAGTCATTTACATGTACAAAATTTATATAAATCATGTTCACACAAATATTGAAATGACTATTCATATTATCATAAGTCAAAAAAAAGTATAATTGATATTTTTGTGACAGGTTAATACTGCAATTTTGGGTAAAACAAAATCCATTTGAATAGCAGCCAAAACTGAATGAAGGCACGGTAAAAAAAAAAAAAAAAAAAAAGTTATACGTTATAAGTTAATGTGGTCTTCCTATGACAAAAGGAAAAGATGAATCTTGCTTTTAATAAAAAAACAAAAAAAAAAACAAAAAAAAAAAAACAAAAACAAATCAAAAGACATGAAAATGCCCAAAGTTTAAGAAACACCCACACAAAATGACATCATGAACAACAGGCAACACGACCATCCCATGTCCAGGCTCAAATTAGCAACGGTTGACTGAAATATTATCAAGATGTGCAGACCTGGCATTGCCCAGTGGAGACGCCCATCTCTGTGAACAAAAGATTTACGAGTTAATCTGCAGGTGTTCACCTTAGATCTGACAGGACACACTTCCCTAGAAGAGGCAATACATTCACACCCGGCTGCACTGGATTTAGGCACACAGTGCAGCCAACAGTGCACTGCCCTTGGCCAGAGATCATCGGTGAGATCAACACAAGTATCGGCCTCATGGGTAACACAGCGAGGAAACGACCCAGTCCAACCAAACAAACACAAGCTCACATTACATACATAATGGCATCACTACATTGACCTGGTGTAGGAGGGATTGAGATCCCTGATGGGGGTTCAATGATCATCGGAAACTAAACCGCTGACACAAGCTCAAACACCGCACCCTGGAGGTGACCGCATGTGGTCTGGTGGCCAAAACAGCGGGAAAGTGCTGACAGATAGAGGAAGGACAAACAGCCCAGGTGGTTTTGCCAACTGTTGGGCTCCGTTTTGACAGCAACTAGTAGGGATGCTAGCACCCATGACATCACAAACCAAAGAGATCAGACCAGAACAGCCTCAAAACCTCTATGATTCATCTCAGATGAGGACCTCTTTGAAACCGAAGCGGGTTTGGCACTTACGAGGGGGGATTTTGATCCGAATGATGTTACTCTTCCCATGGCCAAGACCAGTGGTTTACAGGATCAAGAAGAGAAATAAGACAGCAGTCTGAAGCAAACTCCTATTAAAAAAGATGAAAATGGCTAAAAATGGAACTTAACAAATAATAATTAAAAAAGCTTTATTGACCTCAACAACCTCATCATTTAAAGAGCTAGTTTCCCTGGACATACTATCAGCTAAAAAGGGTTTTTCAAACCTGATTTGCCAATTAACAGTGTAATCCAGTACCAGGCTTAATAAGCACCTGGGAACGTGGCCAAAGTGGCATCGGATTGATATCTGGACGCATATAAACATTAGTGTCAGTATGGTATAGTGTATGATGCATAAATGCCTATTGATGCACAACAGATCTTAGTAATGTGCAATGACAAATAAGTCCTAAATGATTTATCATGCCACGTGTCAATGATAGGAATGTTTCATTCAATACAATCATTATCAGCTGTACGTGCAACAGTATTTGAGGTCAATCAATGACTCTTGATCATTAAAACCAGAGGAACTCACCACCATAAGTCATCCATTGGGCAACGGGACATTTCTGCAATGAGTTACGACAATGAGCTCTCATATACACGCACACATAACCGCAAACACAAAAAGAACATGTCCTCATGCTTTGAGGGTGTGTACATCAATGTATTTTTTCTGACAGCACACAGTTTTATCATCCTCCCACCTTTCACGAAAATGATTAAATGAGAGGAAAGAGTGTTTGCCGCGTTAAACGGCTGGGGTATGAATGTATTCCCTGCTGTTCCTACAGAAGTGCTAACTCAGCCACAAACACGTCCCCTTCCCTGGCTTCCCTGAAAAGGCTTCATTTTGAGGATGAAGAAAATAAATAATCCTGACATATAAATGATAGTCCCCACCCCTCGATATGCTCCATCTCACTGGTTATTCTTGGATAGCTCCAGTACTATAAGGCAGGTTAAATAGGAAATGCTGTATAGCTCATGCATTTAAAAATGAAGCTCAGTAAAACGTAACATCCAGAAACGACACTCAGGGAGTTTAATAGCACAGAGTACACAAAAGAGCTAGGCACTGATGAACATGGTCATTATAGTTTAGAAAAGCATACACATTTGTAACCTTTGAAATTAACCATAAACTAAGACTGCTTCTTGCATTCTATCAAAATCATCCAACTGGAAAAAAAATTGGAAAATAAATTCAAACCATCTGAAATTTTGGACAAATTATGAAAAATTCTCTCTTAGGAGTTTCCTTTTGTATTTTATAATTTTTATAAAAAATTAAAAATTCAATATCGCTTTTCGATTAGGGTCCAATTCTCATTAACTGTTAACTACGACTTTTGCCTCAAACTCCTAATTACTGCTTATTAATAGTTAGTAAGGTAGTTAAGTTTAGGTATTGGGTAGGATTAAGGGATGTAGTATAAGGTCATGCAAAATAAAGCATTAAGTGCTTTATAAATACTAATAAACAGCCAGTATCCTAGTAATATGCATGCTAATAAGCAACTAGTTAATAGTGAGAATTGGACCCTAAACTAAAGTGTTACCAAAAATTTATTTATATTAGGGCTGGGCGATATATCGTATGCGATTGTCACGCGCATTTCGTCAGTAAAGCCGGTTCCCTGATTACCGCTAAATCGCCATCACCTGCTTTCAAATGGAGCGGCATTTAATAGACAGAGCCGTAGTTCACTGACAAGCCACGCAATATCGCGTTCATTATCGAAGGCGATTCATCTGTGATACGAACGCGATATTGCGTAGCTTGTCAGTGATCTACGGCTCTGTCTATTAAATGCTGCTCCATTTGAAAGCAGGTGATGGCTATTTAATCAGGGAACCGGCTTTACTGACGAAATGCACGTGACAATCGCATGCGATATATCGCCCTATATATCTAATTTATATAACTGCTTATATAAACTATATTTATAGGTGTTTATATAAGCATTAATGTAACACTTTACAATAAGGTTTCATTTGTTAACATTAATTTACTAAGAATGAGCAATACTTCTAAAGCATTTATTAATCTTAAATGTTATTTTCAACATTTACTGATACATTAAAATCAAGTTGTGTTTATTAACATTGGTTAATGAACTGAGAACTAAAATGAAGTTTAATAATTAACAACTAATACTGTAACAAATGTCTTTGTTAATGTTAGTTAATTAATTAACTAATGTTAACAAATGAGACCTTATTGTAACGTGTTACCACATTTATTTACATGTATAAAAAGCTTCAATTTTTACTTCTATAACAGTGAATTTTTTTAACAATGCTATCCTTGCTGATAAGGCAAGTACTGCATACAGTGTTTAAATGATTCAATTTTCCCAATCATACAGAAAAACCACCCAAATAATCATCATTTCATCTCATTCTAGTGTTTATGAGCACAAATTCATCAACTACAGTGATTTTTATTGAATTATGTCCAAAGGCAGAGGATGTCCTCATCCCAAACTGACTCATAGACCTATTCTACACCATTAATTTGGTTTCCAAGCTGCTTAAAATATGGACTAGAGTTCATGCAGAAAGCAGAGCTCCATCAGGCACAGGAAACTGCTGTTTGAACTCTTTGCTGGAAGTGTAGATTATTTTTCCAGAGGGACCTGACTCTAACAGCTTTTGCCGAATATGATGCAAACCTCTGGGTCAGACTCTGGAGACACATTTTTCCTTTGCGTTCCCTTTTTGCTGCTCATTTCCAATCCATCACACTGCTTCGCCCTGTCGGTCAGAGCCTCGTACCTTAAGCAAACATGAGATTGGCATATCTGATGACTTACACTGACGTCTTTGGAGTGGGTGTTGACACATTCAAGTTGGCTTAGAATTGTTTGCTAAAGCTGTCAGACAGTCAAACCTTCCACAGAAGGAGACCCATATTTCACAGTACCACACCTAATTGGGTTCACGAACACTCCGTGATCTTAAAAGGTGTTGATTAGGAGGGTTTAACGTCAAGGAGAGACCACCAACATCTCAGCGCCACGGCCATGAGAACAGGTGCGTGTATTTGCCAAAGTGTAGGAACATGTCCTCTCAAGGTTAAAGTTGTCTGGGAAAGTCACTTAATACTTTAGGGAAAATTTCAATTGGCCAGAACACAAAAACACTCGAAAAGAACTGACCTCATTCCAAGATGTGGGAGAGTTTAAGAGAAAAGTGCACACAGCCGAACGCATAAGATCGGAGGACTCGCTTCATTGCTCGTACAAATAAAGATATCAAGCTTTGAACAGCGAGGCGAGGCGGAGCAGCCGAGGTCCTCCGAGAGCCAGAGAAAGGCAACATCTAATGAATGCAAATAGATTGGGAGTCTGTGAAGACGGGTAGGGCAGTAACCAAAGTATAAATTAGAAAAGAAGAAAACAACGTAGGAGGAGGACAAGCTGAAACATCTCCCCTGAAAATGAGCTAAAGAAATGTTAAACAGCTTTAGACAGTTACACAAGCACAGATTCAGATAGTTTGTATGTAAATACAGCAGGAGAAGACAAAGACAGAAAAAGTAGAATACAATGGTTGGTTGTACTTTATTTTACAGTACATGCACTTTCAATGTACTGAATAGTGTAAGGTAACTACATGGGCTAAGTTGTAGGTTCGGGGTTAGTACCTAGTAGTTTCATTACTGCAATAAGTACATAGTATGTTCATGTGAAATAGGACTGTAAAATCAAGTGCTACCCAATGGTTTATAGATCATATACAGTGGTAATGAAATGACGATTTAAACATGTACAACAAAAATACATTGGTCTTTTTTGAATATACATACATATAAATTATATTTAAAACTATAACACTTTACAATAAGGTTCATTAGTTAACATGAATTAATAATGAACTGCACTTCTACAGCATTCATTAATCTTTGTTCATTTCAACATTTACTAATACATTAAAAAATAGACTAATAACTAACATGAACAAACAATGAACTGCAGTATTTTTATTAACTAATGTTAAAGATGAACAAATACATGAACAAATGCATTGCTCATGGTTAGTTCATATTAGTTAAAACATTAACATTATAAAGTGTTACCAAAAAACAAAAAACAATAATAATAGTAAAATAGTAAAAATAAATCCTCCAACTTTGACTGAAAATTTTGAAAATTGTGAAATAATTTTCTTAGTTTACTTTTGTATTTTTGATTTGAAAATCTTTACATATAATAATTATATAATATTATATAAATCCTGAAATGCATTATATAAAAAGTATATAAAATGTATATAAATGCTTATATTAACTACATTTATACAGTGTTTATATAAGCATTGGCAGAGTATGCTTTTTTTTTTTTTAAATGCAGGAACGTAAGTTTATGAAGTTTCACTACATTCAAAAAATCTGAATATTAGACATTTTCCTGGCAAGTTAATGAGAAAACATGGGAGAGGACGAGGAACAGGCATTAGTCAATTCTTTTTCTCATTTATGTTAATATTTTTACTTAAAATGTAAATTGTTCACATTTTCTGCACTGACTGAACTCACCCCTTGGCATGGCATAACTTGCAGAGTTTTTTCCCCCCCGACAAGTCATATTTCTATGGCTCTATAGTTGACTGCAGACATGCTTTAATAACTAAGAATATTAGTTTTACCTCCTCTCACTACTCCATGCCATGCTAGTGGTCAACTAGCTTATCCTACTCACCCCATACCAAAAGTATCATGTTATTAGCATCTGAGACCAACCACAACAGAACAAGACACATTTGTGATTCTGAAGTGGTTGATTTTGCTGTCAGACACATTTGTATATGGATATAAATCACACACAACTGTCCTCAGCAATAAGAGACTATAAATAATTGAGTCTGTTGGTGGGTACAGGTTGCTGATTTAAAAACTCTTTGTATGCTAATTTGCTGGTGGTTAAAAATGATGTTCACAGCAGATGTTGACAGTGTCGCGTTGAGCTCGTGGCTGCTTTTACAGACGCGTCTCCGCCACAGGGCTTTGTTTAATTTAACGGTACATATCGATTAAGCAGAACATGCAGTATGCGAATCGCCACATTGTTGTTTCCGCATCTTAATGGTGGGAAGCTCGCTGCAAATTAAAAAGAAGTGACTCTCGGGGTACCTTCCTAAATTGTTTGTGTCTGGCTGTGGCAGAAACATTGAACTAATTAAATTACCAGGAAGTGGCTAAAAGATTATTGGGAAGACAATATGGCCTGCTGGCAGAGAAGTGTCTTCATTAGCTCAGTGGGTTTTGCGCTCCTCATATATGACCAGACGCTTAGGTTTCCAATGGCTTTTCACTCTCCTGTATTGAGTTTTGAGTGAATGAGCTGAAAGGAAATGGGCAGTTTTCAATCTGTCCATCATTCTCACCAAGGCTGTCAAAAACTGAAACTGCTACACTTGAACATATAAAGACATGTCAAAATAATAAATCTTCCTCTTTGTGACATTACAAAGTCTGGAAGTCAAATCCTCAACAGCATACAGATGTCAGAAAAAGACAGAGCTCAGACATTAACACACCCCTGTAGATTCAGATTAGCAAAAAATATATACATAATGATTTTATTTTGCCTTGAAAAAGTTGCATATCCGATATTTGAATATATTGTACAAAATAATGGTTTAAATGAACAAACTGTATTTAATACTCTTGGTTCTTAAGTCGGCTCCTCATGAACAAATGAGTGGCACAGCTTTATGTATGATTCCCTAAATGTCCAGATTGTTCAAACTTTACAAAAGTGGAGAAGAACACAAATGCACAGTGCATTGTTAGGGGAAAAAAAAAAAAAAAAATCAAAGATTTTACAGGACCTATGAACTGCAAAGACTCATACACCACTATTGCAAGTTATTAACTGTTTCCACCCAAGTTGCAAATTTAATTTATGCAAAATAAATCAATTAAATATTGTGAATTGTGAATAAAGCAGTGTTTAAGGGAACAAAACCATCACTTTCAAGGAAGTTTATGCACATTTTCTAACTGAACAAATATAATTATCCACTATAAGTTTTTAATGCACATTTTGAAAAAAGATTCAGTGTTATGTTCAGTTTTCCTGTGTTTTGTGCATGTTTCCTTTGTTCTAGTTTTCCCGACTATGTTAATTACTTTGTTTGTAGCCTTGGTTACTGATTCAGTTACACCTGTGATTAATTTCATTGATTGGTTTGGTTGTGTATTTATACTGCCTTCACATTCTATAGGAAAGTTGATAATTCCCACTTCTGAAGTCGTGATTAGGAGCTTATCGCATTCAAGTTGACATGAGTGTGTTCAATGTCCATTTTATTTATTTATTTTTTTTATTTACATAGGAAACTCATATTTATGATAATTCTGAGAGCACATGAAGGCAGCATAAAGCCCCGTTTCTTTCAGTTCTTTGTCAGTTCTCATCGCATTATACCCTGGTTGTTCTGTTCTTGTGCCTTGAGTGTTTGGTTTGAGTACTTTGTTTAAGGGGCCGTTTACATGACACCGTTTTCAACTAAAAACTTCAAGCATTTTGAAAAGAATACCGTTAGCATTTCTTTACAAAGTGATATTGCAAACTACTGGCCTGACATGCATAAGTGTTTTTAGTCATTTTCGCAGATTTGTGTGAATGAGGATCATTTTGACAACGTTGTTGTCTGTACATGAAAAACGCAAAAGGAAAAATTTTTCCGCATTTATAGTTTTCCGAAACTTTATACTACTGCGCTTAAATACTTTCCACACCTTTTATTTCAACCAGACTGTGACAGGAATATTTTTTTGTTTTTTTAAAGCAACATAAAGAAAATTGCCAATGCTACAATGACATGATTAAGCTTAGAAAATGTAATTTTTTTATAAAAAGAATGTAAATGCAACTTTTTATTCATTTTTGTGAATTTATGTAAAATTCTGATGTAAATTTATACATGTAAATATCTTTTTGAATTAAAAAAAATATATATATCTTGCAAGATGTATGTAAACTTGTGAGCAGAACTGTATGTGGAAGATTTCTTTTTTTGCTGTTCTGAGCAGTATAACAGAAGCGACCATTAGACCATTTTATTTGGTAGCATAGACAGACACACTGTAGATCCTAAACTGTGACCAAATGAGAGGGAGACAAACTCAATTTGTCAGAATGAAAATGCAAGTGTGTGTACTGATAGAGTCTATAGAGACGGGTTAACCTCACCATCTGTGAGAAAAAGACAAAAACAGTGCATCTTACCGTTGTGAAGGCCAGGAGCTCCTCATCATTTAGCTTGTGAACAGGATTATTCTTCTGAAAGTCTATACTGCAAAGCAACAAACCACAATCACTCAAAAAAATCTGCATATATTTTTTCCCCTCATAATGATGCCAATGCAAAACAGAGAGCTTGCATGTCTCATCCTTTATTCTTCAGCTTTCAATCTTTTGAGAACAAACATGGATTTCACATATTATGACAAGTGAGTGCCTTTTCTATTTGTCAGGTACTTACTGTATAATCATATCCTGCCATAGCCTCAACAAAAATTTTACCATATGTTAACATTGCTGCTGACTTTAGTGTGGGTATATCTCATGAATCCACAAAAAAAAAAAATGACCCATGCATTTTGTGGAGTTCACCCTATAGTGCAGTAGAGGACTTAAAACAAAGTTGTCACAAAAAGATCAAATATGAGGTTGCACACCCTCACTCAGCAGTTCAATTATTTAATCTTTGTAATAACCATAGCTCAATATTCTAGGTAACTTCAGCTACTTTCCTCAAGCTGCAACCGTCTGACTCGCTCATTTGCATCACAGTTCTTTACGTTAGCAGAGGATAATAAATGTAAGTCAGGCTGTTCGCATTCCGCTAAACCGTACGTGCGGTTTTGCTCGACTGCACCACTGACGGCCCATAATTCACCTTCAACCATCACACAGCCCAATTAAGGTCCCTGGCCTGCATAATTACGCCCCGCTAATTATTTCACGCCTGCAATTTGTCTCCTAGCAGCCAGTCGGTCAGATGACGACCTTTCTACAATGAACCGGGCGCACAGGCTGGTACAACGCTAATTAGAGAGCAGTGTAGGAGAACCCAACACCACCTCCCGGGGCTAAGATGGGGGTGGATGACCATCTACTTTTTATTTCAGAAAGGAGAGGACCACTCTCAATGTGCACTTGGGCAAAAAAAAAAAAAAAAAAAAAAAAAAAAAAAAAAAATACAGTATTGCAAAACAGAGGCCTGATGCAGCACTTCAAAGTTACCAAGATAAAACAACCCCGTAATAATAATGATTTACATATCCCGAACATGATTAAATGTCGAGCTGCAGCTTGAAAAGTCAGGAACTAAAATACTACAGTAACTAAATCTTATCTCAAGGATTAGGAGGCAGAGAAGACTATTTTTTCCTTGTATTTTTGTGTCTGATTTTAAGCACATTTCAGCCAGAGGACCTGCTGAAGTCATACTCGTAAACGTTTTGGCTTGGACTTTGACAACCTGACTTTCAGAAGTATGTTCAATATCACATACACAAGGTAGACTCTTAAAACGGTCTATAATAAAGTGTCAAAAACAGACAAATGCATACTTCTAGAAAAAAGTGGCATGTGTGATTCATTTAACTTGACAGTGGTAGTTTATGCATTTCCTCTGCAAGACTTAACTTCCATAAAAGTGAAACTTTTACCTTCACAGTGACAATTTTGCTACTCACAAATTCATATGTGGATTCAATAAAACAGAAGTAATGGTGATTCAAAAAAAAAAAAAAAGTACAATTTTTGATATTGATTTGGGGGTCTACTAGAACAGGTTTTCATGCTTCAATGTTCAAAAAACACATTTTTTACATATTTTACATTGTTGCAGCACCTCTTTTCCCAGTCTGTCAGTAACACTGTTTAGGTTCAGGTGATTGTTCAACTGTTTCGAACATATTTTCGCTTTGAACAGCGCGTTTCAAAACACTATTAACACAACTCAACCAGGCCTAACCCATTTTTTGCTTATCAGTTGAGCGGGAATTATTTAAAAGAGGAAAATTGTGATGTGTATGCTTCTGGAAGAAAACTTAAGACTAATCGAGGCATTTAGGGAGTTCAGAAATAGTGCTTCCTGATAGAGAATAACTCCCTTTTGAGCAGACTTTATGCTTTGTAACTTTGCATCCCTTTTTCAAGCTCAAACAGCAACATTACACACTAAAAATAAAGTAGAAAATGTAAAAATGCATAATATAATACATGCTTAATGCAAATTAACACTTCAAAACTAACTAAATAGTAAAAAAAATAAATAAAAATGTATAATAAATGTATTACACATTTAAAAAAAAAAAAAAAAAAATTATCATTGTGTTGGACAGTCTACAGACTCTTAAAGTCCCCCTGAAATTGAAATTGTTTTTCTAACTTTTAGTATGAATATGTTAGCCTAAAGGTTATGAATAAGCATTTAGGAGATATAAGCATTCAAAACTTAGTCTCCCAATTCCGCTGAAATCGGTCATTTGTTCACACATTTACTAGTTTCTATATAGTGAATAGTGCACTATATAGAGGATAGGGAACGATTCAGATAGCGTAAATATGCTTTCCATTGAATGAAGTTTGTTTTCATATTAGTGTAATGTGAACCGCCATCTGCGCGAGTCAGCGCAGACCACAAAACGTTCGAACACATTTGAATTCTACAAGCAATACTGTATTTTAAAGAAATATGGAGGAGAAATGGTTAGAGATTGAGGAAAAATTTCTTACGATCTCAAGGGCTCTGGTCAAGCTGTGATCTAGGCAAAACACTGTTTTTAAAAAAGGGGAGGAGCTTCGATATATCCTGCCCTGTCTTCCTGTTTCATTGGAAATTGAGTCAACAAAGTGAATAAAGCTGCACGTTCCAAGACATTTCAGTGGGCCTTTAAAAATGAGGAACGTCTAAGTATTGCACGCTAATGACGCACAAGAGTGAAAGACACCATGAACAAGATTGATACAAATTGTTATGTGGTGACTTGGACCGCAAAGTACAGCCATAAATGCATGCGCAAGCAATTGTACTTTATATATATATATATATATATATATATATATATAGATATAGGCCACTTTTGAGTATAGTCATTAGTGCATTTTATTTTTTGTATAAAATGTTTTGAAGTCAAAAAGACATGACGCACTATTATTGTGTTTCATGACTGATCATTGTTGTCACTTCAGAGAACTGGGGTACTGGTGCCCATTTAAACAGGACAGATTCAAATCGACTGAGACACTCACCATGTGGCCAGTATAAGGGCCTGTTCCTCAGCGCTGAAGTCTGGGAGTTCATGTTCAGACGGCTCTGCCAGATTAATCTGGTTCAGGACTGTATCATCACTCAGCTGATGATCCTATAAACATATACACAGGCATAAGAATCAGAGCAGATGCTAGAGGTACTGTATGACAAACACAGATCACACTTCAGATGAGTAAAAAAGGAGAGGCAACATGACATTTAGTATTGTATTATGAACAGCATTTACAAAGCCCATTCTCCTGTCGAATTTTACATTGTAAAAGTCTCATTAAACAAGCACTTAGCCCTTTATAATCGCTTTAGAAGAGTCATTTCCTGAAATATTACCTCAAATGAGCAAATGATGCTAGTTCACGCATCAAGAAATCAATCATAGTCAGCATTGATACTTATTAGCTGGGGCGGGGCATATGCAAATTAACATGTTCCTCTGCTTTAGCCCATTTAAAATCGAATTTGTTGATGCTCAAATTCAATTCCCATGAAATTAAGTCTGACAGCTCACGTACGTATACTTTACCTGAAAAGCCTTCACACAGAGAAAGACCCACTAGAGTGCTATCAGCTCAAAATTTGTAAGAAAAACTGATCTTATCACATTTAATCCAAAAACTCAAGCTATCCTGGAAAAAAAAGATTTACTGGACTTTTTAGGGCCACAACATATAAAATGAGGCCAGCTAAGGGGACAGAGAGATAAGGTCCGGGAATTTTCCGTAAAATCTTTGTCTGTCCCCAATTTGTCATATTTGCAGCCAAAGCAGATAATACCAGACAGCAATGCCACTTCACAGATCAGCCAAACACTAGATAAAACTGCTGTCCAAAAATGTGTAATAAAAGTAAAGCACTGCCTCAGGGTGAGAGGAGAGAGACAGCAAAAGAAGACGGGAAAGAATGGGACAGATGGAAATCTGCATAAAATATATTTTTTCACGACCTTCACTGTAGCTCAATGTCATGTCTGCTGTCAGAAGTAAAATAAACGTCGCCCCCTGATGGATGGGAAAAGTAATGCACCATTTTTGCCCCCACAGGCACTGTAACAGGTATTTATGTATCCAGGGGCCCAAACGAGCATAAGACAAATGCCAAAGGAGAGTGGAAATTGACTTTTGCAAGTTACTCACCAATTTTTAGTGGAATTTTAGTACAAACTGTAACATAAGTTTAAGTTGAATTTTAAAAATAATATTCTGACTCTCACTCATGTACTGTACAATGACGCAAGTGATTCAGATGGCATAAATTGTCTAAAGAAAACTTATATTACATATACACATGATGCATATGACACTCTGGTGACAATTACCTGAGCTGATTATCATGTTAGGCAAAAACAGCTAAATAATTCCATCATAACTGGGATAAAAAAAATAAATAAATAAATAAATTAAAAAATTAAAAATCAATTCAATTAAAATATCTATGGCCTGTAAATTATGTCAATTAACCACCATTGTCATGACATTAAGTTAATTTTAGACAACCATGTACCTTTGGTAAGAGTTCTTTAGGTGTTGGTGTGAGGTAGAGACTATCAGAATTGGAAAAAGGTGAATTGTCCTTCCTTTTGACATCCAAGATGAGTTGAGCAAGGAAGTTCTCCTGAAAACGAGTTCTCTTCCCTAAGGCGCCTGAGAGAGACAAACAATTATTTAATCTTTCATGCATTCCATCAATTCTTTCCTCATTCTCAGTGTTGGATAATCCATATTTTCCCTCCATTCATTCATTCCATCTTCCAATTACTTCTGTCACATGTTGCGATTTATCCATCCTTCAATCACCTGCACAGAACAATCAGTTTTCTTCAAGATATATTGCCTACCTGTCATGTTAACATCAAGTCCTGACAGATCACGGGCCATCTGCAGATGTTCTTTGGCCCTGCGATACTCGTAGTAGGTCAGGCAGGTATAACTGCACTCCAAGTGGAACTGAATGGCCAGGCTCCTGTGTGTGTTGTCAGTGAACAGCTCCTCACATTTACACACTATAGAAAAACAGGAAGGACCAGTTCATGAGAGACACAATGTACACTTTTACACATTCATCTACACATGCAACATTTACTTTACCTCATATCTCCAAAGGTTAAATGATTGTATAATGCATTGGACATTCATAAGCGTAAAATAATTCTGATTATCACAGACAAAGTTACAATGAATGCGCCTATTAATTGCCTCTATTAGATCACTGTCCCTAGGACACAGCTGGAAACCCATAGGAATCCCAAAAAGTGCTTCAGGTGAAGAAGAAAAAAGGAAGGAAGGATGAAGGAAGAAGAAAAGAGGAAATAGAAATTAAGGAAGGAAGGGACAAATGAGGTGGAAAAGAAGAACAATGAAGGAAGAAAACAGGAAGGAGAAATGAAGGGAAAAGTGGAAGGAAATTACAAAGAAAGAAGGAAGGAAGAAAGAAAAGGATAAGGAAGGAAGGAAGAAAGAAAAGGATAAGGAAGGAAAGAAAGAAAGAAAAGGATAAGGAAGGAAAGAAAGAAAGAAAGGGATAAGGAAAGAAAGAAAGAAAGAAAGAAAGAAAGGGATAAGGAAAGAAAGAAAGAAAGAAAGAAAGGGATAAGGAAAGAAAGAAAGAAAGAAAGAAAGAAAGGGATAAGGAAAGAAAGAAAGAAAGAAAGAAAGAAAGAAAGGGATAAGGAAAGAAAGGGATAAGGAAAGAAAGGGATAAGGAAAGAAAGGGATAAGGAAAGAAAGAAAGAAAGAAAGAAAGAAAGAAAGAAAGAAAGAAAGAAAGAAAGGGATAAGGAAAGAAAGAAAGAAAGAAAGGGATAAGGAAAGAAAGAAAGAAAGAAAGAAAGAAAGGGATAAGGAAAGAAAGAAAGAAAGAAAGAAAGAAAGGGATAAGGAAAGAAAGAAAGAAAGAAAGAAAGAAAGGGATAAGGAAAGAAAGAAAGAAAGAAAGAAAGAAAGGGATAAGGAAAGAAAGAAAGAAAGAAAGAAAGAAAGAAAGAAAGGGATAAGGAAAGAAAGAAAGAAAGAAAGAAAGAAAGAAAGAAAGAAAGGGATAAGGAAAGAAAGAAAGAAAGAAAGAAAGAAAGAAAGAAAGAAAGGAAGGAAGGAAGGAAGGAAGGAAGGAAGGAAGGAAGGAAGGAAGGAAGGAAGGAAGGAAGGAAGGAAGGAAGTAGAAAGGAAGTAGAAATTACAAAGAAAGAAGGATGGAAGCAAGGAAGGGGTTAAAGAAGAACGAACAATGAAGGAAGAAAACAGGAAGGAACGAAGAAACGAAGAAACGAACGAACGGAGAAAAGAAGAAACAATGAAGGAAGAAAACAAGGAGGAGAAATGAAGGGAAAAAGGAAGTAGAAAGGAAGGAAGGAAGGAAGGAAGGAAGGAAGGAAGGAAGGAAGGAAGGAAGGAAGGAAGGAAGGAAGGAAGGAAGGAAGGAAGGAAGGAAGGAAGGAAGGAAGGAAGGAAAAAGAGGAAGTTGAAATTAAGGGGAAAAGAGGAAGTAGAAAGGAAGGAGGAAATTACAAAGAAAGAAGGAAGGAAGGAAACAGGAAGGAGAAATGAAGGGGATAAAGAGGAAGTATGAAGGAAATTACAAAGAAATAATAAGGAAGGACGGAAGGGAAAAGAGGAAGTAGAAAGGGAGGAATAAATTACAAAGAATGAATTAGGAAGGAAGGAAGGAAGGAAGGAAGGAAGGAAGGAAGGAAGGAAGGAAGGAAGGAAGGAAGGAAGGAAGGAAGGAAGGAAGGAAAAAGAGGAAGTAGAAAGGAAGGAGTAAATTACAAAGAAAGAAGGAAGGAAGGAAGGAAACAGGAAGGAGAAATTAAGGGAAAAAGAGGAAGTAGAAAGGAAGGAGGAAATTACAAAGAAAGAAGGATGGAAGAAAGAAAGAATTAGCAATGAATGAAGAAAAAAAAGGAGGAAAGGAGGAACAAAGAAAAAAGATGAAGAATGAAAAGCAAAGGAAGAAAGGAAGCAGAAAAGATGGGGAAATTAAGAAGAGAGGAAACGTAAAGGAAGAAAGGAGTACAGAAGAACAGAAGAGAAGAAAAAGGATGAAGGAAACCTAACTAAATGAATACAGTAGTGTAACTGAGGCCACAGTCCACAGCTGTATATCCACCTTCAGCAGTACTGCATTCTAAGCTAAACCCTCCATAAAGCTCAGCTTGAGCACTTCCTGTGACCTTCAGCACGATATGCGTGAAGGTCTGAGTGTTTTAAAGTCCACTCATTGCAGACCAGAGCTCATTTAGCATGAGAAAGCAGCACCTTTCCTCACATATACCAACAGAGCTCCAAATCATTCATGGGCAAGTCACGCACGTATCTGTGTGAGCAGAACAAAGAGAACGTCTCATTTCTTACCCTTCACAACGAGATGTGACACAAACAGTGTTAACTCATGTAAACAAAAAAGAAAGCAGAGGGAAAGGCAGTCATAAAAATATCACAGTGAGCCTCAAGTATACAGACTAAAATAGCTGAAATCCTAATTTTGAATTAATCATACATGCAGCCTACTTTTCTATGTCACATCTTCAAAATGGCGTCAAATGTTACGAAAGCTTGTCATTAAAGAACAAGCATCTCTGCCTGTGGGCTAAGAGAGGAAAAAAATAAAAAAATAATTCTACAGCTTTTGAGGTTTTCTAGAAAGCGAAAGCAATGATTAACTGGGTACGGATATGATAAGGGATATTTTATTTCTAGCTGGAGTTTCACTCCGAACACTAGATTTGTTTAATAATGTTAAATAAATTCAACTGAATACATAAATGTATTAAAAGGTGCCCTCGAATGAAAAATTGACTTTATCTTGGCATAGTCAAATAACAAGAGTTCAGTAAATGGAAATGACATACAGTGAGTCTCAAACTCCATTGTTTCCTCCTCCTTATATAAATCTCATTTGTTTAAAAGACCTCCGAAGAACAGGCGAATCTCAACATAACACCGACTGTTACGTAACAGTCGGGGTGTATGCCCCAATATTTGCATGTGCCAGCTCATGTTCAAGGCATTACACAAGGGCAGCCAGTAATGTCTGGATCTGCACAGGTGAATCATCAGACTAGGTAAGCAAGCAAGAACAACAGCGAAAAATGGCAGATGGAGCAATAATAACTGACATGATCCATGATATCATGATATTTTTAGTGATATTTGTAAATTGTTTTTCTAAATGTTTTGTTAGCATGTTGCTAATGTACTGTTAAATGTGGTTAAAGTTACCATCGTTTCTTACTGTATTCACAGAGACAAGAGCCGTCGCTATTTTCATTATTAAACACTTGCAGTCTGTATAATTCATGAACAACTTCATTCTTTATAAATCTCTCCAACAGTGTAGCATTAGCCGTTAGCCCACAGAGCACAGCCTCAAATTCATTCAGAATCAAATGTAAACAATATAACAGTATACAATACTCACATAATCCGACACATGCATGCCGCATGCATGATGAACACTTTGTAAAGATCCATTTGAGGGTTATATTAGCTGTGTAAACTTTGTTTATGCCCTGTTCAAGGCAAGCGCGAGCTCCGTGGTCGTGGAGAACGAGAATTAAAGGGCCAGTAGCCCTGAATCGGCTCATTTATAATGATGCCCCAAAATGAAAATGAATTAAAAAAAATCTATGGGGTATTTTGAGCTGAAACTTCAGACACATTCAGGGGACACCTTAGACTTATATTACATCTTTTTTTTAAAAAAAGTTCTAGGGCACCTTTAATGATAATGTATAATAAATTAATTTAAAAACAAATATTAAATTATTTTTTAATTAGGTTTGTTTAATAAGTACAATGACAGTAATTTCACAATAAAATGCGTAACTGTACTTAACATTAAACAAACAAGTACAGTTAAATAAGAATAATTAAACTAGTATTATTAAAATAATGTGTTAAAGCTCTTGTTGCCAGTGAAGCTCTGAATAAATGACCTTTTTTTTTTTAATATTTAAAATCAACACATTTAACCAATATGCAGACTCTATAACAAAGATGCCTATGGCTAAATTAAATCAAATCAACATCATGTAACTCAATTTTAGTTGACTGACAGCCCCACTGAATACGTCTGAACCTTTGATACTGAATTTATATTTAAAAAAATAAATAAATAAATAAAAAAAAAAAAAAAAAAAAAAAAAAAAACACCCCCAAATCAGTTCCCTACAGACACCTGCATGAAAGCGGTCACCTACAAACCTGCGTTTAAATCTTTAGTGGACCAGTGAAATGCTAGTGCAGGCTTGACATTTACTAACCACAATGATGAAAGACCTGGTCCAATATCCACTCACCCATGTAACTCACTGAATGTAAACGCTGATTAAAAATTATTCACCTTTATTATTTACCAACTCATAAAATGCTTCATTGACTTCAAAGTCAGTGAAATAAAATACTGCTCAGACAAATTTGCTCGAAACATAACCACAAGATGAGATTTCAATGGGGTTTAAGCCTGAGCACAGCTCTGAGGTGAAATATGACCTTATTGTTCTGAGAAATCTTTTCGGTTTCTGATCATTTTAACTTTTTGAAATGCAAAAGTACTCAATGTCCTGTGGGTGCATGTGTAAATAATGACTGCTAGGATAAACAGTATCACAGACTGAACTCTGAAGAACATAATTTTTTTCTTATTTGCACTGGTTAAACCATGTGGAGATGCAGTCTGTTTTTCCACAAGACAATAAATTTGAACAATTTGAAGTTTGCAGCGTAGGATAATGACAGGGAGGAGACAGAATTGTTGAATAAAGTCGTTATTTTTCTTTTGATTTGTGCACAAAAACATTAAGGTTGAACCACTGTAGTCACATGGACCTCTTGGATTTCATCAAAAATATCTTAATGTGTGTTCCGAAGATGAACGAAGGTCTTACGGGACGACATGACGGTAATTAATGACAGAAATGTCATTTTTGGGTGAACTAACCCTTTAAAAAGGTCTTCAGATATCAGTGAAGATTCCACAGCAGAGGTTACATCAGTTCACTCACATTCCCATCTCAGATTGGATCTAGAAGACACTTTCTAGCCGGAATATAA
This sequence comes from Chanodichthys erythropterus, assembly GCF_024489055.1. Taxonomy (NCBI): domain Eukaryota; kingdom Metazoa; phylum Chordata; class Actinopteri; order Cypriniformes; family Xenocyprididae; genus Chanodichthys; species Chanodichthys erythropterus. The sequence continues at coordinate 20,145,015 of NC_090238.1, read as the reverse complement.
ATACCATGTTTCAGTTCAAGCTTGTTTGGCTTTTCAGCCGCAACAGATCTTTTAGAAAGGGAGTATCAATTCATGCCATTAGGAGCTTCATAATGACATCTGGTCGGCAAGGATGGATTATGTTCATGCAACGCCCTCAATGATTGATGTACGGATGAAAGTAGATAGCAAATATGACAAACTTGCAATTGCAAGATATAAAGTTGCATAAATGTTATACATTGCAAAAGAGACAACAACATACCATGAATATCTGCAGTTAGGTGGTAACGCTGAGGAGGGGTCATGAACGCATATCACCTTGTTTATTTCACATGTGGCAACAACCACTCACATGCATTCAAGCACAAACATTTCAATTTTATGTCCAGGTTTTCTATGATTGAGGCCCCTGGTAGCAAGAGGTCCTGGTGCTCTAATCCCATTGGCCCGGCCCATAAGTTGCCCTTGCTGGTCAAACTTAAAAAGCAATTGCAAACCAGAAATTTCAGATATTCCCTTTCACGCAGCTCAGCCAGCTAGATTAAGGACAAAGCAAACCAGTATAGCTGTTTTAGCAATGAATTTAACAGTCCAGAGGGTTTGAGAGGCAGGTGTGTTGATTGTTTAGATGTAGCCATTCCTGCAGCAAATTGATGCCCGGAGGCTGAAAGAACGTGTATATGTATATGTATATGTATATATATATATATTATGTATATGATTATATATATTATGTATATGATTATATATTATATATATATATATATATATATATATATATATAGATATATATATATATATATATATATAGATATGTGTGTGTGCATGAAGGGCAAAACACTCAATGTAAAGGTTTCTTGATCAACAAAAGGAGTTACAGAACAGCTATAACACTATAACAGTTCGTAGATACGGGAAGGAGGCAGGAACCGGCGAACGTTCAAACAAACTTTAAAACAAAACGAAAGTCATGTCAGCAGTGCCTCACGGACAATCACCGGCCACACAAACATAATAAAACATAACATAAAATCCAGGCCTGGTCCTCTCTCATCCTTCACTGTCGTCGCTCCCCTTTTATGCTTACGGAGCTCCTCCGTGAGAGATTCGAGAGCGGTGCAACACCTCGCACCGGCCTCGCGCCGTTCCCTCACGGATCTCACCCGCCCTGCTCGTCACAAATACCTTTTGTCTAGTATAACTATAGTGCAGAGTTTCCCACATGTCAAAACGCACTACGCTGGTTTCTCCTAAAATGATCCACAAATATGAATCTGAAGTCAACTAAGCAGAACCTGTCAATCGTTCACCCAAAAATTTTAATTCTGTAACTTCTTCATCATGTTGTTCCAAACCCATAATGCTGCGTTCACACCAGACGCGACTTGCGCGTAGTCGGGACGCTTGAACATTTTGAGTTTATTCGCTTCATTTGCACCTGAAAATCCCTTCACAACAGACGCGAATTTGCGTCATGAGAGGGGCTCTCACGCTCCTTTATGTGTCCCAGACTCTCCCACTGCTTTCTGCACACTTCCTCTGAATAAACACAACTTGTCAGTGGGGAAATAATTGTAAATTACAGCAAATAAGCTCAATTGGTCATCTTTAGTTGGCTTGTAGTCTTAATATGTATAAATATAGCTCAAATTGAGTAAAGACCATTTTTTATAACTTATCAGATTGTCCGACCTCCTCACTCACTTTCTTTCAAACACGATCCTTTTTATTTCTTTTTCTATAAATGTATAAAGATGTACAGCGATGATGATTTTGTCTTCCATTGTTGTTTCAAATTTCTGCCTCAGCTCGCTACGTCATGTCACTACTAGAGCAAGCTCCTGATTGGTTAAAGCGGCACGGAAATTCGCCAAAGTTCAAATTTTTCAACTTGCGCGATTCGTGCAAATCACTCATTAAGCGCGTCGAACACCCGAAGCGCTCAATTCGCACCGCGTCATTCGCACCGCTTAATTCGCGCCTTTGCATTGACTTAACATATAAATCATCATTCAGACTTTGATTAATCGTCAAAACACAAATGAAGGTTTTTTTAACAAATCCTTCAAAGTTTCTGTCGCTCCAGTTTAAAGTCCAGGTAACGAAAATCCAAAAAGGTCATAATGGCTTTCAAAAACTTTATCCAAGTCTTTTGAAGAATACATTTCACATTTGCCATTTACAAATAAAATACATGAATGGAGCGTGGAGTGACTCCCGTCAGAGCAGAACTGTGACGAATGAAGATCTACATTGAAATAAAAGTCACATACCTTCTGTTCAGACTAAGGTCGCACTGCAAAACATCAGACCTGTATCAGATTTAGAACTATACTGTATATGGAGGTGTTCCAAATAAGAATTGAAAAGATCAGATTTCATGTAGCATGTGCGGTTCACATTGTTATGAAAAAAAAGGTTACACTTTATTTTACAGTGCCGTAGTTACATTGTAATTACTGAGTACTATTAATTAAATACATGTACTTACTATAGAGTTACAGTTAGGGTTAAGTTTAGGGTTAGTTACATGTGATTATGCATATTTTACTGTTATTACTATAGTAAGTACATGTAGTAATGTGTAACTATGGCACTGTAAAAAAACTGGTCCACGGATTTGTCCAACTTTTGTTTGCAGTCTAAACATAAGTCAATGGTAGGAAAGCATCATGTGTGGACAAAGACTCGGAACCCTCATCAAGAGCAAGGAACAACATTACAGATTACATCCGAGCAGTTGGAGAGGAATTCATCTCGTTTGTGAGACTGCTGTTATTTGTGAAAGTAATATTGGATATTGTTTGTTCCTGCCGTTCGAAACGATCTCTGCTTCACAGCGTTAGTAATCCATGAACAACTAGCAGTAAGACAATGCTAATTTTACAACTCTGCAGGCGTTCGATGCATTCAGCTTTGGCGAGTTGCTTTTTAAAAAACACAAAACTACATTTGCCCAGGAATTTTAGCTGATGGGTTCCACAAAGAAATCGTTCCCAGGTTCTTTTTCCCCCTCCAATCCCCCTTCGAGGCTAGAAAGAAAAACGAATTTTCATGAATGCTAATCAATAGTTTTGTCGTATTTTGCTACATGAGTGTTGAATAATGGATCAAATCATTACAAAAAGCTATTACCAATTTTTTCAGCTTTACTAAATAAATGGGAAAAAAGTTCTATTTAAAAAATAAAAAAAATAAAACGGCATGTGAACTTTTTACAGTTTTGTTTATAATGAAAGGCAAATAAACTTTTAATTGAAGTTGCAAAAACCCTAACATTTATCAGACAAAATGGCTTTAATAATAATAAAAAAAAAAAAAAAAAAAAAAAAAAACTTCTGTGGAGGGGTAATACTGACTGAATAATTCACCTAATGCCATTGTCTTCTGTGGGACACAAAAGGAACTGGTTTGTGATGATTGTGATGGACAAAACTAGTCAAAAACAATAAGATACAATAAAATTGTCCATTCAAATTGTCTCCTAAAGTCATATGACAACTGTGTGAGGAACAGTTTGAAATATTCACATTAAAACCTTGTGTTCAGGCAACAAAATGTAGCGAATCAATACATGCAGGAACATCTTGGTATGCAAAAAGCTCACAACTCGAAGTCGAATAAGGAGATCAGTCTGCATAGAAACCTCATAGGTTCTAACATGTATCGTCTATATGTCAGGTTCAATTTGGCAGACATGAGATTTCAATTTTCCACTAAAATATGGGTTCTCATACTTCAAAATAAAGAATGGAAATAGACTAGTTTTAAAAGTTTTAGTCCTACACCATTATTAAACTTGGGATGCCCTGATATTCAATCGTATGTTATAATGCTCCGAAATGCCTCTAAAGGCAAGCAGTCAACGAGTCAGCTGAAGCGAATCCCTGGCGATCCCCTAAATTCCCCACAATTCTCAGTTTCAGTATTGACTGCCAAAAGCATTCAATGTCCTTCACAGACAACACACCTCAGCGAGGTGTTATTTCAGCTTTGAGAGCTTCACAAATATAACATCATTCTGCAAATAAAGCCTAGTGTACCACTAGAGACTGGCATGATGTTGAAATCTTTTGAAGCAGATCCACTCACCAACAGGACAGAATTATCGCCTGCATCCTCTTGTAAATATTGCATCTTAACATCTACGCTGATTATCTATATTGGGGCATAGCTGATGCGTGTCTGATTAAAAGGCAGCACAGGAAACTCATTCCGAAGGCACAGGAACCCAATTAAGATGCTGCTTTGCTGCAGAGCTCATCATTTAGTCCACGATTCCCTGGTGAATCCACATTAACATCCAAAACTCTTCAGAGTAACGGGTCTATATCCTGCCACTAAAGGAATGCAATCTTTGACTCCCTTTATTCCCCTCAGAAACCAAGGACGTCTACAATGAATGCTTCAGTTCACACAGAGTATTAAATGGAAATCGCTTTGTTTGATGCCGAGACCTTTTAAATTTCATTAAAATGTTTGATACATTTGTAATTTATAGTATTTTCATTCTTAAATGCATAAATAGAAACTGAGCAGCCTATCAGTCAGATATGTCACAGAATCTTTTATCCCTCAGCTGAAGAGAGACATTTTCATTATCTGAGCAACGGAATGACTGCCAGTCAACTCTTTGAGAGAGAATTGTTCAAAAGTCTGAGACCACTAATTAAAAAGCTTCCATTTCTCCATGTCTTTTGATTTGTTCCCTTCCCAGACTTTAATTTTGTATTTATACCATGCCATGATATTGAATAATTTCCATGTACATTTTATAGACCTAGTTTTATAGACCTAGTTCTTTAAAGAGCATCACATTACACACAATTTACATATATTCATGACATTTATTCCTGTGATGACAAAGCGGAATTTTCAGCATCATTACTCCAGTCTTCAGTGTCACATGACCCTTCAGAAATCATTCTAACATGCTGATTTGGTACTCAAACATTTATTTAATTTTTTTTTTTTTTATCAATGTTGAACACAGTTGTGCTGCTTAATATTTGAGAAAAATTATTTGTTTTTGTTTTTTTCCAGGATTCTTTGATGAACAAAGAACAGCATTTACTTAGGTCACTTTTGATCAATTTAATGCATCCTTGCTGACTATAAGTAGGCCTATTTATTTAAATGTATTTATAAGTCTTAAGTGTCCCCTGAATGTGTCTGAAGTTTCATCTCAAAATCCCCCATCATTTTTTTAATTAATTTTTTTTAACTGCCTATCATTATAAATGCGCCGATTCAGAGTACACGGCCCCTTTAAATCTCGTGCTCCACACCCCAAGAGCTTGCACTTGCCTTAAACACCATAAACAAAGTTCACACAGCTAATATAACCCTCAAAATGGATCTTTACAAAGTGTTCATCAGGCAACATGTCTAATTGCATAAGTATAGTATTTATCTGGATGTTTACATTTGATTCTGAATGAATTTGATAGTGCTCTGTGGCTAAAGCTAACATTACACACTGTTGGAGAGATTTATAAAGAATGAAGTTGTGTTTATGAATTATACAGACAGCAAGTGTTTAAAAATGAAAATAACGACAGTGTTTTCTCCATGAATACAGTAAGAAATGATGGTAACTTTAAACACATTTAACAGTACATTACAAACATGCTAACCAAACATTTAGAAAGACAATTTACAAACACCACTAAAAATATCATGATATCATGGAGCAATAATAACTGACATGATCCATCTACCATTTTTCGCTATTGTCCTTGCTTGCTTACCTAGTCTGATGATTCAGCTGTGCACAGATCCAGACGTTAATACTGGCTGCCCTTGAGTAATGCTTGATCATGGGCTGGTATATGCAAATATTGGGGTCATACATATTAATGATCCCCGAACCTCACCGACCCCAGACTTTTTGAATGGTGGTGTAAATACTGCCGATTTAACGTGTTAATTAGTCAAATTACAGTGAAAAAAAAACACATTAAATTATTAATGCATTTAACGCACTTGCCCCTCCCCAGACCTATGTAGGTCATCTGACATTTCAGAGTTGATTGATGACAAATATAATGCAGGGCAACAACCCAACTGCACGATGGAGCCTACAGAATGTCGTTAGAATGACCCTAAATTTCAAGATAAGGGGCAAAAATGCCCTTGTTTGAGTGGTCTCATATTTAAATTTATATAATATAAAATAGTTAAGCTATATCACACAAGCAACGAGTGCAAATGTGATATTGATTTTATTAGTTCAAGAAGTTAATATTTATTTTAGACACAATATTGTCAGTTTTGCTTAATTTTGCAGACGAAAATATAAAAAGACAAAGTATAAAGTATAAACAAAGTATAAACAAATATAAAGACTCACAACAGCATTTCCTTTCTGAATCCACAATTTGAACGATTTGGTTTGTTGGAAAGCATACAGAGCCATCTGCTCTCTAATCGCTCTCGCGGTAGGCTACTTTGATGTCACACAATGATCGGTCTGTGCAGCGCTGCTTCAAATCGAACAAGCCTAATGATTCAATAGACCATTCATAAAGAGAACCATTTACTTCGTTCCTGAATGAATCACCCGTTGAACAAAACGAATGAACCAAATTAATTGAATGAATCAAACGAATCGAATGAATGAACAAATCATTAAGACAATTACCACTTACTGGCAGTTTTAGTTTCTTATTTAGAGTATGATTTCACTAAAAAAATAATTTCATATTTCCATAGTAATAATAATAATAATAATAATAATAATAATAATAAAAACACATTAAAGATATAGTTCACCCAAAAATGAAAATTTAGTCATTTACTCAACCTCATGTCTTGAATTTATCTTTTGGGAGTTATTTCTCAGCCAAAATTTTAGATTAATTAATCGCCATATCATGTAATTAGATTAAAAATTTTAATCTCTTGGCGCATTCACATAGAGAGATTATCTTAGAGAGGGTT